>NW_022106084.1:8680899-8684879 GCF_000313985.2 Echinops telfairi
AATTTAGTTTCTAGAAGAAAGCTAGCCCTCTTAGTGCCAGAATACCGAGGAGACAAAACAAACGTCTTCTTTGTGTTTGGCTTCTAAAAATGGGGCAGTTGCTGAAAAGGCAGTGCTCTGAGATGGAGTAGAGGAGCACGGCGCTGACGAAGAGGACTGACTCCCTCCTCATGGCCATGGGATCGGTGCCACGGTGTAGCACTCTGTAGGACAGGGTGGAGGGTTTCTGAGACTGTTCATCTATATGAGGGTAGAAAGCCTGTCTCCTTTTTTCCTGAGGAGCTACTGGTGGGTTCAAACTGCTGACCTTGTGGTTCACAGCCCGATGGGGTTCTGGTCCCACTTCTTCTCACTCTGTGACCTTGGGGGAGACATTAATCTCTCCAAGGCTCAGTTTCTTCATCTATACAATGAAGGTAGCAATCCCTATGGCCTCGTCACAATGTTGTGGTGAAGAACATATATGAGGGGCCTCAAAATGTTCTTGGGAGAAATGCGAGAACAGATACTGGTCTTTGCATGTGTTCGTGCGTTTTATACATCTTATATAGGGTCCCATGCAAACACAGTCAGCATCCCTCGGTCTCACCCAACCCTGTCACTTCTGTTTGCCTTACCAAATGACCAAAAGATTAATGAGTGACTTACCTGTAAGGCTATTGAAACATCTGCTACAGAATTTTCAAAAGGCTCTTTACCAACCGGATGGACTGCTTGGCCCTTGGTTTAACTCCTCCCTGTTCCTCTGCAGATGGCATGTGTAGAAAACTGTGCTGCTCCCACGGGAGGGAAACGGTTTGAGAAAAGAACCCTTCGTTACCATCTCACAACAGCAACAACAACAACAACACACACACACACACACACACACACACACACACACGGGGTGTATGTCAGTACATAACATCACAGAAACATTGACCGAGTGTCCCTTTGGTTAATTTTCAAGAAAAGGGAAAGTGATTGGATTGTATTCTGAAAGTCTGTTAATTGTACAGGTTTCTCAACAACTACATTCAAGGCTTATCTTCTGAATTTGAAAAACAGAGCTGTGTCCTTTGAACACCCGAAGCCAGGAGGTCACCTGAGCGCACCAGCTGCCCTCTTTTGTTCAGCTTGACTGCAGAGCTGTGAGGAAATCTACGTGTCATAATGTAAGTGATGCTCCAATTTATGCCCTTATCTAGATGCACGTGTTTTGCATACTTACGCCACTGTCTCTTTAGAATGCATTTCCAGCAGTAACATTGGTAGGTGAAAGACACATATTTTAATTGGGATGCTTTCCGATTATCCTCCAGAAAAACGGAACTAATTTAAGCACTTTGGTCAAAAGTGTTTTTCCATAACCTGGTTAACACTAGACACGAGCCACTCAAAATCTTTGTTGTTTTAATTTTCATAATGGTTTAGGAGATTGGGCATATAGTTATAAGTTTATCAGTCTTTAACATCTTTTTGTTCTCTGACAGTTTGTCTTTCCTGCCAAACATTTCTAATGTTTGGATCTTTTGCTTAAAAAAGTTCTTCAGATCACATTTTGCCCAAGGAGCTCCAAGACTTGTCGTTTTTGGCTGTGAAAGTGGTTTCTCACATTGTGAGGAGGGACACAGTCGCAAAGTGACTGAGACGGTTTCGTGGAAGGGAGATAGATATTGTATGCTTCCTCCAGGTGATATTTATCTATATGCATATATATAATTTATAATATTAAAATTTTCTATTTAACAATTATAACACTAGCAAATTTATATACAGGGAAGGCTAGGAAAAAACACAGGCTTTATATTTTCAAAATGTCCATTGCATGGATATTTATAAAATATCCACTTATATTGATAAAATAGTGCAGTCTTTGCATTAATATTTGAACTAAGTGCTTAACAACAGGCACATTAGGCACTTGTTATTATGGTGACTTCAGGGTGGTCTCTGGCAGAGCCTAAGCAGTATACAGAATCCATTCACATATCATTTAATTATCAATAAGAATCATGGCCTGATCAAATAAAGAGAATATGGACATAATTTGAAATACAATCACATGGTGAATAGAGTGTGTGTTCAATCCTGGCAGGTAGTAGAGACACTGGCGAGCAAAGTGCAAATTTCCATCTATTCAAAGCAGTAGTAGGTAGTGATATGACTTGAACAAACATCTCATTGTACTTGTTATTCCTGGAAGAAAATCTCCTGGTCTAGGTTTTGTAGGTTATCAGACAATTGGCCTAATGTTTTTTCTGCCTTGGGTGGCAACGGCCTCATACTTTAGGCATACTTGACTTTAGGTTTTGTCTTTGCAAAGTGTATAGCATTCTTCATAAGTCACAGCAGAAGAAGGTAAGTGGAACCCTGATGGAACAAACAGAACTGTGCGGATTAAAGGAACTGAGAAACTCTTGGACTTGAAACTGCAGAGCCCTTGATGGGCAGACACCAAGGACAGCTGTCCCAAAGGTGTAGACTTAAAGGCCATTAGAGCTTGTTCAAATTTCTATTGCTTTTGATGTTGCCTGATAAGGTTCGTTTATTGTATACTGCTAATCATTTTCATAGTTATTGCTTTTGGATTACACATCTTAGGTTCTGTAGACCTAAGGAGTTTTGCCTTAATGAATGAGTGTTATTGAAATTGTCCTGTGCTTAACCTTCATTTTGTTCTTAAGTAGTGTCCTATCACTTAAGTTTCATTCATTTGTATAAGTGAAGCTTTCCTCCTATTTTAGCCAAAAAGCGTTCCTGTATATTTTTTCATTAGTATCTTAAATCTGTACTACTGACTAGATTAATGATGCTATTATTGTTAGAATTATCAAATGTTTTATGAAAGTTATTTACAATATGATTTGTCAGTAAGCTAATATGTTGCATATAAAGTGGATTGTAGATATATACAAAAGATATATAGAGAATGGATTTTGCACTCATACTTTAAGGTGTAAGTCCTATTCTAAGAACAATCAGTTCTTAAAATGATTGATACATATGCTCATAAGGCAATAACTGAAGAAATGGGTGTTATTGCAAGACATGATGAAGGGATTTGATGTGCTCAACTAGCTGAAAGAACAGCCTCTGGGGTCTTGAAGATTTGTCTTTAATCAAGCAGAATCGGCTAGTCCATGCAGAAGAAGTCACATCAACTTAAGTGTGATCAAAAGATGATCCATATAATCCACGATCAGAAGAGAAGATGTATAAGAGCTTGAATTCTGAGCAGTAGGTTAGCAGAAGGCTATGATTTACAGTGGGAAGTCTAAATCCACTTTTGAATCTCCACATAGACTCAGCCTCCACCAAGTTCTTTCTGACTTTTGACCAGCAAGGTAAAAAGTTTTGCCCTCAGGCAGAATGTGTATGACCATGGATTACTACCACTCCAGTAGCCAGCCAAGGGAGTAGTAGTTACCCTCAGGGACTTGCCTGCAGGTACCACTGATGGGATTGGGATGCTATAGTTGCATCGTAATGAGTCACACCCTGACTACCTTGGTCAGAAGGTCCCGAACCAATCCTGTAAGCTTTTCTGATCTACAGTGATGTATGTATTCCAATCACGGCCCCTTTCCCGGCTCTGTAGTCTAGTCTGCAGCTGTGATGAATTAGCTGCCACCGATCATGATTCTGTGACAGCTTCCATTGTTGTTCCTGCCCGATTTAAATAGCTGAGTGTCTGTAAATCCTTGGCTACAACTATGGATGGCTTCACATTGATGGCTTTCCTCATCCAAATGGTTTTTGTTTTCGTCTTATGTCCCGTTTGAAATTAATAAATGGGTCTCTCTAAGCACGAGGTCTCTGATTCCAGAGCGACCAAGAAGGGAGACATCAGACACATCAGAAGATTTGCCAAATCTTTCTGGCTAATGAGCAAGGGAATCACGAGGAAGCCATATTAAGGGTCCTGTACATGGACTAACAGCAGTAGGGGCATTACAGAATTTTAATTGGGTTTGTGTGTGTAAAGGCAATTATGTAAA
>NW_022106084.1:8685897-8687486 GCF_000313985.2 Echinops telfairi
AATTCTGTCTGGATTTCTTCAAAGACAGACTTAGCTTGTTCTTATGGTAGCCCATGGTGCTTTCGATAGTCTTCACCAAAACCACAATCCCACGGCATCGATTCTTCTCATTTTCTGTATTCATTGCCCCACTTTCACATGCAGAGGAGGCAGGTGCAGCCACCATCACTTGCACAAAATATGCACTGCTTTGTTTCACACAAGACTTCCTATTTTCCTTTCTCTGTCTCCCACAGCACTCAACTTTTCATTTAGCTTCTATAATTCATTGCAGTTGTCACACGAAACTCAGAGACTCATGATTATGGGGTTGTCTGTGGGAGTCAACAGGTCACAATTCAAGTGGAACTCTTCAGAATAGAGTTGTTCAGTCAAGACAATTACAAGGCAATAGTTGTTTTATGGCTGCTAATAAATACCTAAAGGAGCACTGATGGTGTAGTGGTTATGGGTTGGGCTGTGATCTGCATGGTCCGCAGTTCAAAGCGACCAGCAGCTCTGAGGGAGAAAGACTGCACTTTCTACTCTCATAAACAATTACCGTCTCAGAAACAGTGGGGGCGTGTCACTATGAGTCAGCATTGACTGGATGGCAGTGAGCGTGGCTTTTGGTTGAATAAATATCTATAGGCATGCCACTCAGCTGTAAGCCTCAACCTGAAGGCCCTCAAGTCCAGTTCTGTGGCTCAGTCAGCCCAGCTCCCTGAATTAAGTGCCCCGGGGCATCCCACCAGGGTAAAGCTCAACCCTCTGGTACTGAGCTCCATCATCGTGGGTCAGCACACTTAGCTCCTAGAATTAAGTGTCCAGATGTACCCCATTCCACAAGCCAGCCTCTTGCCTCCAAACACTCAGCTTTACTTGCTCTGTGAATTCTTTCGTTCACTGCTCTGTCTCATGCTTAGCTTTCTGATTCTCCTGCTGCCCTTCGTGTCCAAGTTGTGTCTTGGATCCAGGAAGTTTCTCTCACTACCATCAAGTCAATTTCCAATCTTCATGACCTACCTGTAGGGCAGGCTAGAACTGCTCCTGTGGTTTCTGAGACGAAATCATTATGGGAGTTGAAAGCTTCCTCTTTTTTGATGGACCAGCTAGTGGTTTCAAACTGCTGACCTTGATGTTAGCAGCCCAACACATAATCCACCATGTCACCCAGGCTCCTTCGAGGAGGATTACTGCATAAGAAACTCCAGGTTCAGAAGACATGCTCGCCTCCTGGCTCTAACTGGTAGTGAGATCCCTTGCCTGCTTTTGAGATGGCCCATTTATATTCGGCAGGGTAGTAAGCACAATGATTCCTGCTAACAAGCACTTACAACTGAATCCTATAAGCTATCTCCTCCTACCCTTTCTTTTGCAGGCCCGTCAGGAAAAGGTCATTTGGTGGGAATTACAGAGACACTAGCAAGAAGAAGACCTACATTAAATAATTCATTGCCCTGCATGCATCTCAGTCCTCAAAGAGACACATTTTCTCTTCAACACTTCAAAAGGTCTTGTTCAGCAGATTTACCCAGTGCATTATGTCCTTCGATTCCTTGGCTGCAGTTTCCATGGACACTGATTGTGGATATAAGTAAAATGAAATC
>NW_022106084.1:8689218-8690563 GCF_000313985.2 Echinops telfairi
TATAGGACATTGTCTTTGTGAACTCTGTTGTGCCAGCTGACCGTGGCATCACCCAAATGATTTGATTTCTTGACTGCTGCCTCCATAGGTGTTGATGCTAAATCCCACTGAAGTGAGAGTCTTGACAACTTCAATCTTTTTTATTTATCACAAAGTTGCTCATTAGCCTAGTTGGGAGAATTTTAATTTTCTTTATCCATGTAAAAGCTACCATTTTTTTTCCCCTTTGGCGCTATGTACTTCGAATCGTCTTCAATTTCAGCACGCAAGGCTGTATCACTTTCCCATCACAGGTTGTTAATGAAACTTTCTCCAAATTTGATGCCATGTTCTGCGTCATATCATTCAGCTTCTCAGGCTATTTGCTCAGCACACACATGAAGTAAGTAGAGCAAAAGCACACAACGCGGACACGCACCTTTCCTGGCTTTAAATCATGCGGTGTCCTTGTGTTCTACTAGAACGGCTGCCTCTTGGTCTATGTGTAGGTTCTGCAAGACCACAGCGAAGTGTTCTGGGATCGCTTTCTTTGTTATGCTATTCGTAATTGATTATGGATGACAAATGAGAAACAATGACTATCATTGCCGATGTCAGGTGGATTGAGGTTGAAAGTAGAGAATACTAGAAAAACTTTTTACCTGTGCCTTATTAACTGTGCAAGACATTCAACTGTGATCACAACAAATTATTATCTGTTGTCTAGTGTCATCAATTACAAAGTTTACTTTGCATTTATATAGACGTGTTGATTATCTTTGTCTAATTCCCCTTCTTATTGAACATATATTACTTGAGAAAATGTCTGAATGACTATTCTTCAAAATTATAAATTCCCTCAAAGTAGAATCTAGCTGTCACCAAAAGCTTTTGATTTCGTGGTCAATAGCGCTCTCTACTGGGAAGAACGACTAGACTCTATCCGTCAAAGAACACAGGTTCGCCCTAACTTTTGCGGGTCTATCATTGGTGTAGTGGTTACAGGTTGGGCTGCGATCTGCATGACTGGCAATTTGAAACCACCAGCAGCTCCTTGTGAGAAAGAGTGGGCTTTGTGTTCCCATAAACAGTTAGTCTTGGAAACCCACCAGGGGTTGCTAGAGTCAGCATTGGCTCAATGGCACTCAAGATTAAGTGTAATTACTGTGCACCCACTAAACAACCTGCACATTACCCTTGAAGTAACCTTAATATTTAAATAAAAATACAACAATTAGTGCAAATGTGTTTGCATATATAAAATCACTGCCGCTAACTCAATTCTGATTCATAGTGACTCCGTAGGACAGAGTCGAACTGCTCCGGTGGGTTTCTTGTTCAGCAGATTTACCCAGTGCATTATGTC
>NW_022106084.1:8691589-8693107 GCF_000313985.2 Echinops telfairi
TGTGGGCTTTGTTGCCTCTGAGCTAGATGGCTGCTTGTTTACCTTCAAGCCTTTAAGACCCCAGATGCTATACCTTTTGATAGCCGGGCACCATCAGCTTTCTTCACCACATTTGCTTATGCACCCATTTGTCTTCAGCGATTGTATCATGGAGGTGCAGTGGTGTCTTATGTTTGATAAAATGTCTTTTACATTTTTTTAGGTTTACCAAAAAGTTATAAAGAGGGTGTGGAAAGTTTAATCCTCATCCATTCCCCCTGTTGTTACTGTCTAACATATCTCTTTGACGACTAATGCATACCTGACTGAAGCCATGGTATTTTCCAGTCACCCCATGTGTGTGCAAAAGCCGGGTCATGGGAATTCCTAAAGAAGAATTGGCACATTCAGGCTGTGGTATTGATAAAGTACATTGAGTACACCGTGAACTTCCAGAACAGCAAACAAATCTGTCTTGGGGGAAGCACAGTTAGAATATTGTTTAGAAACAAGGTTGGTGAGACTTCATCTCACTTACGTTAGACTTGCCACCAAGAGAGACCAATCACTGAAGAAGGGCATCACATTTGGTAAAGGGGTGGATCAGTGAAAACGAGGGAGACCCTGGAGGAGATGGAGTCATGCAATGGCTGCACCAATGGGCTCAAAGATAACAGGAATTCTGATCCGATGGCAGGAGCAGATAAGGTTTCGTGCTTGTGGAAGGTCACTAGAATGGAGTCCTTTGTCTCAGGGAGGTCGTCAACATCGGTCCTTTGCTACCAGGTACCCCCAGCATTCATTCAGATATCACGGCTCTTCTTGTCCTTCTTCTCTTCTAGGAGCTCATGCCCGACCCAGCAGCACCCTCTGTCCTGTGTCTTTTGAGGCTCCTCTGATCTGGAACAGTGTCTGTGACATTGACTGTTTTGTTTTGATAGTTGTTCCATGCCCCTCAATTTGGGTTTGTCTAATGGTTTTTTCTCAAGGTTCGACAGGGTTGTACATTTTGGGGGGAGGGATATTTCAGAAATGAAGTGCCATTTTCACCAAATGCTGTTGAACATACTTGCGATCCATCTGACTCAGCCCTGCTGTTCTATGTGACTCCTGACTGGGGCTTCTCCACCATCCAGTTGCTTTTGCTGCCTCCCCTCCGCCCCACCCCGCCACACTTTGTTTTAGTTTCATTCTCTTTCCTCTGACTTTGCAGAGGTAAGAGAAAAGCTTTTTAAAAAAAATCATTTTATTGGGGGCTCATACAACTCTTATCACAATCCATCTATCCATTGTGTCATGCACATTTGTTCATATGTTGCCATCATCATTTTCAAAGCATTTTCTTTCTACTTGAACCCTTGGTATCAGCTCTTGATTTTTTCCCCTCCCTCCCTGCCTCCCTCCCTCTTTCATGAACCCTTGATAATTTACAAATTATGATTATTTTTTCACATCTTGCACTGTCTGATGTCTCCCCCAACCCCCTTGCCTGTTGTCCATCCTCCCGGGAGGCGGTTATAGGTAGGTCATTGTGATCGG
>NW_022106084.1:8693939-8716592 GCF_000313985.2 Echinops telfairi
CCACTATCATGTTCAGCCTTCACTTGGGTTTCAGGAATTCCTCTTGGTTACATTGCCCTTGATCAAGCCCTACCAGGCTTCCTACTCCCTCCTCGCCATCGATTTGCAGTCACTTGTTCCATTGTCCCTGGGTTTATTAACACCCACTCCCCCACCCTCTACCATGTCCCCCAGGAACTGTCGTCTATTTTCTCTCTCGTGGCTTGTTTATCCCGCTCATCTCATCCAGATAGATACGCCGTGACAGCAATATGAACAAGCACTAGACCGAGCACAATAAAGCAACAGAGTATAAAACAATAGCTCCAACCACGACCACCACCACCACCACCACATCAAAAAGGCAATGACAACAACAAAAAGAGAAGCCGATAAATAGTTCAAGGTCTATTTGTTGTCCTTTAAGAGTGTCTTCTAGTCGCGTCTGATGGGGCGCCACTCCCTGGCCCCACAGTCTATTTTTGGTGTTCCCTGGGGACTTCATTGCTTTGCTCCCCTTGCTGCTCTGTTGCACACCCCAGTGTTTCGCCTTGCATGCGGTGGGCTCAGGTGGGGTACAATTCCCACCGTGTGTCTCCTGTGCTTTCCCCCATGGTGCTATGTGTCGGTGAGGAATGTCGTGCCTCTTTGGTGGGGCCAGCCCTATGGTCCTGTCAGTGCATTGACTGCTCTGAGCAGAAATGTTGTCTTCAGGGCGTGGTGGGCCAGGATGTGCTTCACTCTTTTTTCCTCCTCCCCCCCATTGGCTCTTGTGTGCTCTGATCAGACACGTCTCTCTCCTTGAGCTGTAGCTTCAGTGCTGTCTTCTAAACTGAATTCTTCTGGCAGGGTGAGGGCTGTCCACTTAGTTGGTAATGGGGCCGGCCCCTCGGACTTCTCTATCGGTTCCTTGCTTCATGCCAGTGTTTTGCATTCTTGTCTTGGAGCACCAAGTCTGGGTTGAAGTCTGGTCCCTCTTTCCCTGTGGACATATAAACAACACCCTCCCCTTGGGGGGGGTTAGTCAGAGTTCTTTTCAGCAGACAGCAATGTGGTAGTGAAACAGCTTTGAGACATGAGAAAACTTGATACTCATGAACCGTGATCTTGGCCAAGTTAATTTGTAAGTGTCAGTGTCCGTAGTTGCCAAATAGGAGTGCCAATGGTACAAGGGAGGTTTTTTTTAAGTTTATGTAAAAACGAAACAAAAAGACAATGGAAATGCTCCTGAGATTTTCAGAGCCCCCTTGTACTTTCATCAGAGAGGTTAGCATGAGGTCGCCCGGTGAGGACGAGTAGAGAATCGTGCAAGTGGTTGCTATCGTGACTCACATTCGTATGAGAACAGCAACCACAGGACACATGCATTTGTCTTAAAGCCACTGTTGCGTTTACTCTTCAGAGCTAGTAGTGGCAATTCTTCAGCCCGCAATTATTTTCATTAAGATGTGGCTGCACTTGGTGCCTCTGGATAAGAAACCAAGCCTGTGTCCTTCCCTGAGCCGTCAGTGCGGCCGTACTGAGTTTCTCCTGGGTCCTGCACACGCAGCGTCGAGCCCGCAGCTACAGCGTGGCTGTGCTCTGGTGAGCCGGTGAGTGCTCAGACTCTAAACCGGAGACAGACGCCAGGGAGGGGCTGATGCCATGGGCGATTCTGGATAAAGTAGAAGGAGATCCTTGATTTGCCTCAAGCAATAGAGCTTCACTTTATGGGAAAAGTCACCCAGATCTAAATCCATCATTGTAAAAAAGCAAAACAATTTTCACTGCGATGAGTGGGTGGGCCAGGGGCAGGTGATCTGAGACGCCAGGTATGCATGGGCTTATTTGTGCTTATTTATTAACCCACAGTGTTCAATTTCTCATGGGTGTCACCTAATCAATTTGTGTGAACTTGTGCACCACAAATGAATAACTGCAAGTTACCCTGCGAGCACCTGGTTTACTGTAAACCCCTGTACACCGTGTGTACTGCTAATTTGCCCTCGGTTGGACCTGGCTCATGGAAATCTTGTGCACAGTAAAACAAAGTGCCGCTCTGTCTTATTCCAACCCCTGACATCCGATATGGATTTGACCATTGCAATCCAATGGGTTTCACTCACTGGTTTTCAGTACAGCACCAGGCTTTTCTTTACGGACAAAGTCCAAATGAGTGAACAATTTCACCATTTCTCCCCTCCCATCTTTGATTTTGACAGCTAGTGATTATGTGCTGGGCTGTTAACGGCAATCTCAGTGGTTGAAAACCACCAGCTGCTCTACTGGAAGAAGGATAAGACTGACTTTTCCCCTACAGAGCTACAGTCCTGGAAAACCACAGGGCCATTCTACCTTGTCTTATAGGATTGTGATGAGTTGGAATCAACTTGATCACAGTGAGGTGGTTGTTTGTTTTCAGTGTTGAGCTAAGGACGTCTTGGTGACACAGCGGGCCTCCAGGTGGGCAGCTAGCTAACCACAGTCTGCAGTTGAACTCTATCCGCTGCTCTGGGGAGCAAAATGAGGCTGTCTGGTTCTCTAAAACTGGTTAGCCTCAGAAACCCTAGGAAAGCAATTCTGCTCTGCCTCCTAGGGGTCTCTATGCATCAAACTTGATGGCAGCCAGGATGGAGTAGGGTGCAGTGTTGAGAATGTGCTTCCCAAACTTTAGGGGGCAACAGAACCACCCAGAGGGCCCTTGAAATGCTTCTTTTCCCTCTTGCACCTGCTGTTGCCCACATTGCAAATCTTCTCAGTCCGATTTCGTACTCTCTTCCTCCACGTAGACTGTTTCCATATGTGTTTTGAGATTTTCTTTGGTTATGAGTTTACGTTGTGGTGGTGGTGGTGGTGGTGGGGGTTGGGAATATTTCTTTTATGCTGGCTTTAAAGAGGTTCCTCAAGTGAGGACATGACTGTGATGCTACCAAGCGCTTGTGCACCACGATCCATCTGGACCACTTGAAAGTCAACTTGTACTTCAGCATTTAGGTCAACAGGTGACTGGATTCTTACCCATTGCGTATGAGAGGACTTGTCTGTCAGGAAATCTCAAGGGAGACTTTATCTCTTTTTCCTCTTAGAACCAAGGCCAATGCTGATAAACATCTGCTCCGACTCCCTCAGGAGCCACTGGTAGCCAAGCCACTTTAGGGTAACCGCTTTCATGGGGCTGGGCTGGTGCCAGGAGCTCTGATGCCAGCCTCCCATGTTCCATGAGTCCTGTCCTTTGTAAGGGAAGTAGAAATCCTTAGTGTTTTTGTAGGACTTTTGAACTAAGAAGTTTTTTTTTTTTTTACATCTTTAAACAGTTGTTTAAAAAAGCTGCAAACAAGAGTAAATGACAGAGACAACAGGTGGCCACAAAGTCAAAAATATTTATTATCAGGCCCTTACTCAAAAAAGTTTGTGTATTCTTTGTCCATCGAATATTAGCAGGTCCTTCCAGCTTGTGATAGTTATGTAATCATTTGTCAATTTGAGAGGATTAAGAATGAAGGGCGGCATTTAGCTTGTCAATCAGGAGATAGCCAATGAGACCTCTGTGTGGGTATGGCCTTCTCCCAAGGATTCTGGGAACTCCTGTATTCCTCCTTGGAGGCAGGAGACACAATCTCTCTCTTCTCACTCATGGCAGGACATCCTTGTGGAGAAGACACGGGGGAAAGGCTGATGAAGCCAGACCTCTAGAGCCGGAGAAGCCACGTGGAGACCCCTGCCAGTGCTGAGATGCTTACAACACCACTGAAGCCACACGTTTTTTTTGTTTTTCCCCTAATGTTTTAGCCAATATTTGATGTGTTCTTTAGTTTGAGCGTTTCTCTGGAGATCTGTGGATGGGTGCTGCTGAATTGGTTATGACTCCCTCGGTGGCCCAATAGGACAGCGGAGAGCTGCTCGACAGGGTTTTCTCGGTTATAGACCTTTCCGGGGCCAGGCGGCTGGTTGTTTCTCCCATGGAGCCCCTACTTCATTCAAACCATTTACCTTCCTGTTAGCAGTCAAGTGCTTAACCTTCACATCACCAGGCCCTCTTGTGGACACCAAACGTCCATTCTCATCGAGCCGAGCCTGACTCACAGGGATGCTATCGGGCTACAGGGCAGAATAAGCCTGCGCCTATGGTTTCTGAGGCTGCACCTTTTCAAGGGAGCAGGAATCCTCCTCTGTCCCCTGTGCAGCAGTTGGTGGGTTAGGATAGCCAACCTTGTGATTAGCGGCCCAAGGCTCTTCCCCAAAGGATCCTTTCTTGTCCAATTCTCTGCAATGCCTATGGGAAAGCCTTCTCTCTTCTCTTCCTGTCAAGCGCTGTCAAAGTAAAGGCTGGAAGAAGGTGGGCTGGTGCCTGGGAGCTATTTCTGGATAGCACAGGGTAATGGTTTCATTAATTTTGAAGAGATATGTCCAAAAGTCAAAAGGCACATTGGGATCTCAAGGCAATCGGCCTTCTTGCATAGCTAACATTAGAAGACACACACTGTGACTCAGCTTGTGGGTGATGTGTGTGTGTGTGTGTGTGTGTGTGTGCATATGTCTCTGCTTATATAATACTGCCACATCTAATTGATTCTGCTTTCAGATTTGAACAGTTGCTGCTTAAGGAATATTTCCTGACTATAAAATCAGCACCCTAACAATAACATATGAGGAGTCTGGAGGCACGTGAGATAAGTGTGGGCTTGCTATGCACAGGTTAGGCAATTCAAACCAGTCAGTCGTTCCTTGGGAGGAATATGAGGCTGTCTGTGCTGGGAAGGATTGATACTCCCGGCAACTCTATAGACACCATGAGTTAGGATCAACTCAATGACAGCGGGGTAGTTTTTGTTTGTTTGGTGTTGGTTTTATCAATGTCATAAAATCTAGTTTTCAGTTTTGCTTGCTTTCCATTCTTGAGATGCCTGTCCCCAAACTGGCATCATGGTTAGTAAACCAAAGTTGTAGCAGGGACGCTACCCCTAATTAATGGACACTCTTTGCTTCCCTTTATTGTCTTCTTTTTTTCAAGCAGAGGAGTCCTGCTGGTGATCCACAAGGTCACCAGTTCGAAACCACCAGCTGTTCAAAGGCAGAAAGATGGGGCTTTCTACTCCCTACAGTCGTGGAAACTCCTGGGGCCAGTTCTCCCCTGTCCTGTGGGCTCATTCTGAGTTGGCGTCGACTCAGTGACAGTGAGTGTGGTTTTGGCTTCAAACAGAGGGGGAAGGAGAAGGAAAAGAGATGCCAGGAAGAGTCACCTGGAACATTTTTAAGTGCCCCACATGGAAAGGAGGGTCCGTAAGAGATCTAGTTTGGTCCCGGCATCATTTTCTTATATTTTCATTGGTCCCAGGTATGAGACTTCCTGGGAATCTCCCTGGTGATGAACAACATTAGGCTTGGGCCCAATGTGCTGTCATCGTATTCTGAGGTCTGACACTATTGTTTGCTTACATTCTGTAGAGAATGTCTCAGCTCACACGAGTATTTATAGATACTGATGCCATTTCCAAATCTCTAAATACTGCGCATTTTTTCCCTCTTAGAGATTTGAGGCTCTTCTTAGATCTATAATCTCCATGACAGCTGTGTTGTGTGTATAGCTCTCATAGCAACGATGTGAAGTTGCCCACCAATGAAAACTAGCTCCGGCTTCTCTCTTGACTCCTTAGTAAGTGATCCTTAAGAACAGAGAGGATAGCAATGCTAGAAGGAGGCACAGAGGGAGTGATGAGGTTAGGGTCATGACAATGATCAGATCTTCTGATGTCTCCACTGGGAAAGGGGAGGGAATGTCTTTCCTGGCAGAAAGGTCTGAGTGGGAGGAGGAATTTAATTTATATCTCCCAGTGTGCCAGCCGACCCGCGCTCTGGGTCTGGAGATGGGGCTGCAGCTCACAAATGGGCTTTGGCTCAGCAACTGGAAATCAATGCAGGGAGGTCTGATTACCGAGGGCAGAGGGCTCTCTGGTCTCCGTTGATGCAGGTCTCTTTTCCCTCTGACAGCCAAGAACAAAGGCTCCGACGGAAACTTAAAAGACGCTCCGTCCAAATGCATGTGATGAAGTAAGAGAGAACATCATTTCTCTTTTGGGGTCACTAAGGGTGATAGAGGCTTATTCCCCAAGTCTCATACAAATGAAGCCATTCTCAATCCCCCTACATTTCTCATTGGCTGGCATGCAGACTCTCCCACAGAGAACATAAATGATTGACCATTGCCTCGCGTTTCCAACCTGGTTCAAAGCATTACTCAATCTAGGAGTAAATATATGATCATCAACCCAAACATTGGTTCAAAAGGAATTATTATGAGGTGAGGCATTTATGCTTTTTGACGAGGGTGGGCTATGGAGTTTGGCTTGTTGGCTGTCGTTGGGTTGATCCCAACTCAAGGCAGCTCTACAAGTGCAGAGTAGAGGTGCTGCTCCAGCCTGTGAGCTTGCAGAAGGAGATCACCAGGCCTATCTTCCGAGGTGCCTCTGGGTGGGTTCCATCCACCAAGCTTTCAGCTAGTTGTCCAGTACTTAACTCTTTACACTGTCCAAGATGTTTGGTGGCTTTCTTTGGAGTAACCTAAATCTAAGTTGTAGAAATTAAGTGGAAAAGCCGGCCTGGCTGGCTTTTTATAAGGCTCTGGGGAATTGTAAAATTTCCATGACATTAATTTGAACAACTGCAAATGGAAAAGCACAGAGTGGAATTCTAGGGTCTGTCAGGCCTCTACTTCCCTGGGGAAAAGGGCATGGCCTAAGGCATGCTGCTGCTCAGTGCTGCCTGGGCACGTGACTCGGAGCTGTGCCTGGTGCCCTGTTTCCAGGGACACATTCCCATGCTAGGTGAAGCCAGTGCCAAGCCGGCAGTGCAAACCACACACAGCTCGACCTTCACATACTAAACTTGGAATAGGAAGAGACTGTAGGTCACATGAGACAGAGAGGTGGGAAATAGTCCAGTAGTTTTTTTTCTCTAATCCCAATACCAATATGTTCCACACAAGTAGTCTAGCTCCGCACAATAGTGAGAACTACAAGGAATCTAGGGTCAAGATGAATCAATGGCAGTGAATTTGGTTTTTTGTTTTTTTTTTAAATCATTTTATTAGGGGTGCATACAACTCTTATCACAATCCAAACATACATCAATTGTGTAAAGCACATTTGTACATTCATTGCCCTCATCATTCTCAAAACATTTGCTCTCCGCGTAAGCCCCTGGCATCAGCTCCTCATTTCCCCCCTCCCTCCCCGCTCCCCCTTCCTCATGAACCCTTGATACTTTATAAATTATTATTTTGTCATATCATCGTCAATCAGGTTCAGAAAAAGCTGAGTTATAGAAAGTTGGATAGATGGCTTTATTGAAGGCCTTCGCAAAGCTTTTAATAGCTAACATATGTTATACAAAGGCTTGTCCCAACCCCATACTGTAATTTTTAACATGTCCCAGAATATGTCCCATAGAACCCATGTTCCAATTTGAGAACTCCTGGCCTACTGAAAAGATAGTAGAGATTGTTAGTCAGATGGGATGCTTTCTAGGTCCTGGGAAAGAGCTTAACATGTATTCCCACATGTCAGCTTCCTTGCTGCCCAAAGGTTGCTGAGCAGATAACAATGGGAACACTGGGAGAAAGGCAAAGTCCTATCTTCCCTCTGTGAATATCTTCCTTCCTTCTACCCATAGGTGCCTCAATCTAAAGGGCTGTTGATCTGTTTCCAGAAAGCCACCCTTGCAAGTGCGATGAAGCACAGTTCTGCTCAGACCCGCATAGTGTCGCCCTGAGTTGAAGTCAACTCTACTGCAACTGCTTGGTTACAAATTGAACTGGCTCATAGAAATAAGCCTTCAGGGCACTCACCTTGTCTGAGATCTATCCAGCAGTTGATTTAAGGAAGAAAGAGCTCAGGGAGATTAGCGTGCTCACTATACTTTGATTTTTTGCCAGTGGGTTCTCTACCTTGAGTGGTACTTGAGCAGGTGGAAGGGTCTAGTCATAGGCTGAACTGTGCTTGGCATACCCAGCCATGCCTGCTCCTCCAGTCTTGGCTGGCCTGACACTGGGTCATAAGCCACATTAAGGGACTTGTGCATTTAGTAGTAGGTGAGAACTACCCTTTCCTTACAGCCTCAGAGACCTCGTGGGGCAGTGCCTATGCGATCACCATAAATCAGATCCTACTCAGTGGCAGGAGGTAGTGGTGGGCACAAATACATATAAAAAAAGACTTAGTTGCCCCACCTGGCAGGCCCCATGTGTGACCATACTGCCTGAAACAGTGTAGGCCATAGGGCTCAGTCCCCACCTAAAAGTCCCTCAGGAGAATTTAGCCTCCCCTAAAAGGAATTGTTCCTTCATTCATCAGTCCAGGCACAGGGGGAGAGCTCAGGGGAAAACCCGTGCTAGTGGGAAATAAGGAAGTGATTAAGACTGCTCTTTTAAAAAAAATCCAATCACAATGTCTATAAATACCCATGTTTTCAAACCCGAAGCCCCACCTCTGGGACTCTGTCTACGACAGCTAAGTCAGGAAAGATGGGTGACACAAACACAGTGGCATCCGATTTCATTTTATTAAAAAACAAAACCAAACCCAAACCCAAACATAGCCAAACGAATTCTTGCAATGAAATTTCCTGGGGTTCACAGTCCTTGTCTTAAAACTTTTATAGTTGCAATACATTTTTTTCTTACCAGTACATAATAACACAATTGCACTGTTACACTATAATCTTGTAAGTAATAAAAATAGTCATGTTGTACTATCGAATGTTTCCAATGACCGTCCTTAACATTTCACTACGAGACCATCTCTCCGTGTTTTGCAAGCACACAGAGAACAGAACAGAGCAAAGTAAACGCCTGTGTCTCCCAATCACGGACACAAGGTCCCTTTAGGGACAGGCTTTTTGATTTCTGCGTATTTCAAGAGACATAAAGTGCTTTGGAACAAGTGGAATAGGTATCTGAGGTGCGCAAGAAGGGATTGAGATTTATACAGAAAAGCAAAACAAAGCAAAAGCAAGCAATATACCGCTTTAACCAATTATTTAAATATGCCAATGCCCTTGTGAAGCAAGTGGGGATTGGATAACATGGCTACCTAATCCACGACTATGATCTTTCAGCAATTGAGAGACACTCAGGCCAATGAAATGCAAATGCCACCCGGAGTAACTGAAAGGGCTTTTGAGTCTCACGGGTCAAATAAATCAAGGAAGCGTAGGTGCATGATCTGGAGAAAACACGTAGTAGCTCAGATGGGATGGCCCAAGGTAGGTGCTGTAGAACTGACCAGAAATACTCTGTGGAGCAGCGAACCAACATCCTACCAACAATACCATTCTTGTCACAACAAAAGCAGACCATTCTGTCTTTAGGAAAAGACTAGTAAACCCACAGGGCTGGCCTTTGCGAGGATGTGGTAGGAAACAGCAGCTAATGACACCATGCAAATTTGTTCTTTGCTGGGAGGCTTCCTCTCTGGGAAATGCATGTGCTCGACAAAGTGGTCAAAATAAGTTCAGTCATTTCTTTCCCTTCGTCACATTATTTAAGTGGTAATTGCTGGTAGGTGTCTGCAGTCCACAAATCCGGGTGTCAAACACCTTATGCTTGGCAGCCTGCCTCAGATAGCAGAGTGATCATCTCCCAGCTCAGAAACATTTTAAAGAACAATATTCTTTGTCCCCCTCGCCCCTCCTTAAATTCCTTCAGGAAATGGATGGAATGTAACTTTTCACAAGTACAAAATTATTTCAAGTTTTCTAAATGTAAGGGACACCCCTCCCCACTATAAAAATAGCAGTCCCTTCCCACCCTCCCTCGCCCGTACATATCTTTCTAATTATAAAATGATACAACCATCTCAGATTAGCAACGTGAAAGCAGAAAGTGATTATATTATTATGTACATGTACAAAACACATCATTATTTCACACCATTTACATTCATATGAAAGAAGTCTGTTTATTGATCTTCCTTTGCAATTTCACAAGAATAAACTCAAGATAGATTACAAAAACATCAGGCCCTTGCCTTAAAAGACCGCACCAACCTTCCAGCCAGCTGTGTGTTCTTTGAAGACAGAGCACACAATACGTACAACTCGGCAGTTTGTGGGAGAAGGGGCTGCTGACAGGGAGACCATCTTTGGGGGGGTGCCTTCCAGCTTTCCAGAGCCCGGGACATACTTTCCTCTTTTTATAAACACAGACCAAATTCGCAATGGAGGAAATCACACTGAAAGGCAAATAACTAGCTGTTGAGGAAGTTAATTTACTGATCATGGAGCTTATTCCAGCAGAGGGCACCCTGTCCCTTGCAAAAACACTACTGAACTGTTAAGTACCATCTCTGCCAGCACACAGGCAGGCCGGAGGGTCCACGTGTTAGTCTTTCAACCACAGACCTACTGTCTGTCAGGACAGGCAACTGTTTGGGCTTTTCTTGCAAAGCGTGGAATATTCGCTAGCGCTTACTCTTGGAAGTTCTTTGGCTATTTAAAATCCTCACATTCACAAAGAGCACGGAATTCTGAGTTCCATGAAATGCTGGGTTTGCCTGAAACGCTTGAGGGAGCAGGGAGTCTGAACGCAACTTTGAAAGATGGTGTGGCAGTACGATCCCTTTACATTTCAGCTGTCTTGATTCCTACAGGTGGATGGCCAGCCTGCAAGAGAACACCCCCACCGTGCAACTCGCTCCCCCCAACATACTCCGTTCACCCCGCCTCTGCCTCCACCTCCAGGTTCCACAGCGGCATGTCAGCATGCAGTTCATTTTCACTTCTACTTAGAAGAACATTTGGAGAAAATTAAACCAGTCAATGGAAGAAACGTGTCCATTTGGATGGTGCTCAGTCTTTGGTCTAAATACCACACATGGTCCCCATGTTTTCTCTCGCTTCCCCAAGCCCTGCGCTTCAGTCAGGGTGACTAGGCTGTGGACAGGCTGCTGAGCTGGGACTCTGGGTAACTTGGCCGGAGCTCCCCTTTCTCCCGGGTTTCCCTCACTCTGTTTAGCGAGAGGACTTCTCAAGAGATATAGTCTTACGTTATGACTATCATCATCAACCCACATCAAGCAAGTTGCCATAGAACCAATGACTCTGTAGTAAGTACAGACTTCATAGGGAACAGGAGGATGGGCAGGACTTTGATCATCACTATTCCCCCCAAAAAAGCTCCTGGGTCATGGAGGCGGGAAGCAGGCATCTTTGAGAGGGCCGTGACTGACCTCAGCATGCTCTTTGTGGTTCTAGTACGAGCGGGTTTTGCCACTAAATGACTTGGTAATGAAGAAGCCACATCTAGGGTCGAGAGTCGCTTCATTGGCTCAGGATTAACAAAGTAGGACTCTCAAAAGGGTCAAAGTGGAAGAGTGGGCCTACTGACCTAGGTGGCTGTAAAGATGCTTCTCACTGTTGCAAAGAGCCTGGGGAGGTGAGACGGGGAGAAGAGCTGACACAGTCAGAGGATACGTGAGGCTGCGCAACTGCGACCTGCTTCTCAGAATGCACTTAATTTTCAGCCCCACTCCCCCAAGCCACTTTCCTGTGCCATTCCATGAGACAGAGCATCTCTCCTCAAATTGCAAACCCAGAAACCCAGGGCATGCTGAATCTTCAACATGAGCATTGACTCAGGAAAGGCACCCATGTTCTGTCACTCACGGAAGCCTTCCCGCCATGCTGGACCCGCTCCCTGACTGGGCAGCCTGCCATCTTTTCTCAGACTTCCTGCAGTGTGGCATTGCCACCCACCCTCAATTGCCTTCATCAAACGTACCCATCAGCTAAAGCCCCGTAAGAGGCCATCTGCGGACAGAGTACCGCACAAGGAGCTGCCTATCGCCTGCCTCGGGGGACAGTCCCTTTGTGCCTCTTCAGTGCTAAGGAAGAAATGGTTTTTCAGATACCCACCAAGGCTCAAGGTCCAGAAGCACGAATGCCTGTGGGATCCAGTGCCGCTCACAACCCCTCACAGCCCCTGGGGGCATGTGGTGAACGCAGAAGGTGAAGGATCTAGAGGGCACCCGGAATTGTTACTTGGTCATTGTTTTCCTAGAGGCGATTTCTGGCAAACAACAAGAATAACCTCACTGGCACTGAGTCAAATCTAACTCACAGTGACCCCTTAGGGCAGAGTAGAGTTGCCCCTGCGGGTTTCCAAGGTGGTAAATCTATATGGGAACAGAACGCCTCATAATTCTCCTGTGGAGAAACTGGTGAGTTTGAACCATTGACCTTATGGTTAGTAGCCACTAGACCACTAGGGTTCCCCCAATAGACAAGAGTTATCGGTGATCTGAGATCAAGTGATATAAAAGTGTGCGGACAACTTTTCTTTACAGTAAATAAGTTTTCCTCATCAGAAAATGCAAACCAAGATATTGCCCCACAGCCAAAAGGAGAAAAAATTGCCACAGTTACAATGGTGATCACAATATGTCCACGCATCTGCAGCCAACCATGTTTTGTTGTTGTTGTCCAGTATGTCCCTGGAGAGTGTCCTGTGATACGAGAGAATAAAGACACAAAGGAAAAAGATAGGAGGAGAGGGACTTTGAACAAAAACTGTTTGTAGGTTCACAAGCAACACAAGAGGCAGGCAAGGAGCGACACAACTGGATGGCATCAGCAATACAGCGGGACCGAAAACTGGAAAGGAGAAATCAATCCAAATGATAGAGTATTAAAGCCACTACCAGAAAAGGTGCCAGTGGCACTAATTTTCCAGATGGTTGGGCAATCCTCCATCGAGCTGTGCCCCTTGATCCCAGATTCTCTGAAGAAGTTCTGATTTAATGAGACTTTACTGCTTCCAATGGTGCTACAATCAACATAGAATTAAATGCCACTAAATTTGCATGTTCTGTAAGAATCTCCATACAAAATTCTAAATATGTATAAGAAAGCTAGTATGCTATCTTTCACTATGTTTGCTTTGGAAAGCATGTGGCCGTAGGGGAGCTAGAGCAGTACCGAGATGACCACTGAGTACTGTGATTACCAAAATGACCAACCGCAGCATAACCAAGGATATTTCCCCTAGAATATGGGCACACTGAAAGACATAAATTTTTTGGATAGAATTTCACCACCATGGCTGTGATGATTACTATATGATGAGAATTTAGATAGGAACCTGTGATCGGGAGGCTTTATGTCAACTTGCACCTGTGTGAAAGTAGGGGTCGAGTTCAGCAGAGTTCAGCCTATCAATCAGGTCACAGCCTGATGAAGCCTCGTAGAGGGTGTGGCCTTTCTATAAGAGAGACCTGAAGAGTTCCTCTCTCTTGTCCCTCTTCACCTTCCTTTTTGCCTGGAGTGTGTGTCTAGCTCGGGCTGCCAACCCGGGGGCTCTCAGTGCTCTGGCGTGTTCCTGCACCCACTGGCCTGTGACCCCTCAGCTTGCTGCTCTGTCTTCCTGCTTCAACTCCTGGAAGCTGTGGGGGTCTGAGAGTCTCCCGCTAGCATCTGACCCATGGACTTAAGTTGGACAGGGCTGTGCCTCTTTCTTGATATAACGTTCTGTTATACATATATGGACATCACTGGTTTGGTTTCTCTAGAAAATGCAGTCTAATATAGTGTCTTCCTTGGTTTTAACTTTTTACATTTTAACTCTACCTTGGCCCGACTAGATGAACAACCGGGGTAGACATCAGTGTGATCACACCCAAGAGAAGAAATCAGTATTCGATGTGCCATCTACCATGCAGGCTCAGTGCTTCCCAAAGGCACGGGGCACACAGGGGGTGACCCTGAATTATTCTGAGTGAGTTGGAAATGCTCCTTTACTTTCTCATGGCCACGGGCTGCCTTCAGAGTCAAGGGCTGGCTGGCAGAGGAGGTCACAAGTCACCAAGGAGAGGCTGGATGGTCACAAGTCCCAAAGATTCTTTGACAGTAAGGTCACACAAGATCCTATATTTGGACTCAATATGTACTTGCCCACCCTTTCCTTCCAAAATCGTGAGTTTGAGTGACAGTTATGGAGCTGAGTGGAAGGCCTTATTGGCAAGAAGAACCTGGGCTCAGGGTTAAGTTGGGGGCTATGATCTGGAATTCGAAGTGTCACATGTTAGGTTAAACTCTTGTCGTTGAAGGGAAGAGTATGCTTTGGTTTCAGCATCACACCAATATGGCTTGTGTGACTTTAAACAACAATGACGGCTGGCCAGCTTGATAATAATAAGTGGCTATGGACATCAGGGGTGGGGCTCGAAAGTTCCAGGAGAAATGTCAAGCAGGGCTGTCCGAATACAGAACAAAATACATGCATCTGGACCTCTCATAGGTGACTTGGGTGGTATGTAGTTCTTTCTGGAGGTAAGTAAGGTTGTAACTACTTTTCTTAGGTATGGGTCAGGGGATCTGGTGGGAAACTGAAGACCTGCTAGACCTATGCTGTCCAATGGGTAGCCAGGAGCGACATCTGGCAAGTGCATGCTTGTCTGGGTAGTCTGAATCGAGACATGCTACAAAGCCCAAGTACGGAATGGATTTCTAAGAGTATATTTTTTAAAAAAGGAGATAAAATTTTTCACTAACATTTTTATATTAATTACATGTTGATGATAATATATTATTGAAATGATTTTCTCGCTCTTTTTTTTTAGCTTTATTATATGCTGCTAGTGGAAAAAAATGAAATGACCAGCATTAAATTTCTATGGACAGCAGTGGTCTAGACAATTCTTACAGAAAAATGCAAATCTACATGTGATTTGTATCCACTTACAAATAGGATCATCAGATGGTTTGACACTCACTCATCAGTGAACCAACCACTGAGTCCCCAGGGAACGATCTCTTTTCTAGGGGGAGGGGTGTGAGAAGAAGGCTATGGGGCTGAGCTCTTTCCCTTGCTTTTGAATCCTTCGATGCTGCTTAGACTTCTTTGTAACTACCAGAGCCACATGGAAGTCTTCCCGAAATAAACCTTTGGCAAATGTGCCATCTCCTAGGCTTTGGGTGCTTGCAGCAGAAGCTCCCTGGGACCAGAGCCATCGGCTTCGGCCGGCCACTTTGACCCCTCACCACCTCTGCGGCATCCTGTGAGGGCTGTGGTGGCCAAGGCCCACATCTGGACTCAATTCCTGTTTTCCCAGGCCACTGGCAGAAAGAGATGACTTTGATCAGAGAACTATATAGCCCCCAAAGTCTTCTCTTTCAGGGCATATGCAATGCAACCTCTTAATTTGTTTGCTGTTGACTCAATCTTCCAATTTTACTTGAGCTAAGACAATGCCAATGTCTGTTGAAGGCAAAGCTGACTTAAGAGGGCTAGGCCGATAGCCCTCTGCTGACTGAGGAAAAAAACCCCACCGTTGAGAGAAAAGAATATAGTTCCACAGCCATTCTCCCCAGCAATCAACACGAACTGAAGGAATCCATCACCCAGAGATTGAAAGCTCTGTGACTCTAGCAGTTTGAAACCAAAGCAAGACAAACAATGCCTTCTCAGACTTAACACTTCAATCCTTTAGCTCTTCCTTCTCAACATCACAGCGGGACCAAATCTCAAAGGCTGTTCTTGTATGTTACATGTGATGTCACTGTCTCCCAACCCATACATTTGGCTAATGCCATCATTATCTGCCGAACATCCAAAGGGTGTCTAACATCAGGCTGGTCAGAGGTCCTCAGTCCAGAGAGGGCCTGGGGAGCCCGTGAAAGTCCTTCCCTTTAATAAAGAAACTGGGTCTGGAGCCAACACTGACTGTGGCTCTGCTGCCTGCTGGTTCAGAGCTCTCTTTCTCCCTCCCTCTCTCCCTCCCTCCCTTACTACCAGGAGAAATGGATTCACGATGGGACGTTCTACGACCTCAGAGAAGCGTCATTTGTGAAGTGGGTAGTCATGCTGCTTATAAGCCAACAAACAGGAAATGCTAAAAGGGCATGAAAAAGACCATGCCTGGGTCCTCTTCCTTCACCGTGTTTCAGAAGCCTGCTGGGTTTCCAGCAGAACCAGCTGTGCCTGTGGATGCGTGTAAGTGGAACGATGCTGCTGAGGATCCCCCACAAACATGTAAATAGGACTTGGTGAGGAGGGCATGCTTATTGTCACAACCCAAAGCAGCGCCTGCCCTTTGCCAAGTTCTTGCTGATGACGAGGAGGTCATTCTAGGTTGTCCAGAGGCACTTGCGCCACCTTGACAAGGCCGCGCAAACCCAGCCCCACCCTGGGGGAGTCTGAATGTATTACAAAATCACCCACTGAAAAAATAGCCCATCTTTGTCATCGTTAGAAAAAAAAAAAGAGTACAAACAGAAACAGTTTAAAAACATTGGTAGGCTTTTGTATACGTTTCATGCTTCTTCTGTTCTCCCTGACATGGTCTCTCTCAGGATCAACTGGATGGTAGACTTTTGGGGTCTGACGATCTGTACAAATCACACCTCATTGCTCAGCAGACATACGTACTTTGAGAGCTCTGAATAGGTATCAGCTAAGGATCCCCCTAAATCTGTCCATGTGATGAAGTTTACAGGTGTATGCTAGCATGAAGGTGAAGGCCACTTGGAATGGCAGCCACCATTGTGTTTGCCAATGAGCCCAAGGATCTTCGAAAAATATTCCATCTCCTGCAAAACTCACTGATGGCAGAGATAGAGTCTAGCCTGGGGACCGACCCTTTGTTTTCCATAGGAAGAATCTGCGATGGCTCCTTCTAAAGAATTTCCTGCGTGGTGCAAACTGCCAATCCCCTTGGCTTATAACTGAAAGGCTGGGGCTTTTAGTTTACCCAGAAACATCTCAGAAGGAAGGCGTGGCAATCTACAGCTGACCAATCAGCCATCGGAGACCCCGCGGAGCAGCTGTTCACAGACACAGACAAGATCACCAAGAATGGGGACTTACTGGACGGTGATGGGTGGTGGTTTCGAAACTAGGCTTGTCAACCCAGCTACCAGCTCTACAGTCATGCAGGAGGGCATTAAAATGCCCTGGAAGGGGCTTCCGAGTTCAGAATTCCAGTCTACAACTGTAAGACCCAGATGAGTTGAAGTGCTTCCCCTGGGAGCTCCCCTCTCTCCTCATGTGGAATCCTTAGGGAGCTTGGCAAGTGGAAGCCAATGTGATGCAGTTTACAATCATGAGTAATGGTCTCATCTCAGCTGATTCAGAGGCAAGTGTTGGAGTCTCTGACAGCTGGGATTTCCAAGACCCACTTAAAATCATTTGGATTCGTCATGAAAGACAGCTGGCTTTAGATTGTTTCTGGGCGCTGAGGCCCTTCCCAAAGCCCTGCACACTTCCCGCGGAGGGATACGGTCTTCTGGCCGAAGGATGCAATACAAAGTGATAGCAGGAACTATGAAACAACAACAGCATAAACAAATAAACAACCACAAAGGCGTGGGGGTGAAGTAACTACAAACAGTCTTTAAAAAGGAATTGCCAAAGAAATCAAACAACATTCAAAAACCAAGGACAATAAGACAGTGGGGGGTGGGGGGATGGGGAGATGACATGAAACAAAGAAACCCTGCTGGTGCCTTCGCAGTCACTGTTCCAGAAGCTTCTAGAGGTGAGGGTCTACAAGGACACGGTAGGGACAATCCGCTTTCATCCTGCAAGCTGCCAAGGCCATCGACTGTTGTAGAGCTAGAGGAACTGCAACGTAATTAGTGCGACTTTGGATATTGCTTTTCCGACCATTCTTGAACGGAGCACCCTGGGGTTGCCAGGTGTTGGGGAGCTGCGTGTGCTGGTCCAAGTCTTGGAGCACTTCTCCCCGTTTTCTCCCTGGGTCATACCACCCCCCTTGTCTGTATTTTCCAGTTCAAGATTTCACTTCTTCGCAGTCCTGGTCGGTGGAAAGTTCTACATCAGACAGTCCAACTTCCATAGCCATAATCAGGGAGATGTCAGAATCACTGCTTACAGCCGGCTCTTGTTCACCTGCGAGGAAGAAGCACAGTTCATGGTCATCAGCGAGCTATGACTTTGGATGTTGACTATTTTAATACAATTGCCTCTGAGAAGATTTCTTTAAAAGCCCAGAGATGGTATTAGAAAAATAGGCCATTCTATAAAAATTCTAGCTAGAGGTTGATCTTACACCAGACTCCGAAATAAATTCTAAATAGGTCAAAGAGTGAAATGTACATTTTTTAAAAAAAAAAAAGGAAAAGAAAGAAACTGTAAGAAAGCTAGACAAAACTATATCTCCTGAGGGGGCCTGGAGGGTACAAATGATTAGATGCTCAACTACCAGCCCAAAGGCTGGCAGCTTAAACCCACCCCGGGATGACTTGCTTAGGGATGCCCTTCCGAAAAATCACAGCCTTCACAACCCTATGGGGTAGTGTCCTCTGCACACCAGGGTCACCGTGAGTGGGAGTCAGTTTGACTTCAAGCAGCAACAACAAACAACAAGTACACAAGGTGGCTTCAAAATGTTCATGGAAAAATAATGGGATTTTTTCTGCAAACTTTTGAAGCCCCCTCATGTATCTAAGTGGGAAAATACGTATCTAATCAATTTAAATAGGGAAGGATATTCTATGTAGAAAAACAATCATAGAAGATGGTTTGTACAAGAAAAGATAGATACATATGGACAAACATTTTACATGTGAAAGACAATGTAAACAATTAAAATGTACATGACAAATGGGAAATTTACAAAATTTTCAGTCAAATGATTGTATTCTTACTGCAGGAAGAGCTTTAAATTCAGGAAAAACTAGCAGTGCGATAGAAAAATAGGGAATATGCCGTTATACAATTAGCCCAATGAAAAACCAAGCTCGCTGCCATCGAGCTGATGCCGACTTATAGGACAGAGAAGAACTATCATGGGTTCCTGAGGCTGTAACTCTTTACACGAGTAGAAAGTCCCAGCTTTCCCGACAATGAACAGGATAATGTAATGTAGATGACAGTACACATATGGTAAAAATCAGAACCTCATTCTTGTCTATGGAATCTTTGTTCTCGAAGGAAGGATCTATGACAGTTGAGAATACATTGATGATTTTTTTCGCCCTTTTCTCTTTTTAACTCCAGCCTTGATTTGAGAGATCCTCATCCCCGATCACTCGGATCCAACTTGCTTCAGTTACTGTAGAACTTAATTACCTTTTGAAGGAACGGACCTTTTACGTTTCCTTTCTCCCACCCACTCAGTGCTGGGCCTTGAAGAGAAGCATTCGGTTCTGCTAGTTTCTGTTGGTTTTTGGATTTTTAATTGGCATGTAATTCACACATCATACAATACAATAGTTCAATCATTCTAAGAAGAGTTGTGCAATCAGTCACCACAATCCATTTTAGAACAATTTCTTCTTTCTTGTAGTAATTGTTTTGGTTCCCCATTTCCCCCCAACCTCCCCTGCCATATCCTCAGGTAGTTATCCAGTTACTTTCTCTATAGATTTACCGGCCCTGGATCTCACAGTCAGAAAAAATGTACAAACAAAATCAAGAAACAGAAAGCGCTAACAACAATGGCAAAATAAAGCAGGAAAATCTCAATGGAAAAGAAAGCAGAAAATTGTGAACACCTGTTCTGTGGAAGGCTACCGATGAAAGTAGCACCCCAGGCCCATTGGCAGGGTCTGTCCACATGTGGATTATGCCTCCTGAGAATTCCCTCTGACCACAGTCGAGGGATGTGCATAGCCTGTCATCCCACAGAGAGCATTGTGAAGTCAGTTATGGTAGCTGCAGTGAAGTTAAAGTGCAATAATGTATCATTTGATATCCCTTCTGACCCATTTTACAGTTGTTTCAGTTAAAAAAAAAAAGTGATGAAGGAATACAAGTGACTTAAGCCTCGAACCCTCTCTGACCGTGGATCAGGGATGTGTACAGCCTTGCTATCGAGCACAGCGTATGGGAAAGTGGTGATGGCGGATGCAGTTAGGGTACAAAGGGACACCTCATCCTTGGATCTCCCTTTTGATACATTTTAAATCTGTTCTAGCTTTTAATATTTTCTGCTTTCTTTTTGATCGAGGTTTTTTTATCTGTTTAATTTGTTATTGTTGTTAGTCTTTTGGTTTTGATTTTTATCTTTTTCTGGTTATGAAATCCAGGATAGGTAAACATTCAGAAACAGTAACTGGATTAATGGTTCTTTGGGGGCATGGCAGGGGAATTTAGGGGCAAATGGGAGCTAATATTGTTGGGAATAAGAATGAATCAAATGTTCTAAAAGATATTGTGATGATTATACAACCCTTTTCTTGATGTGGTTGAACTACTGATTTGTGTGCTATGTGAATCATATGCCAATAGAAATGTTGGGGAACAAAGAAAGCGGAAAATACTAAAAACTGGAACTAATTTAAAATGGGTAAAAGGGAGACCAAATGATCAAGCATTACATTTTAACTTAACTGTATCTGCCATAGAGACTTTACAATGTTCTCTGTCTGGTGGCAAGACCATAGGCATCCCTGGACTCTGGTCAGAGGGTATGCACCAGAAGCTTAATCCATATGGGGCACTACAAATGGCTTTGGGGCTTCCCCAGTTATTTATAGCTTTCTGAAAACAGGGTGTTCAATATTTGAGCTCTGAGACCATTAGTTCCTCAAGAGTTTGATTTTATTATTTATAATCCTTGGATCACACTGCCTGATGTGCTTCTTCCATGCAGACTTAGTTGACATATAACTTACATGGCTGGTTGTTTTAAGACAAACCTTAAGGACCCCAGTGGTTATTCTTTCTGCTAGTTAGGTATCGTGTGATTTATTTACCACACGTTGCTCTCGCACCCATATCTGCACGACTCTCACAGGAGGGCAAGTTTTGAATAGGGCTGTGTCATAAGAACTCATTGTTCCTGGATTAGGGCTACGATGAAGTGTGAGCCGAAGTCCACGCAGGTCTCTGTAGTTTATATATGTTGATTTTAAAGACGTCATTATCCCTTTATTGTAGAACATTTTATAAATCTTCCCAATGGGGCATACAGTAATTCTATTGATATTATCATTACTTTAGCCAACTGTATAGAATTTAAAACACTGTTGAGAAAAGGAAATGATACAATTATACACAGGTTACCTTTTTGACTTGCACAGACTAAAAGCTTAAGTGACTGGGCACTATTTACACAAATGGTGAGATTGGGGATAAGGCAAAACTTTCAATAACACTCATTTGCAAATGCAGAAGATGCCTGCCAAACTAATACATGTCATAAAACAGCAATGGGAGCATGAAAATAACAAGGGGCATGAACAGACAGCTAACCCAAAACGACACACAAATGGCTAACAAACATGAAAAAATGCTCACAGTCCTGTGAAAAGAAAGGTCAGCTGGGAGATGAGATGCAAATCATGAGAAGGTGTGATATCACAAGGATAGCCCACTTAGAAAGAGAAAAACAAGTGCTAGAGGGATTCAGAGAAATTGGAACTCATGGACTGCTGGTGGGGCTGTAAACAGTGGTGGCGAGCGATATGGTGCTACCTAAGACAATGGGGAATAGAAATTTCAGCAATCCCTCTGCTGGGCATATAATAAGGGACAGAAATGAGTATAAAAATGACAGAAAAAAACCCAAAACAAAACAGATGTATTCTGTCTGGTGTTCACTGAAGCACAGTTCACAACAGTAAGAAGCTGGAAGCAGTTCAAACGTCCATCAGAAGACTGGAAAAAGAAACTGATACACACACACACACACACACACACACACTGAACACTATGCATCTTTAAAACACAGTAACAAAACCATGACACACGTTATGACCTGGAAACCACTATGCTGAGTGAAGATGGTCATTCACAAAAGGACAAAGATTGTAGGAGCTCACGAAAATAGGGATAAACACTAAGACAAAAGCAGGCTTCTCTTCTCAGGTCATGTAATCTTCTAGTCCAGTCTCTCAAGCAACAAGAGAAAGCACTCCCAGAAAGGAGGCCTCACCTCGGCTGGTGTCAGTTTCTCAGGATTGGGGGAGAGGGAGAAGACCAATAAATCCCTGCTGCATAAAAGATTTCCCAGTCACCACCAAATAGAAGACACTCACTCCTAAGGGATTAGCAAACCTCGCTGCAAATTCAAGTCAAGGGGTGTGTGTGTGCGTGCATATTTGTCTCAGAGAAGGTAATTACACTTCTGATGGTGGATAAACTGGGTGAAGAAAAAACATTTAACATTACTTATAAAGACCCAAGGGGAGATGTGCTCAATATAATATTTCCAACTGAACACTTAAAAAAGTGTCTTTATTGACATACACTTCAGATATCATACAATGCAGTCACTCAATTTTATTAAGAAGAGTTATGCAATCATCACCAAAATGAATTTCAGAACATTTTCTTCTCATAATCATTGTTAGCTCCCCATTTTCCCCAACCTCACCTTCCATGCCCCTAAATGATTATCAATCCAGTGATTATCTTTATAAATATTCCTATGCTGGATTTTAGATACAGAAACTCATACAGAACACCCTGAGGTGGCCAGCAAACAAATAAACAAATGAAATTCAACAACAATGACTAGACAAAACAGAAAAACCCCCACAGAAAAGAAAGCAGAAAATATTACAAATTTAAACAGCTTTAAAATGGGTTAAAAGAGAGATCAAATAATAAAGTATTACATTTTAATCTAACTACATATTCCAAAATTGACTTCACAATGCTCTCTGTCAGATCACAAGGCTATTCCTATCTCTGCACTATGTTCAAAGGGGATTTACCAGAGGGGATTTATCAATTTG
>NW_022106084.1:8718710-8719771 GCF_000313985.2 Echinops telfairi
CGCTTTACCACATTTTCTAAATCCGTATGTGCATCAAGTTCACAGTGGTGGACACAGATCAGGGCCTATTGTCCAATTCGGTGCCAGCGGTGCTTTGCTCAGCTGAAGGCACATGTGAATTCAATAGATATAAATAAGAGATTTGCAAAAAGAAGTTGAATTCTGGGTCATAAATCTCTTAAGAATCTATTTGACTCAACAAACCTTCAATAAAGCTCCTTTGAAAACAGTGAAATTGAATTCCTGCCATAGACTTCACAACCAAATGCATTCAAAATACATTGCCATTGAGTCAGTTCCAATTCATAGCAACCTTATAGGACAGAACAGAACGGCTCCTTAGGGTTTGTGAGCCTGTCAGTCTGTGTGGGAAGACAAATTCCCCTTTCTCCTGGGGAGCAACTCGTGGGTTGAACTGCCAATTAGCTGCCCAACAGCTAGCCTACCAGGCCAACAGGGCTCTTACATGTGTATTTATAAGATAAACCCTTTGAAATCTGTCAGCATCCGTTGACTCAAGAACAATATATAATATTTAAGATTATACTTGTGAGAACCTACTTTACTTTAAGAGGCTGCATTCTTGTCTCAGCTATGACTAACTACGTGTGTTACTTTGTGGGGTTGCTTGGCTCTGTTAGGGTTACACTCCAAGTGCTTATAACATGAAAATGATGCAGGACTAGGTATTGTTTTGCTCTGTGACATACACATTGCTATGTGTCCCAGCCCACCCAATGGTAACTAACAAGTAGTTTGTGATAGTCTCTATGTGTGAGTTCATACCAATTTAGCAAGGGCCTCATTTGTGGTAGGCCCTTGCTACCACAAATTATTTAATAAGCAATTATTTAATTGAGTTATCACTGAAAAACAAGGTCATAGGGCTTTTCTTTTTAATCCCTCAACACTTCATTTAAAAAAATATCTTAATCCTCACTATTAGACTCAGACAACATCATGATAAAAAAATTCTTGCATATTCAATACAAGTATGTGCAAGTGCTAGAATTCATTATATGGAAAGGTAATTAACATTAAAAAACAAACAAACAAACAAA
>NW_022106084.1:8719871-8721314 GCF_000313985.2 Echinops telfairi
ATGTATTGCAGCCTAAAAAGCTGATCTACACATGCATAATTTCCTTTTCTCAAAAGTGTTCTGTACCATTGGCTAACCTAATGATAGAATTACCTTATGCCCCATTGGGATGATTTATAAAATTTTCCATTGATGGATTCTTCCAACAATACTTTGGTAGACTACATATAAAACTCCAAAATAAAAAAAACCTCTAAAGTTGCTACCTGGTTATTTCATTTTCCAGAATATATTAGAGGGGGCAATTAGAGATGAAAAAGTATGTACTCAGGCTTTATTTATAGTAGTAAAACATTGCAAAAAAGTTAAAGAATAACCATGGAGGAATGATTGAATAAATTATTCCTTCTAAAAGATAATCTTGTTATAGATAACAAGCGGGTTTTCAAAGAATTTTCAGTTACATGAAGAGGTTTACAGGCAAAGTACATTCATTCTCTTTAGTTCGTGTGATGGTTGGGGTGTCAATTAGACACTCTTGGGGGAGGGTGGGGCGGAGACCAACTGATCAGAAGGTCACAGTCTGAAGACACCTCCTTGGTGTCATAGGCCCCAAAGAGAGAAAGACAAGCAGAGTTGATTTCTGTTTGGTCCTTTCCCTTCGTACGTCCGGTTCCTTGGCCTACGATTGCATTGTGGCCTCATCGCCTGACTCAAACTGGACTGGACCTAACCTGCTTCCACAACCGTGTAAGCCATTCCTGAAACAAATCTTTTTCGATATACAAATACATACATGCCTCACTGGCTTAGCTTCTTTAGAGAACCCAACCTAATAGGTGAGAGCAAGGCAGCATCTCTGTTCTCAAGAACTTCAGCTAGTGGGGCAGGAAGAGCTCTAACTAACCAACTATGGCATAATAAGGACTGTGATGGAAGACGTACTAGGTATGAAATAAGGAGGTAAGAGTACTATATAAACATCTGCTGAATTACAGATGACTGCTCATAGACTGTGATATCTCAGCTGAGTTCTACCTAAAGGATAACTTGTATTTTATGCAGATGAATAAGCAAAAAAAAAAAAAAGCAATAACAATAACATGTAGAGTTGCCCGGAGGTGATGGGGGGGCAGGTGATCAATGGCGTAGATTTCAATATGACTGAGAATCTAGACAGCAGACACTAGAGAGGTGAGTTGTAGAAATACAACTTTAAAATCCAGAGATTTGATTCAATAGATTATCCTTCTGAGTAAAAATACAATCAAAAGTCCAGCAAAATGTCTAAATACTAAAGAATGGTGTTGGTTTTAATGCCTTTGTTCTGATACTCATTTATGCACTTTTTAATTTTTTCATGTTGAGGCACAACTGAGGAAAACAGGAAGGTCGTGAAGGACAGTGAAGACTTAAGACTTTTTAAAGGAGACAAATTAAGAGACCTTAACGATCAAGTTTAGAGAAATGGTTTTTCGGAGGGAAATACTCAACTTACAGCTC
>NW_022106084.1:8721473-8723957 GCF_000313985.2 Echinops telfairi
TATTATTACCATTTTACAGATGGAAAAGATTCTTAGTCCATTTGACACAGTAATATGATATCTATTTCATACACTTTCTTCTCTTAGTTTTCATACGTTGAGAAGACAATGAAAGATCTTAAATCGGAAGTGATACGATTTAATCAATACTTTAAAGATCACTCTTGCTGTTAGGTGAAGAATGACTTGGGCAGGGACAAGGAGTAGGGGAAATCCAGTTAAGAATGGAACAGGTAAACTATGCCTTGCAATAGCGATGAAAATAATGAAGTATCATTGAAGAAATATTTAAAACCAAAAAGCTACAGGTGTTAGAGTTATGCATTGGACAACGGCAGCAAGCAAGAAGAATGGCAACGGCACAAGAACAAAAGAGAAAAATTCTCATATTTCTTGAGCAAACCAGGTGCCATTGATTGATGGGAAATGGATAAAGAACAGAAGTTGAAAGAGATTGGAAATTCAGTTTTGCATATTATGTTATTAGGAGGGACCAGTCTTGGGAAAAGAGCATTGTGCTTAGTGACATAGAGAATCAGCTCAACCGAGGACCCCTTAAGGTGATGGATTGACATAGTGACTGCAGTAGTGGGTGCAAACACGTGTGAGGATGGCCCATGACCGGGCAGTGTCTCCTTCCGTTTGACATGGGATCCCTATGATAGGAATCTACTCGATGGCACCTAACGAGGTTTGAAATGTGTTTAAATGTTCAAGAAGGAGAAATGGAGCTGGAAGTGACATACTTGACTATAGACTTCAGAGTAGAGGCAGTGATTATCAATACATTTCAAAAGACAACATATTAAACACCTTTTAAAACACAGGAATGGATGAGGTCCCCAAAGAAACGATTGGAGACTAGGAGCAGAGCTGCGAGAAATACCAACATTTAGAACCAAACATTCAAATGGTTGGCCATTGTCAGGTTTTGTTTGGCCCATGTGGCGTTTCTTCTATAAATGTGAGTTCGAATTGGAAAGGCATGACAGTTTACATAAACGGCTATGTTTATAGTGTTTTGAAATAAGAAAGACCTGGTTATATATGCCCGTTTCCCACATGGAAGACATTGGTAGTTGCTGAGGAAGTACTGCTCACTTAACCCCAGGTCACACTCCCGAGGTTACCATGCTGTAGAGTCTGTTTTCTGGTTAACTGCACCTGCCTGTGTAGTCTGTGCAGTCCTTTACATGTGAAGCTTCACATTTAGGGAGAAGTAAGGGCTGCAGGGGGGTGAGGCCACAATTGTCCTGGGTAGTCAGAGAGAAATAAGAAGATGATCCTCATTGATTCACTTCCCCCTCCTCCTTCTTATTTTTACATATACTCCTTTGTTTATACTTCCTTAATAAGCAATAATGCACAATTGAAAATCGATATCCAAGGTAATGAGATACGGTCTTAGTGAATTGGTTGGTTGGATTTAAAGATTGATTCTAAGTCATTTCATGCTCACTCTTGGAAAAAATCTCTTTATCAGAGTGTTGAAGAGTATCTGATTAGATGGTGGGCAGAAAATACTCTATATAAATGGAACTTGGTGACCTATTAGTAGTGCTTTAATGTTTCTACATTAAATCAACAGTGAAAATCTATCCACAGCTTAAAACAGTTTGCCTCCCCCACCAAAAAAATATTCTTGATGGTAGCATTACAAAAAAAGGCTAGTTAATCAATAAATTATAACTAATTGGCTTATCTCTTTTCTTTTTAATACATGAAATTCTACTTGGGTATCATATAGTTATCTATAATAATGGCCCTTGTCATGTCTTACACTGCCTGACATCTCTCTTCACCCACTTTTCTGTTGTCCATCCCCCAGGGAGGGGTTATATGTAGATCATTGTGATCGGTTTCCCCTTTCTTCCCCCACCTTCCCCTTCCTCTCCTGGTATCGCTACTCTCATTATTGGTCCTGAGGGGTTTATCTGTCCTGGATTCCCTGTGTTTCCAGTTCCTATCTGTCCCAGTGTGCATCCTCTGGTCTAGCTGGATTTGTAAAGTACAATTGTCACCCCTGGCTTTTCAGCCACTAGTCTCATCAGATTTCATGAATTCATTCTCATCTTGGTGTTTTTGAAATGAGAATGTGCTAATTGAAAGAAAAGGGAGTCACAGGGACTGTGTATCTATCGGCTACTGAATTCATCATGCTAATTTGGAAATGAAGACTGCCTTGCACAGCTCCAGGGTGAATTCAAATCAATACAAATGAGAGAGATTTGCACAAAATAGTTCAATTTCTGTGGTGCCACCTCACACCAACCTCATCATCTATTCATTTTCCATTTGCAGAGTTCTAAAAGCACTTAAATTCAGGCTTTGGAATGCTTGATGTTTTAGTTAAATTGGGTTTGCTCTATCATTTTTAAAAATAGATTTTTATCCCTTAATCCTGGGAGATGTTTATTTTGAAGTCACAAAAATACAAATGAAAATATCATGGAGAGATTTTGAAGGTTCTTTGTAGGTGATTGT
>NW_022106084.1:8724057-8740815 GCF_000313985.2 Echinops telfairi
CTAATGTCGGGGGTTTAAGTGGAGAGAAAATGTTTTGAGAATGATGTACAAATGCACTTTACACAATTGATGTGTGTATGGATTGCGATAACAGTTGTATAAGCTCCTAATAAAATGTTTAAAAACAAACAAAGGGAAATGTTAGTCCCTTGGTATTTAAAGAGCTGATTTTCCAACACCTTATAAATATCAAAAGATCATATAATCTTCAAAAATATTTATCTCTCTTTTGATAAAAGTTTCATTTATATAAAACATATCAAATAATAATGGAACATCAAATTAATTTTCAAATTATAGCTCATGTATTCTTATAAAAAATAAAATCCTGACAATTTAAACAAAACAAAAAAAAAACAATTAGATTCTTCGTGCATACCACAACTACACAAGTACTTTAGATGTATTTTATTAATCACAATGAACCTATGGCATGGGAACTATTAGTATTTTTGTTTTCAGGTAAGAAAACAAAAATTTAACCCCAGCTAACGAACTCACTGACATTGGGTCAATTCTAACTTATAGAGACCCGATATAAGGTTTCTGACATTGTAAATTTTTATGAAAGCAAATAGCCTCATCTTCTTCTCAGGGATCAAGCAGGTGGGTTTGAACTGCCAAACATGTGGTTGTCAGTCCAGTGCTTAACCAACAGCACCACCAGAACTTCTTAAATGAAGGTGTTGAAAGGCTAAACGAATTCCCCTGGGTTTTGCAGCAGTTTGTGTTGCAATCAGGATACAAAGCCAGATTAATCTGATTCTGGAAACCATGAACTTGACTGAAACCTGTGTTTTAGGGATGAGACACTTAACCTGAGGATCAGTAGGCCTAGAAGGGGCATGCAGGTACCTAAAATTACATACTGGTTTTAGGACTATCTGTATATATATTTTCTTTTTTCTGGTGAAAGGGTAGCTTTAATTAAATTCTCTAACAACCCACAAGTCTAAGATTCATTCATTTAGACAGTTTATATCATGGGTGATAAGCCCTGGAATAAGCTAAAATACATCATGAGTAAAAGAATGGCTCAGATGAAAAAATATATATTGTGACAGAATACGGATAACAAAATTTCAGTGACTACATGTAAGTATTCAATGCAGTGGCATGAGTCACACTCACAATTCTGTGTGAATATCACTACTTCTAGACCTTTCTTATGACCCAACACAAACTTCTACTCACTGCCATTAAGTCGATTCTTGTTCACAGTTATCGTGGAGCAGCGGCTGTGTTGGAACTGCTGACCTTGCGGTTAGGAGCCTCACACATAAACTCCCACACCACCAGGGAACCTTAAGCACAAAATTAATAGTCCAACTAAAAGATAATTCAAGCCTTCTTGAATTGTTATCCTACATAGGGTAGCAATAGCTGTGCATCTCCCAATCCCCAGACTCTGGTAACCACTCATAAGCTTTTCTTTCCGTGCATTTGCCTATTCTAGACAATGCATGTAAGTAGAATCATATGATATTTATCTTTTAGTGTCTGATTTATTTCACAAAATATATTGTTTTTAAAGGTTTATTCATGCTGTAGCTTGTATCAAAAGTATCATTTCTTTTTATTGCTGAATAATACTGGATTGCGTGCATATGCTACACTTCATTTTCCATTCACATGCTGAAAGAATGGATTGTTCTGATCTTTTGGCTACTGTCAGTAATGTTGTGAACACTGGTAACTGTGTGTTGGAGTCCCCGCTGTCAAGTGTCTTAGGTATATACCTAGAAGTGGGATTGCTGACCAGCTGGGGGATGACATCACGAGCATCATGCATGAAGAAAACAAAAGGTCCCTAAAAGTACAGGAATGAAAAAAAAGATCAGTGTGGATGTCAGCAAAGATGCAGACATGTGCCCTTCGTCATAGAATAGCTAAGGCAAATGGAAAAAAAGGATGAAGACAAAGAACTGAATAGAAAATTTCAGAAGGCAGCTCAAGAAGACAAAATCAAATATTATGGTGAAATGTGTAAAGACCTAGAGTTGGAAAATCCAAAAAGAACAGTAGAAGATAAAAAAGAACACGCATATCGTAAATGGGAAGAACTAAAGAAAAAATTTAAGTCTCAATTTGCAATATTGAAAGATTCAGGAAGCATCTGTAATAGTTAGGTTTTTTGTGCCAACCTGGCCAATAGGCACATGCAGGATTAACCAGGTTGCAGTTTGATTGGAGGGCAAAGAGATAAATGACTCTGCCAGGTCACCCCCACCCCCACCCCCTTGCTCTCTGGTGATTGGAGCATGCTGTAGCATTCTGCTGCTTTAGCTAGTCCTCTGCCTCAACCTGTGAGCTACACTATCTGTGGGCCAAGCCAACTAGTGGAATGTGTCACTAGAGCTTGAGGCTCCTTTCAGATTTTCTTCGCCATGCTGCTGGTGCATGCATCACTTGAGCTTGAGGTTAGTGGATCCTGTCACCCTGCATTGCTTATATTTGATATCCCATCTGGGTCTGCTGCACTCAGCTCCTGAGCTACTGTCTGTTGTTGACCCACCCTGCTGCTTGCTGGGCAGACTCTGCTTGCCTTGTCTGAGGGAGGACTCCAGTGTCTGCTTCCTTGACCTTGGGCCTGGCAGGCCACGTGGGTTTCAGGATTTCCAGTATACTAACTGTTCCATGGAAGTGAGTTAACTGAACCTTCTGTACTGCTGCGTAGACTAATTAGCATTATGTTCCTTCTTGTCGTATAAACCTATCCTCTTATATATATCTAAAATCATAAGTGTCCTGGTTTTGTTTCTCTAGAGAACCCTGCCTAACACAGCATCCAAAGAAGATGGAAAGAATACCCAGGAATTAGAACAAAAAGAACTAGTCAACATTCCCCCATTTCAGGAGGTAGCATAGGAGCGAGAACCAATGACACTGAAATAAGAAGTTTAAGTTGCACTGAAAGTATTAGCCCAAAACAAAACCCCATTGAAATGGTTCAATAAACTGATGAAGCACTCACTGGAAATACTCACTCACATATGCCAGGAAATTTGGAAGAGAGCTACTTGGCCAACTTCCCGGAAGGGATCTATATTTATACCCATTCCAAAGAAAGGTTACCCAATAGAAATTACAGAACAATACTAATGATATCAAAAGCAAATATAATTTTCCTGAAGATCATCCAGCAAGTGCTGCAGTAGTACATTGACAGGGACCTATCAGAGGTTCAGCTTGGATTCAGAAGAGGACATGGAACAAGGGATATCATTGCTGATGTCAGATGGATCTTGGCTGCAATCTGAGATACCAGAGTGATATTTACTTATATTTTATTGACTATGCCATGGCATTCAACTGAGTGGATCATAAAAAACCCTGGACAACACAGAGAAGAGCGAGGATTCCAGAGCACTTCATTGTGGTCCTGCAAACAGGTACATGGATCAAGAGGCAGTTGTGTGACCAGGACAAGGAAATATTGCTTAGTTTAAAATCAGGAAACGTGTGTTTCAGAGTATCATCTCACTATACTTTTTCAATCTGTATCATGAGCAAGTCATCAGAGAAGTTGGCTTATCTGAAGAAGAATGCAGCATCAGGATTGAAAGAAGGCTTATTCACAGCCAGCAATATGCAGATGACATAATCTTGCTTGCTGAAAATGAGGAGGACTTGAAGCTCTTGCCGATGAAGATCAAAGATGGCAGCTTTCAGTGTGGATTACAACTCAATGTAAAGAAATCCCAAATCTTCACAACTGGACCAATAAGCAATGTCATGATACATGGAGAAAAGATTGAAGTTGTCAAGGATTGCATTTTGCTTGGATCCACAATCAATGCTCTTGGAAGCAGCAGCCAAGAGATCAAAGAACACATGCAATGCATTGAATCTGCTGCACAAGACCTCTTTAAAGTGTTGAAAAGCAAGGATGTTACATTAAGGACTAAGGTGCACCTGACCCAACTTATGGTATTCTCAATAGTCTCAGATGTATGGTAAAGTCAGAAACGGAATAATCTTTCTTATTCAGAGTGAAAAAAATGATGCACTGAATTATATGGTACTAGCAAAAATGATTAAAAGTATCATGGACTGTCAAAGAACGAACAAATCAGTCTTCTAGGGAGAAGTACTGCCAGAATGCTCCTTAGAAGCAAGTATGGCATGATTGTGTCTCATGCCCTTTGGTCATGTTATCAGGAGAGCCCAGGGCCTGGAAAAGCACACGATGCTTGGTAAAGGATATCATACCCCCTCTTTTTAGAGGGTAGCAAAACAGAGGAAGGCTCTTAACCAGATAGATTGACACAGTGGCTGCAACAATGGGTTCAGATATAAGAATCCTTTGGCAGCGTTTTATTTGGTTGTATAGAGGGTTGCCAAGCGTTGGAATGGACTTGCTGGCCCCTGGCAACAGAACGGCAGTGCTTTGTTTGACTGTTTGTTAGGAGCTCTCAAAGTGTTTTCTATGGTGCCTGCACCATTTTTCTTTCCCACCAGCAATATATGAATCTTCCAATTTTTCGCTATCTCACCAAAACCTTGTTATTTCCTGCCAGATGGAAGTGATGTTTGAGTGTTATTGATAAGAACCATTTTAGTGCGTGAGAAGTTGGTATTGTATTGTGGTTTTAGTCCCCCAGTAACTAATGATATTGAGTATCATCTGGTGTGTATCTGGTCATTTACAAATCTTTTTTGTAGAAAGTCTATTCAAGTGCTTTGCTTATTTTTAAATTGGGTTGTTTGTCTTATTGAGTCATGGTAATTCTCTGTAAATTCTAGATATTCAACCCTTATCAGATGTAACATTTCCCAATGTTTCCTCATATTCCGTAGGCTGTCTTGTTCACTTTCTTGATAATGCCCTTTGATGCACAAATGTTTTAATTCAGATGAAGTTCCATTTATTTATAGTTCTTGGTTTGTTGCTCATGCATTCGTTAAGGTATCTAAGACCTTAGTTCCAGTTTTGTTTTTAAAGCCGGATTCGGGGTCCATTCCGTTGGCCACGTGTTTTATGACCTTGACATGACGGTTTTCATGTGAAGTCACTGCCTTCTTACTTGCTTCTGTAGGGCAACGTCTCAAAGCTAAAGCAGAAAATTATTCCTCCTGAATGAGATTTGACTCACTCTATTACCCACATTATGATGGGAAGCATTGAGCGCTGGGCGGCTGGAACGAGTCTTTCTGGACTCAGAACTAACAAACAGGGCCCCGGAGTGAGTGCTTTCTGTTTCAAGAGCAAACTCCGGCGATGGTGAGGATGATCCCTGTGTGTCCTGATGCTCCAGCGCATGCTGTGCTCCCATGCTGAGGGCTGCTCCTCGACACATGAAAGTGTAGGTCTCCCCAGGGACTGGAAACATAAGGGTTCAAAGAAAGAACGGCATCTTTTGATCTACTGCTACCGATGCTTACCTTCTGGAAAATAGGACATCACTTCCAACCATCCCCCTCCTGTACAGAGCACCCTAAGGGAGACACTTTCAAACACACTGGCTGCACATGTTACTGTCTTTTCATAGCTTCTCTGATGTCCAGGTTACTCATGCTGGGGCGATCCCTTTATACTCTCTGTCATCATCTTAGTTTGAATGCTAATTAGAATGGATTTTTTTCACTCTGGCTTGAAATGCAGAATGAAAGCAGTGTTTTCATTATGAAAATGTATCCCTCTGCATCGTTTTGCTTAATAAGAAGGGTCACGGGGAGGAGATGAGCCAGTCAGGGTGCAGTGTAGCAACGATGAAACATACAACTTTCCTCTAGTTCCTAAATGCTCCACCCTCCCCACCCCCCACTATCATGATCCTAATTCTACCTTACGAGTCTGGCTAGATCAGAAGATGTACTTTGGTACAGATAGGAACTGGAAACCCAGGGAATACAGGGCAGATGATCCTTTCAGGACCAGTGGTGAGAGTGGCAATACCAGGAGAGTGGAGGGTGGGTGGGGTGGAAAAGGGGAACTGATTATGAGGATCTACATATAACCTCCTCCCCGGGGGATGGACAACAGAAAAGTGGGTGAAGGGAGATATCAGACAGTGTAAGCTATGACAAAATAATGATAATTTATAAATTATCAAGGGTTCATGAGAGAGAGGGGAGTGGTGAGGGAGGGGAAAAATGAGGAGCTGATACCAAGGGCTCAAGTAGAAAGCACATGTTTTGAGAATGATGATGCCAACAAATGTACAAATATGCTTGACACAATGGATGTATGTATGGATTGTGATAAGAGTTGTACAAGCCCCAAATAAAATGATTAAAAACAAATAAACAAAACAAAAAGAATTTCTCAGAAGATACGCTTCCAGTTTGGCTTAAATTTTCCCTCATATGAGTAACTTCAATGGTGGACTGTTTTCCTCAGAGGCTATGTGTAGTAGTTACATAATCTGTTGTCAATTTGAGACTATTAAGGGAGAAGGGGTGGAGGTTAGTCTGTCAATCAGGTTGCAGCTTGATGACCTCATTTGGAGGTACTAAGGAGATAAATAGCTTGCTGGAGATGGGGCACACACTCACTCCCTGCAAGACATTTCTGTTGACAAGACACATGGAGCTATGCTGTTGTTGGCAGCCAGAGCCTTGGAGTTGGAGAAGCCACCTGGAGACCCATGCCAGTGTTAAGATGCTTCCACCACCACTGGATCCGCAAGACTTTCCACCCACTGCTGTGATCTTCCGGCACTCAGAGTCATTGCATGTGTTGCATGAGATTGAAGAGGAATTTACAGACTGATACAGGACATATGGGCTGCTATTGGACTTTGGGACTTGATCGGGAGTGGGTTGAGATGTTTTCTCAATATTCAATTTCTCTTTTATATAAAACTCTTTCTTACACACATATAAGTGCCTATGAATTTGCTTTTCTAATCACCCTACCACATTATACCATAATCTTAGTAATAATGGTGAGAATGTATTAATGCTCTGTGATGTAGCCAGCATGGTGCTAAGCATGTGTCATCCATGTTATTCTCACAACTAGGTGAGCTAGGTGTCTTAGATGCCTAATGCTGTCCTAATAGAGATACTGCAAGTGGACGATGACTTGAAAGAAGGGAAATTAAGATCCTCACACTTCTGGAAGCTACACCAAATTAGGTGATGACTTCGTTGTGCTAGGTTGTCCTGAAAATTCCCTGCTTCCTTGGTTTACAGATGATCACCGTCCTTGTCTCTCCCTCTGCGGGGTTGTCTCTGTGTCTCCTCTGTGCCTTTTATAGCTCAGAGGTGTTTAGGGTTAGAATCCACCTTAGCCAGGTATGAGGAGCTTTGTGGCATCGAGGTTACACATTGGGCTGTTAACCACAAGGCCAGCAGTTTGAAACCACAAACTCCTCTGAGGGAGAAAGACGAGGCTTTCTAGTCCCATAAAGAATTACAGTCGTAGAAGTGCAAAAGGGCAGTTCTGCTCTGTCCTATAGGGTCACTATGAGTCAGAACCAACTTGTTGGTAGTGAGTTTGAGTTTTTACCCAAGTATGATCTAACAAAGAAAACCAGGATTATTTCTACAGGTATGGGCATTAGGACTCCAACACTTATTCACATGAAACACAATCTTATAGTACAAAGTAGCTCCCATTAGCACTCCACCTTTCACAGGTGAAGCTGATCAAATCAACTGGCCGAGAGTCAAGCAGGCAGAGAGTGGCAGAAACGGAATTCTAACACCAACATTATTGCCACCTGTTCTTTCCTGAATTGGAAAAGCTGCTAGATTCCTATTTGGCTGATAGGTTGCTCTCACAGGCAACAGCCGGCCACCTTTGGAAACCAAGCATTCTTGACCTCTGATATAAATTCACCGAATTGGCTGAGTGACTTCTAGAATTGTTCAAATATGACTGGCATTTTGCCTTTGAATTCTTGCTCCATGATTATAAATATACACACGATGACCTCAAATCAAAAGAAAAAAATATTTTTCCCCTCCCCTACAGAATGGGGTCATGCAAAGCCTTGCTTTTATCTGGTTGTGGTAAAGGAGAGTCCCCTGTATGCATTCCTGTAGAATTAGACCAGAGTTAAGAGCTTCACTTTGCTTTGCCACTGCACCCTTGCTTTTCTTTCCCTGTAACCCCGACACCAGCAGGAGAAAGAGTTTCCCCCATTGCTCAAACTCCTTACTGATTCCCTTGGCACTCCATTCATTGAATCATTCCTTCCTAAGTGCCAACAGAAGGACGGATGTGATTTTTGCACTAGTTTTACATTCGTTTCGCACGGGAGACAAAATCCAGTAAACATTTACATCATCAGTAACTTACTTTTCAGTCCTGAACTCGTACTTCCTGCAGGGCCTTAAGCATTAAGCACAGTGTCTCTTGCATACAAAACCCCAAACGCAACCCGATTCCCATTGAGTTGACTTGACAGTGATCCTAAAGGACAGAGTACAACCCCTCAAAGGGTTTCCAAAGCTATAAAACTCCATGCAAGGAGACAGTCACATTTTTCTTCTGTGGAGTGGCTGGTGGATTTGAACCATTGACCTTTTAATGAGTAGTAGAGTACTTAATCACTGTGCCACCAGAGCTCCTTATGGTACACAGAAGGCCATCCATAAATGCTGGAAACACGATTGGTATAAAAAATGGGAATTTGCCAGAAAAAATTAGAGATACAAGCAGAGAGATCAGCAGCTCCATCCATGTAAAACGATCTGTGAGCCTAATTCATTAATATCTGTAATCATTCAATGGGTATTTACTGAACACTTTTAGGCACACACACATATATTTTACCTTTAAGAGGATTTATGAAGTTGTTGCTAGAATCTATAGAGTTGGTCCTAACTCACGGTGAGTCCTCTGTACAATGAAACAGAATGTTGCCCAGGCCTCCTTATAGCTGCGATTATTTGTGTGATTGGACAATGGTGATCCTAAGGGGTTTTTTTTGGGCCGATTTAGGGGAGTATATTTTCCCAACTTCTCTTCCTACTTCATTTAGAAGTTGTGCTGAAACCTGTTCAGGACCATAGCAGCACTGACAGGTGGTGGCTGTGCACAAGGAACATGGGAGAAAGTTTTAGGGTGTAGATGGTTGATATGCCTAATATATGAAAAATGGTAAGCTAAGTGCCAGAATTGGCCTATCAGGACTCAGCAACCTCCTCTGCCTTCTACGCTCCCCTCTGTTTCAAGGAGCCAGAGTTTGAACACTGCATTTCCCAGATCCCCAAGGAGAGACACTCTTATGGGACTGGAAGGCATGAAAGGGGAAAGGCATTAGGCTTCTGGTTCAGGAGAGTCATTTTGAATTTCAGAATGTTGGCAGTGGCGTCCACATTATCAGAGGGTGGACTCTGGGTTTTATACTCATCCCCCATTCCCCACAATGAAGAATTACCCATCTTCAAATGTCAATAAAGTCTGCGGTTGAAAATTCTGATGAAGAGTTCACAAAAAGACACAACAGAGTTACCTGGGGCCAGAGGCAGAGGGAGAGGTTGATTGTAAAAAGGCATGGGGAAAAAAATACTTTGAGGGAAAATAGAAATGTTCAACATTTCCAGAAAAAGTATCCTTGTACCAGTGGCAGGTTCATGAGTACATAAATCCATCACCCCCCCCAAAGCTCACCAAACCAAATACTAAGTGATGATCGCCGATGGCATGGAAATTGTACTTCAATAAAGGAATGCTTTTTTAAAGCGTTTGGAACACGACTGTGGTAGTTAAATAATTTTTTGTCAACTTGATAAACAAAAGTGTAGGGGGGGAGGCTAGCCTGTCAATGAGGTCGCAGACTGGTGGTGCCTCCTTGTGGGTTTGAACTTTCAAAAGGAGTGTCCTGGGACTTGCCCCCAGCCCCCACACCCCTCTCTGCCTTCCCATTCCTGCCAAGGAGTCACTCAGAGACCTGCCAGAGCCCTGGGGATGCAGCCACCACCATTGATCCACATTTGCATCATTGCTTGTGGTTGTGTGAGCCTGAAGAGGGATTTATGAACTAATATCGAACTTATGGACTTGATCTGGACTGGGCTGGAATGTTCGATATATAATTACTCCTTGATTTAAATTTCTTTCTTATACATGCAGGAGTGTTTCTGAATTAATTTCTTTTGTCAACCTGGCCTGAGGCAACTACATTGCAAATGTAAAGAAAGGTTGAATTGGAAAATATATGTATTTTAAAAAAAGTTTGTGAAAAGAATTCTATTATATTTTAATTCCATTTTCCGTGAACTTTTTGAATCATTGATAGATAGATAGATAGATAGATACCGATAACAGCAATAGTTATCTTTTTAAGACTAGAAGACCAAAAGAGTGTTTCTAGAGCTCCAGGTGCACATGCAGCAATCTGACATGGCTGGAGGCGCAGAGCTGATGAAGTGCAATTTCCCTGCCATCAGCGATCATCACTTAGTATTTGGTTTGGGGAGCTTGGGGGATGTGATGGATATATGTACTCATGAAGCTGCCACTGGTTTAGGATAATTTTGAAACACTGAACCTTTCTATCTTCCCTCAAAGTATTTTTCCCCATGCCTTTTTACAATCAACCTCTCCCCCAGCCTCTGGCCCCAGGTAACTGTTGTGTCTTTTTGTGAACTCTTCATCAGCATTGTCAACCGCAGACTACTGACAGTTGAAGATGGGCAATTCTTCATTGTGAGGGATGGTTCTGAGCATCCTAGCAACCATGTGTATGATTCTACTCACTGAACAATGGCAACCTTTCATCCTCAGGTAGGACAACCAACACTGTCTCCAGAAGGGCCGTCATGCAGTGCACTTCGGTGCCTGGCTTTGCTTCCTTTCACTCAGCATGTGTACTTTGAGATTTCTCTGTATGGCATTACATGTATTGTGTAGTTTATTCCTTTTGCTTGGTGGATAGTAGTCATTATAAGGATCTATCACACTGATAATTCATCCACAAAGAGAAGGCTGCTGGGGATATTTCTAGTTTGGGGTTATCATAAATGGAGCTGTGATAAAAATGGTGTACAATCATTTTGAGGCCATATGCTTTCATTTCTCTTTGGGAAACACCAATAAGTTCCTTGCTAGGTTATATAGTAGGTGTCTGTATAACAATAACAAACTACCACATGGTTTTCTAAAGCAGCTGTACTACCTTTCATTCCCATCAACAGTCCTGAGGTTCCTGTTCTTGTATAACCTTGACACTCCTTGGTATTGTCAGTCTTTTGACTTCCATCATTTCAGTAGTGTGGCAGTTATATAATCTGTCAACTTTTGAATGGGTGGAGTCTAGCCTGTCAATCAGGTCATTGCCAGTGAGGCCTCTGTGTGGGCCTGGCTGCCTTCTGAGGATTCTGGGAGCCCCTGTCTTCCTCCCTGGAGGTGGAACACACATATGTGCTGCAAGACATTCCTAATGAGAAGCCAGATGGAGCTCTGCTGATGGAGCCAGAGCCCGGGAGCTGGAGGAGCCATGTGAAGACCCACGCCAGTGCTGAGATGCTTCCACTGCTACTGGTTCCATAAGACTTTCCAACCACTGGCCAGTGATCTTCCTACATTCGGTGTCATTGCATTTGTTGCATGAGTCTGAAGAGGAATTTACAGAGTGGTATCAGACATATGGGCTAATATTGGACTTAAGGACTTGAACTGGACTGGGCTGTTTTCTTAATATACAATTACTCCTTGATATAAAGTTCTCTCTTACCCACATATGAGTGTCTATGAATTTGTTTCTCTAGTAAACCCACACTAACACAGGTAGGCATGTTGTGATATCTCCTTATGGTGTTAATGTTTATTGCCTTGGTGACTAATGATGCGCATGCATTTTTTGTGTCATAGATATAACTTCTTTTTTTAAAAAAACCCCTTTTCCCTCTGTAAATGTTAATTCCATTTTTCTATTTATACTTCACTTTCCCCGCAGCATTGGGGTGTGTGTGTGTGTGTGTGTGTGTGTATGGAATGGGACGTGGGCAGGGGGAATAGGGATAGATGAATAAAATGTGGTCATCCTATAACATTTCCCTTGTAGACTGTAGATGTCAGGCCACTAACACGTGTGGGCCAGTTTGGATTTGGGTTGTTTGTCTTTTTATTGCATTGTAAAATGTTTTTTTTTAAATATACATTCTGAATATAAGCTCTGCGTCAGTTACGTGTATTGTAAGTGCTTTCTCCCAGTTTGTCACCAGCCACCTAGTTTTCCTAAAGCTGTCCTCCAAAGGACAATTCTTATCTTTTGATAAAAGTATCCATTTTGTTATTTTGTGCTTCTTGTGTCCTACCTCGTTTTTTTGTTTTGCCTATTCTAGAGTTGCAGACACATTGCAGAACACTCTTTTCTTTTAGAGTTCCAAGGTTTCAGCTTTCACATTGAGATCTTTGGTCTATTTGAGGTTAATTTTTATACATGGTGTAAGGTCAGAGTCGATGTTCATACCTCCTCTGACCCCCGCAGACTTTTAAGATCATGTTCTTGAATTTGTCCTTTGCTTGGAAATGCCAGGAGTGAGTCCAATTTTCCAGACAGGTCTCCCTGGTTCTAAACCAGGGGATCAGAGCCAGTCTGTAGAAGAATCTGAATGTTGGCTCAAATGTTGGGACTTTAAGAAGTTCTCGTTCATCTTAAAAACCACTTCAACAGAGCAGGTTTCTCCTAAGCTTGGGTCAGTTTCTCAAGATGGCGAAGAAGGAGAAGACCAATCAGTTTCTGCCATACAGCATTCTTCTAAGCTCACCCCCAAATCAATAAACACTCCCACAAGAGTGATAAGTGAACCTTAGTGGGAATTCAAGACAAGATGAGGGTGGGCAGACACGTCTGCGTTAGAGAAGGCAATTAGACCTCCATTGGGGGTTAACCTGTTGGAGCAACCTGCCATCAGGAAAGAAGTGTGTTACAGTACTTACATTGAACCCACGGGGAGAATTCACCCGTACTATATTCCTCATGAGACATGTTTGACCTAGTTTCACTGCAGCCCTTGGTGATCCAGGTCAGGGCCTATAGACTCCTGAGACTTCAGACTGTCCTTTCAAGGTGCACAATAGTCTCCATACACCACACCAGAAGAATTTGATGCGAAAACCCCAGAGAGCAAACTGAGCTTTATCGTCACCTCACCTGTAGCAGATTCAAGAAACTGATATTCTCCCTTGGACTCGAGGCAGAAATGCCCTAGTGTGAGAAGAAGGAGATGATTGCTATCCCAAGGTTCTGGAGTTGGTGGACTTTGGAGCTCTTGCTTTGAGGGTGCCCAGTGAATCATGGCCTGGGACTACCATATATTTACTATGTCAATGCTCTCTTTGATTTTTTATGATGTATATTATTCTGGCAAGAATGATTCTCTCTTTGGAATGAGTGAGTATTATTGAAAGTTTTGCTCCATCCCTAACCCTAATTGTTTCTGTAAATAGCGTCATCACGTAATCTTTTAATATGTACAAATCAACCATTCACATATAGTGGTCTGAAAAGCCAGCCTATACATGTGTAATTTCCTTTTCTCACCAGTGTTTTAAAGTTTATACCATTAGCCAAATTAATGATACTATCATTAGAATTACCTTATTTTCCAAGGGGATATTTACAATGTTCTCTATCATACAATAATAATGATGTCTCTAAAGCGAACCTGAGACATATGGAAACCACAGATAAGTGAATGGATTTGGGGCTTGCAGGTAATAGAAGCTCTAACATAAGAACCACTAGTTCTCATGATCTGGCCCTGTGTGATACTCGCCCTCGTGAAGTGATCACTGCAGATACAGGTGCTAAAGCAAAATGTGGTGAAGAAACCAGATGGTGCGCAACTATCAGAAAGAATGGCTTCTGGGGCAGTGGTGGGATTCAGCCAGTTTGCGCAGGTTTGGCAGAACCAAATACTTAATTTTTTGTTGATTTTGGCCAACTGATTTCGGCCAAATGGTACTTGTAATCAATTCTAGGGGATTCCATAGATTTCTCTGGAAATCACAAGTTTACATTCCTTACTCCTTTTCAACATTCACCCGTGCAACAGGGTATTCTAAACACTGGTCATAATGTTCATTTCTTCTATAGATATACAAATCAGACCGAACTGCACTTGTACTATTTATTTTTTCATTCCATAAAGCTTGTTATACGTTTTTTTTGTTTACCTGTGTTTTGTTGACTATGCAGAGGCATTTACGGTGTGTATTACCACAAATGACAGATAATAATGGACCGAATGGGACTTCCCTAATAGTTCACTGTACTCATGAGAACCTGCACACAGCCCGAGTCGGTCATTCAAACAGAACAGAGAGCCCGGTGTTGATTAAAATCAGGAAAGATGTGCACTAGGGTTATATTTGTTCACCATAAGGAGCCGATCTCTATGCTGAACACATAACGGATAGGAAGAGCGTTACAGCATGAGAATTGAAGAAACACTCGTTAAAAGCCGGCTTGCTATACTTTTGATGAAATAGCACATTTTTAGTCCCTTGCATTTGTTAGGTCAGGAAACAGACATCTAACAAAAAGAGAAAAAGTGCCAAACGAGCAGAGGGAGACACGCTGTCATTCATTTCAGCTTTGTGTTATGTATCCAAATTCCCGGGAGATATGAGTGAATTATGCAACTTCTAAAAGTATTAAAAATACTCTCAGAACAATTTGCTTACGTTCAATAGAAGCAGGAAAAAACAAAACAAAAAACCAGAAAGGAGTTTTTCAAAGATGAACATCGTATGTTCAGAGAAGAGAAGGCGTCTATTTCTAATACATTAAACACAACGACTAGTGTCTAATGGGTCTACCTCTGAAGGAATGGGCTCCTACTCCGACAGTGAAAAGATGGTGAAGGAAAAATCACACAGCCGATGGTGCTGAGGATGCCAAATAAGAAGAAGTATGGAAATTTCTTAACAATTGCATGGTTTTTTTTTGTCAGGTATTATTTAATATTTTTGGTAATGTTTTTAAATGCATTCTTATAATACAACCTAGTTTTGTGTACCTCTTTTATTGTTCTTATTTAAGCATTAACTGTATGAAATAATAAGCTACCTATTGATATATTGTTTTTCATACATAAAACAGTTATTAAGCCAGTGATCCCGCTGTTAAATTGTTCAAATCCCATCACTGGTCTTAAAGGTTTGTCTTAAAACAAGCAGCCATCTAAGTAAGGCATCAAGTAAGTCCCCTTGGAAGAAGCACACCATGTGATCCCATGATTGTAAGCAATAAAACTCGAATCTGAAGGAGGAAATGATATCAGAGCTTAAATTATGAACACTCCATTTGCAAAAGGCTATGGGTGACAGTGGGCAGCCCTGTGCGATTTTCAGGCTCCCTCACAGATAAAGCCTCCCTTGGGCCCCTCTGATAATCATCCAGGGAAGTGAATAGCCCTGTATCAGAGAGCATTGTAAAGTTGCTTATGGATAATGTAGTTTGGTTAAAATGCAAGACCTTACATTTGATCTCTCTTTTGGCCTCTTCTAAAGTTGCTTCAGTTTTTAATGTTTCCTGCCTCTTTTTGAGTGAAGTTCTTCCTCTCTTTTGTTTTGTCATTGTTGTTGGTTGTTGTTGTTGCTTGTTTCTTGGTTGTGTTCTGTCTGATTTTCTGCATATGAAATCCAGGATAGGTCAATCTATAGAGCCAGTAACTGGCTTAATAATTTCCTAGAGACACAGCAGGGGAAGTTGGGTGGAAGTGGGGAGCTAACAACAATCAGTATGAGAAAAAAGAAAATGCTCTGAAGTGGATTGTGGGATGATTGCACAAATTTCTTAATATAATTGAATTATCAAATTGTATGATATGTGAGTTATATGCCAATAAAATGTAAAATAATACCTTTTAGTTTAGATCAGTGGCTGAAAAATAAACCATCTCATTTTCCTTATGAGTAAACTAGTGATAAAAATACGATTTTGTTTTATAGGTTTTAAATGCAATTTGTTAATAATGGGTATGCACAATGCCATGCTAGATAATATGCATCTACTTTTGTATGTAACATATTTTTTCCTTCCCCATTAAGTTCCCTGCCTTTCTTTGGCCAGCAATATGTCAGGGGAGAAGGTCATAACCCACTCTAATGCTCTAGCTCCTCGGTGTCACGGCATGTAGGCCGGTGCATTGACATTTCATAAAGAGCTGACTTGCCATGTGGAAGCCTTATCCCTGTTGCTTCACAGTGTCAGGCTGTTACAAGATAGTCCAACACAAGAGCCAGAAGAAATGAGAGCACCAGGTGCCAATGGAAACACCAAGGCTCGTCTGCAGGCCAAGCTCCAGAACACAGCTGAGAAGGGACGGCTTTACATAACCTAAAGAGTGGGTGAGGAGGGAGGGTCCTCTCTTAAACCCACATGTTTTTAAAAACAAGACTTTGGAATATAGAATATGCTGAAATCTTGTTTTCAGAGAGAGCATGAACAAATTACAGGGTAAATAAATGGCTGAGTAGGAAACTGGACACTCACCCCTGCCATGCACACATTTGGCTCGCTATCAAGCCAGCATCGTTTTACATCAACCTGCTCTAATTCTCAGGTTACGTAAGGTTTTTAATAGAGTTGCAATTTCTGACCCAATGAAGGCTTCTCTAGAAATACCTGGAGCCTGTTTTTGAAAAAGGTCCAGAGAAACAAGTCACTGTCGACTCTACAGGAATCCCTTGCTGTCTCCAGTCCTTTCGATAACTGCTGCATGATTCACCTTCGACAGTTCTAAGGACAGGCCACGGTCAGGGGATGGAGAAGAGGGGCAGAAGGTCTGAAGTGGCACCCTCACTGAGCCCTCCGCAATGGCTCGATGACTTGGAAGACTGTCTGAGCT
>NW_022106084.1:8740915-8742100 GCF_000313985.2 Echinops telfairi
GATAAATTATGGAAAGTCACTTAGATGGATGTGTTGACTCACCTTCGTGGAAAACAAATGGATTCTGTCTAAGCATATAATTGCAAGACTAGGGGGTTGTCCAATCATGCATGTTATAAACGATAACCTATTTCTCTGTCATCATAACTCCATTCCAGCTCTTGGTCTAGGCTTTAAAAAAGTAAGTGATATTTGTACTTGCAATGAGCTTCCTTGCTCTAAGGGTAAAGGAAGAATACAGGAGATGCACATGGGTAAAGGTGTTTAACAGAATAAGTGGACACAAAAAGGCAAGTTGGAATTGGAGGGACACTAAGTTTAGCTAGATATTTATCCTATATTTCTCCCCAGGGGCCAGAAGTCACTATTCTTCTTGTCTCTTGTGCTTATTCTTTGTTTCATAACCAGGCTGATAAAGCTGGCAAGGCCTTAGAAATCACTTAATCAATAATTCAGTTAACCTAATAAGATAATGGGTGTAAAGCATTTAGTACCGTTTCTGGTTCAGAGGAACCTCTAAGAAACCAGAAAAGATAGATAAAAGATATTACCATTACAGTCTACACAATGATACGATGGAAACACATCACCAGTCTGTCAGTGTGTGGTACTCTGGTGGCTTGTGTGTTGCTGTGATGCTAGAAGCCATGCCACTACTAACTGGGCACCTACGTAGATAGGTCTCAGTGGAATTTTTGGATTAATTCTGACCAGGGAGACCATGGTGCATGGTCGCGTATTGGCCTGCTCACCATGAGGGCGGCAGTGGAGACCAGCAGCCACTCCTGTGAGAAAGATGGAGCTTTCTGTCCCCATAAGAACAGCGGCTTTTGAAGAAGGCTATGGATGACAGTAGAAGCTCAAAATTAAGCCTCTGGTCAATCCCCTCTGATCAAAGTTGAGGGGACAGCAGTGAACAGCGGTGTTATCAGACAGACTACCATAAAGCAAATGATGGCAGTCATAGGTTAAAATGTAATATCTTCCCATTTGCTTTTCCTTTTGACCCATTTTAAAGCAGTCTTAGTTTAACAAAAAGCGAAGGAGAAATGCAGGTGGATTAAGTCCCTGTTGAGTCCCCGCTGACCTTGGACCAGGGCTGTGAATGAGTTCAAGTCACGCAGCATGCATTGTAAGGTGGATCGTAGCAGATGCAGTTAGGTTAAAATTTAGCACCCTATCATT
>NW_022106084.1:8743421-8763569 GCF_000313985.2 Echinops telfairi
GGAAGCTCACGGGGGCAGGGGGTGGGGGCACTATGAGTCAGCATTGACTCGATGGCAGTGAGTTTGGTTTGGTTAATGGCTTTTTCTAGTAATGAGTCCCTCTTAACAATATGCCCAAAGTACATAAGACGAAGTCTCACCATGCTTGCTTCTAGGAAGCATTGTCGCTGTACTTTTTCCAAGTGGGCATTCCTCTGGCACTCCGTGGTACAACCGATATTCTTCATGAGCACTGTAATTCAAATGCATTGATTCTTCTTCAGCCTTCGGTCTTCAATGCCCAATTTTCACATGCGTGTGAAGTGACTGAAAATACCTTGGCATCTTTGTTATCAGCACTGTAAAGCAGACTGGTGGAGCAGATTTACCCAGTGCAAGATGTTGTTTGGGTTTTAACTACTGCTGCCATGAATGTTGATTGTGGATCCAAGTCAAATGAACTCTTGGACAACTTCAATCCTTTCTCGTATGTGTTCTGGAATTGCCATTCATGCAATGCTACCCATAGTTTATGATGATCCACACAGCCAAAAGTCTTTGCAGAGGCAAGAAAACGTCTTTTCTCTGAAGAGCATTTATAATTCACAAGATTCTTGACACCTGATTTACAGCACTGCTTTAGGTCATTGTTTAAATATTTTACCCTGGTAGTACTCTCTCGGTCAGCGGTTCTCACCCTTTGAGTCATGACCTCTTTGGGGTCAAACAACCCTTTTACAGGGGTCAACCGATTCATAACAGTAGCAAAATGACAGTGATTAAGTAGCAATGAAAATAATTTTATGGTTGCTGGGGGCAGCACAACATGAGGACCTGTATGAAAGGGTCGTGGCATTAGGGCGGTTGAGAACCACTTCTCTAGTGAGAGCAGGTCATAAAAAACTCAAAGAGCGTGCAGGTTTATTTTGCAGAGTTACAAGCTTCCCTCTTCAATGCTACACCAATAAATTAAATGACATGTTTACCATTTGGCTGTAGTGAATTCAGGAATGAGAAGATTTCAGAACAAATTCAAAGGCTGTGAGTATGGGGAAGGGGATTCTTAGACTTCAGATGTTAATACTCGTTTGAGTACGTCACACGAAGTCCACAGAAGTCCAGAGACTAGACTAAGAAATCTAGTAAGCAAATGATATGTGTTTTTCAGTTATATGGCCGAGAAATCTTATTTTTGCCCCTTTTTGCCCCCTGCCCTGTAGGAGTTATCTTCTCTGAGACTGCTTTCTGGCCTCTTAGTTTCTCTTCGATGGCTTCAAAATCATGCTTGGCCCACCCGACGAGGGCAGAATTCTGTCCTAGTCACTGGCATTGGCGAGGGTGTGGCTGAGACAGCTGTTCTTTCAATGGCTTGTCAGCTTAAGAAAATGAAGAGGTGAAGAGAACATTTATATTTGGACTACCATGACAGGGTGACACTTTTCCTTAAACATTCTTTATTTACGCTGTTATTAAGAGACACACTCAGAAACCTACACCAAATTCCACACGTCTAGATGCATAATGTCGCCATGTCGATCCCAGTCTGAGCTGTCCGATCATTCTCACCTTCGTTTCCGGGTTGTTCCTCTCCTAGTCACATGGGTCCCCGCCCCGCCCCACCATGTGCCTAGCCCATCTTTTGGAGCTGCTGTTGTCAATTTCATCAGGTTGGACATTTTCATGGTCAATACAGAATTGGCAAAATGCCTGTAAAACAACCCTCTGGTACTCAGGATGCAAAATTCAAGGCAGAGGCAGTTCATTCTAATATTTTTGAAGAGCTGCTCAAAAGCGTAAATCCCAGGAGCAAGACCGCCAGGAGTCCCTGGATCGAAACGCTGACGTTTAAGGTCGTAGTGCACCTGGCACCAACCCAAGAGAGATGTTACTTCTCTCTCTTTGAAAGGAAAGAAAACTTCACATCTCATATGCAGTCAAAGCCTTTAGTGGACCTGGCAGAAGAGGTAGGTCTATTTTGTGAACAAATAACATTTAGCAGAGTAACTTTTGCTTCATACACATTTGTTTTACGTATGTTAGAATCTGAATACTGTCAATGGTGGGGTCATTTTATCTTTTTGAAATCTACTGAGTCGTAGAAGCCAATTCATGGTGCAATTGTAAAGCCATTTGGTGCTAATGTAAGGAGCTGCCTTTCCATCCCATTAGCGGCTCTATGGTGAGGGGGCAGGTGGCAGTCTGCTTCTGAAAAGATTACAGCCTTGAGAACTCTGCTCCATCTCACAGGGTTGCCATTAGTGGTGGCTATGGGTTTGGTTTTGATGTTACCCCGAATCACTAAAATTTGGGCAAAATGACTTTAATTCGTGAGATAGACTTGCAGATGAACTTCTGGTGAGTTATTTTAGAGATGTTCAGTGTTTTGTAGCTTCTTTTCCTGTGTTCCTAATGAGATGTGTATCTTTTCTACCAGAGGATGCTATTTCAATGTGTAGTCCAGGCAAATGGGGCTTCTGATATTTGGAATGAGCACTGATATTTATAACACTAACCAACACACATTTTGGTGCCTCACATGTTAGATTTGTTTCTGGCCATACTTGACATCCCGATTCCAAAACTGGCACCAGTCTTTTCCTATCCGATCAAATTTTTGAGATACAGAACATGTCATATACCACTCTTCACTCTGCTCACCATAAAAAGTCAGGATATTTTAATGTAATATTAGCTAGACTGAGATAGAGGAAGTACATGCTAGCTTTATTTAAATTAGTTTGTTTTGTACTAAATATTTAGGTCCAGTTATACTTCATATGATGTCCTTTGAAACAAAGATACATCTGAACAGTGCAAATTACATTAACTTATAATTTTCCACACGTATCACTTCACCTTTTCTAGGAACTGAATACCAAGCTGTTCCAATTTGTTACCTTAAAAAGGGGCCAGAAATAAGAGTTACTGTAAATAAATAAGGAGCCCGAATGGTGTAGCGGGCTATGTGTTTGAGTGCTCACCACAAGGTCAGCTCTTTGAGCCCACCAGGCACCTTGCGAGGGCATGATGGGTCTTTCTGCTCCCATAAAGATCTACAGCCTCCGAAACCCACAGGAGAAGTTTCACTCTGTCCTATAGAATCGGTATGAGTTGTAATCAATTGACTGATGGGGAGTTTGGTACAATAAATAGAGATTCAAATTTTCTGAAACTCCAAATGGGTCTTTCAGCATTCAAATCCTTTTATCAAAATTAAAATATTTCAGTCTTGTTATAAGATGGTGCAACTTCTCCACCTGTGAATGGAAACTCTGAAAGTTAGGATTTCTCTTACAAAGGAGTCTGCAGTCAACCTCACCTCTGAAACATTCAACACACTTACCTATTTACTTCTTTATATTAAAATGATCCCAATTCTACCTTACAAATCCTGCTGGACCGGAGGATGTACACTGGTACAGATAGGAACTGGAAACACAGGGAATCCATGACAGATGAACCCCTCAGGTCCAGAGGTGAGAGTGGCGATACCAGGAGGGTGGAGGGGGAACCGATTATAGTGATCTACCTATAACCTCCTCTCTGGAGGTCGGTCAACAGAAAAGTAGGTCAAGGGAGATGCTGGACAGTGTAAGGTATGAAAAAAATAATAATGACTTGTAAATTATCAAGGGTTCATGAAGGAGGGGGGAGCGGGGAGGGAAGGAAAAAAAAAGAGGAGCTAATGCCAGGGGCTCAAGTGGTAAGCAGATGTTTTGAGAATGATGATGGCAACAAATGTGCTAATGTGCTTGACACAACAGATCGATGGATGGCTGGATTGTGATAAGCATTGTATGAGACCCCAATAAAATGATTAAAAAATGTGTTCTGAAATGTTGACTGCAGAATTTGAAGAAGAAAAATTTAGATCTTCAAAACAGTGATGGCACTTTTTACGACATCTCCTGTTTCTGACACTCTCCACTGCCCCCACGCCAGCCCGCTAGGGGCCTTTCCAACCATCTTTTCTGTTTTCCTCTCCTCACGCTGTGTGCTAGTCTCGTATCCAACTTGTAGGACCAATGGGAAAAACTCGCTGCCATCTCTGCTACATCATATTGAGCTTAGAGCACAGAGAAACAATGGCCATTTGGATTTCCAACCTTTAAATCTTTTAAAGGCTACAGAGTGTTTGGTGGGTTTGAACCACCGACCTTATGATGGGCAGCTCAAGGTAGAACCAACTGGCCACCGTGGGTCCGTGTAGAGCTTCCCTGGCAAGTCCTTTAATACCTGATTCTTTTTCAAATATTTCTTAACCTTTTTTTTGGTCTTATCCTGTAATTTGTAGGCCTGAGTGCCTCTCATATTGAAAACTAGGGTGATAAATTAATAAATTGGTGTAACTTAATAGCTGAAAATATAGTGGAACATCATATCTGGAAAACAAATGCAGAGTAGCGATCAATTTTCTGAGTCAGTGTCCCAAACAACCCCAGCAACAGGCTTGCAAGCCAAGACAACATGGCCCTTTCTTTTACTGCTATGGGCTGTGTAATGAGCATCTGCTTCTAACCTCACAGTTGTCTACCTTCCTTTGGCTGCTGCATTCTAAGCTTATCGTTCTACCCACGTGTCCCAGTAGTACACACCTAGTGCCTGTTGTTCAAGCAGTATTTTTAGAATTCTGCCGCCAGAAACATAACTCCCTCCTCCCCTCAAACAGTAGGTGCTCTATTGCTAAATATACATTATTATGCAATCTGGAATACTGACTTTTTCCCTTCTTCTGTTTGCAAATACTTTATTTTACTTAGTCCCAGAAGGTAGCTCCCAGAGACTATTTCAGGGGTGCTTTGTCGATACTGGTGGTAAATTTGGCATGGAGTGGTTTAAAATCCCCAAGTTCCCAAATCACATGTAACATGCTTGTTGGGACTTCAGCTGAGTCACCAAGGATGCCATGGGAATGACCACAGAGGCAGCAGACCCCGGGGAGCTGCAAGTTTGGCAAGGAGAAGCAGGTGTCCTTGAACATGGTACCTTTGGAGACCTGTTGGTCAGCCGAGATCCCACAGGAGATGAATTTCATGTCTCCTATGAGAAAACCACCCCAAGGTGCTCAAGGGAAACAGGGAGCAGGAGGTCCTGCTTTACAAGATGGTTCTTGGTCATTTTCCCCTCAAAACTTTGGAAATTCAGCACCAGGGGTGGTGTTTCCTTCCATTTTCAGAGATAAGGCATCTCTGTAATAATGGGATGGATTAGGCAAAGAGAGAACCCTGGGAGTGGAAGGTAAGCCTGTCATGAACATGGGCATGTGTCAGCATCAAGCTGAAATTCCAGTGCTATGCCTTAGAGGAAAAAAAATGTATTTCACAGTCAGAACTTATATTATATATATATATTACTTATTACATAATATATTACATTACTTATATTAGTTATATATAGAACTTGTTATTATACTAAAAGAACACCAGTGATTCCATGTGATCCCAACTGTAATTGTTCAGCAAGATAGATAAATACAAACACAGAGAGACAAAATCAAGCAAAATTCAGACCATTATTACCTCCTGCAAAGTGTCAAGCACCCCAAGTATATTCCAGACATGGTATCTTGGTGGATTGTAAAGTTCCTGAGCAATTATAATTCTGTGTTGCAGATCTTAGCTGGCATCGAAAGGAGCTATAAAGAACAACCTTGTTGTTGGGCTCTTCCTCTTTTGAGCAGTTACTTTCACTATAGCAAAGACCATTTCCCTTAGCACAATTCTACACCCGAGAAAACCCTTTGTACTGCTTTCAAAATTTATCTTTTGCTCGATTGGGTCAAGGTGTATTTTCAGTATCTCTGATTTTTAAAACAGTTTCTCTGCAAAAATCACAAACAAGGGGCCATCTAACTGAAAAACAACAAAGCCCACATGGAAGAAGCACCCCAGCCTATAAGATGACAAGGTGGTGAAGGGGTCAGGTATCAGGCATCAAAGACAAAAAAAAAAAAAAAATCATAGCATTGTGAATGAGGGGGGAGTGCAGAGTGGGGACCCAGGGTCCATCCAGGGGAAATTGGACATCCCCTTGCCGAAGGGCTGCAGGGAGGAGAGGAGCAAACCAGAGTGCAGTGTAGTAATGATGAAATATGCAATTTTCCTCTGATTCTTAAATGCTTCCTCTACCCCCCCTCCCCACTACCATGATCCCAATTCTACCTTACATATCCAGCTGGACCGGAGGAGGTGCACTGACACAGATAGGAACTGGAAATACAGTGAACCCAGGACAGATGAGTCCCCCAGGACCAGTGGAGAGAGTGGTGATATCGGGAGGGTGAAGGGAAGGTGAGGGAGAAAGGGGGAACAAATGACAAAGTCTATATATAACCTCCTCCCTGGGGGACGGACAGTGGAGAAGTGGGTGAGGGAGACGTTGGATGGGGTAAGATATGATGACATAATAATTTATGAATTATCAAGAGTTCAGGGGGAGGGGACAGGGGGGAGGGAGGGGGAAAAATGAGGAGCTGACACCAAGGGCTCAAGTGGAAAGTGGGTGTTGTGAAAATGATGAAGTCAACATATGTACGCATGTGCTGTACACAAATGATGTATGTGCAGATTGAGATGAGCTGTAAGAGCCCCTAATGATTATTTAAAAAAAAAAAAAAAGCACATTCTTTTATCAGTGAGCCGATTCTGGGATTTCTTGTGCACAAAACGTAAGCGACTGATAGCACCACAGTGTTGTAGGTCACATCTCATGTCCAACATGTTTCATGAGCAAAGGAGCTCATATTATAACAACTGAAAGGCAACAGGTTTTTTTTTTTAATGGTATATGGCAAGGCAATGTTGGCTGCTAAGATTAAGCCTCTATGAAGATCACAAACTAAATATGATGAAATAAGAATATACTTGTATTTTCTAGGAGGAGGAAAACGAGGCTTTCTATACCCGTAAGGCATTACAGTTCTATGCTGTCCTATAGGGTCACTGTGAGTTGGAATCGACTCAATGGCAACAAGTTGAATTGAGTTAGTATTTTCTGAAGAGCTCTTGTAGCATAGTGAGTTATACATTGGGTTGCTAAGTTCAAGGCCAGCTGTTCAAATCCACCAGCCTCTCCGTGGGAGAAAGATTGAGGCTGTCAATTCTCTTTAAGATGTACAGTTTCTGAAAACCTCAGGAGAAGTTCTACTCCGTCCTATGGGGTGGCCCTGAGTTAGAATGGATGTGACGACAGCATTTTGCTTTCAGTATTTCCTGGAAGGCCCCCTGACAGCACCATGCTAAATGAAGCACTTGGCTGCCAGCTGAAAGACTGGTGGTTCGACCCACTCAGCAGCGGCCCGAGAGAAAGACATGGTGGTTTGCTCCTGGAAAGAAACTGTAGAGAAAGTTCTACTCTGCCACGTGGGGTTGCTGTGAGTTGAAATCAACCTAACCAGAAAACCAATATTTTCTTAAAGATATTGGGAGGATTGCAAGGATCTAGTAGTCACCTTGGTTGCCTGCATAGCTAGGCAGCGTGAGATCGAGTAAGAAGGGTCCACCTAAAATACAAACATCCCAACGTGCCCTGAAGCCTCTAGTCAGGACCCTCTCAAAGCTCAATCCACAAGAAAACAGACCCCTGAAAAAATGTTTTAAAAAAAAAGGAAAGAGATCATGACATTTGTCAACAACAACAACAATAACAAACAAAACCAAGTAGACAGAAGTTAGTTTGGTAGACCAGAGTATTCTAACTCCAGTGCCCCCAGTACAATTAATATCAGAAAAGGTGGAGGGAGACAACATTTAAGTGAAGTGTAGGCACAAGAAAGTCTGTAGCTTGTGTGAGTTGGCCCGCTCCTGTTCACTTGGGCAGGTGCCAGGGCACAGTGGCACACATTTTCAAACTATGGTTTCAGGATGCATTGCTTAGGAAACCGAATAAAAACGCAACGTTTCAAGCCTGCCCCTTGAATTTGAGTGTTCGCACATCTGGCCTGGGGCTGAGAGCTCTCTATTCTAGTTCCCATCCATGAGCGTTGGGATTACATCTGCGAAACTCGACCACTGACTCGTTATGTGCCTTTGAGGTGGTTCCCATGCCATCCATGCATCAATTTCTTTATTTGGAAAACAGTGATAATAATTGTGAGCATGAAACAAATATGAAAGTGCTCTGCATGGTCCTTAACACAGGGTATTATGCTTAAGAAAGTGTGAGTTGCCTCAACTTTCTCTTCTATGAAATGGATTTGAAAAGCATGTCTTTGCTCTTAGGTACTTGGGGTAAATTTTGCACATTTGTTCAAATGCTTGTTAGCAGCCAGGTGTTTTTCAAAGGATTTTTCATTACATTTAATTCCTTTTGGTAAGCATTCATATTGCTTCCACTTAACACGCGAAGAAACTGATTTGCAGAGAGCTTGGACCATTTTGCCAAGGCTCTGTAGGCAGCAGGTGGCCAAGCCTTGACTTAACTCTGCCGTCTTGAACTTCAGTCCCCAGGGGTTGCTTTAGGGATAAAACAAGGAGTCACCACCAAGTAGGCTGTAACTCTTGGTGACCTCATTAAGCACCAGCCCAGAACAGTGGTAGGTTTTCGGTGAGTGGTTTGGGGGAGCAGTTCCCCAGAGAGTTCTTCCAAGGTGCTTCTGGGTGAAACTACACTTCCAGCCTTTCCATTAGCAGCAGGGTGTTTTAACTGAGAGCACCACCAGGGCTCTGACGTTTGCTGTAGGCCATTTAAAACACATCTCTACCATCCCGGAAAGATCCACACTTCATGTTCCAGTGGCTTTACCACGTGATCGCTTTCCCTGCTGCCTAACCAGATGATAATCATCACAATCCCACTCCGTGTGAACACAAGAGATGGTGCCACAAAGTGCCTTATTCGATCTTAGGGCCTGGTGCTCGGAACCAGTGGGCCTTACCTGTAGGAACACCCTTTGCTTGTCCCAGAGATTACAGAGCTTTTGGGTTCACTAAGGAACAAAATGATAAATACATTTGTTCTGGGATCCCTTCCCTCCCTGATGAGCTAAGTGGGAACTCTGGTTTCATCCTTCAAGCAAGACAGTGAGAGTAGCAAGCAGGAATTTCAGCCCCCCATCCCTGCTCAGAAGGCTAAGCTGGGTGGCATAAAGTAGATGGTACTCAGTAATATGTATATGTGTGTGCTTGCCTGTCGGATATATATGCTACATATGCACACACATGTGACTGTGTATAGGAGCATAGATGTCTCCCTTGGATAGCTTTTACCTCAAGAACGTAATAACAAAGACATGTTTATAACATCCATTTTGCTTAAACTTTGGTTTTCGAGTCCAATTTTCCTAATTAGGTCTTGAATTAAGTAACAGTTGCTGTATCACTATGGTATTGTTTTTCCTGAAAACACGACTCCACTGTTCTTATTGCACAGCATGAGTTTAAGTGCAGCCAATACTTTCTTGTGCTGACAGCTGTGATTAAGGCCTAAGTCTTTATTTATGTAAATGAATGATTTATTTGACCAAAAAAATGTTGGGACTTTAGTCTATAAATCTACTAAAGGTTCTCCCCTGCTGTTAACAATAGTTACCAGTGAGAGCATAAACCGTGCATCCTATTGCCTAATAAGCACAGACACACACACACTGCTTTACCCAGGGGTATTGTTTGCCCCACAGAAACGGATTTTTATTCCCAGGTTGAGTGGGAACATTATATGAGTGAGGCAACTAAGTGATGTCAACGGTAAGGTTGTCATTGTTATCTGTCTCTTGACTTCTCACCCTACATCACCTCTCTCCCGGCCCCCACCCTTTTCTCCCCCTTTCTACTTTTATTTCTGCTTAATCATTTGGTGCTGAGCAGATTCTGTCTCATGGCTAGCCCGTGTGTTTCACAACAGAACTGTGGTCCACAGAGTTTTCATGTTCTTTTTTGTTGCTGTTCATCTTCCTTCTGGCGACATTAGGGATAAGACAGGGGCAGAACTGCCCCCGTGAGTTTCTAAGCCTGTAACTCTTTATGGAAGTGGACAGCCCCATCTTTCCCCAGGAGCCAATACCATCGACATTTCAGATGATCCTGTTTACACCATTCTGATGGCAAAATTAAATTTGAGCAAACTTTCTGCTTGATGGGTGCCAATATGGTTGCATCCAGTTAAGCTGCAGACAGAAGTAGAACCAAGGTTTCAAGATCCTGAAGCATTTTCTGAAGAACTGTAACAGGAGATGAAACCTGGCTTTCTTTGTCTTTGATCCTAAAGACAAAATACAACCAAAGCTAACAAAAAGCGGAAGTGGTCATGTCAAAGTAAAAGCAGACTGGTCAAGAGCAAAGGTCATGGCAACAGCTTTTTGGGATCTTCAGGCATTTTGCTTGTTGACGTTCTGGAGAACCAGAGAATGACAACTGCTGATAAGGAGAGCCTTTTCAGAAAGTTAGCTGAAGCTTTAACAGGAAGCTTTCACTTTTATTGTCCAAGTTAGTGACAACATTGTCCTTGTCCACCAGACATGCTCCTGCTCATTCCTCATCAAACAAGCAACTCTTCCAGAGCTCCTGTGGGAAACAGCTAGGCATACATCTCATGTCCCTGTTTGGTGCCTTCGCTTCTTTTTGTTTGCTAAACTTAAAAGATCTTTATAGGACACACATTTTCTTTTTAAATAATGTTTTTAAAATGAAAAAAGATCGAATTGACATGGTTAAACGCCTAGGACTTCAGTTCTTTAGGATGAAATAGATAACTGATAACACTGCTTATAAAATTGTCTTGAACTTGATAGAACATATATTGAAAAATAAAATTTCTATTTTAAATTTTATACCCTTTAATTCTATGTTTCATGAACTTTTGGAAGGCCCTTCATATGTATGTGTGTGTGTGTGAAGTGTGGGGAAAACGGCTTGATTCTCACTCTGATATGTTGATGAGTGTGTTCTTTACCCAAAGCTTCTGAGGTAAGGAAAAAAGATAACCTCTTGGTCATTTTTGCATCCTCAAACTCATCCAGAAAACATGGAATGTGTTCTAACTGCTAACATCCACAGCTGTATTTTGAATGGAAGCTTGGATTAGAGTTTAGCTAATATATATGTATGTTTCTCTAGGAGTTCTCCCCTGCATTTTTTTCTTCTAAAGAGAAATGAGAGTGAATTTGATTCATCTGCATTTTAAGAGTGTAGTAGATTTCCTATATGTTCTATAGAACTGATCTGCACTAATTGTGGAGGTGTACACTCATGGGTATTTCAAACAGTTTTGCTCAAAGCAATCTCCTTTGTCTAACTTACAAAGACACAAAAGGATATCAAGCCTGGATGTTCTCTGCTGATGTTCAGTTGGCCTCCAGCTCATGGTAGCCGCACACAAGCAGGATCTGACCCTTGTGACCCAAAAGATACATTGGTGGATTTCTTAGAAGTAGATCACCAGATCATTCTATTCCATTTTCACTCCGCCGAAATCTGTTCTTCAGCATAGCAACTGACATGTTCCCACTAACAGCCTTCACTGATCAATGAGTGGTGGCTGTGTTGAGGTGCACTGGATGGAAATCTAACCAGGGGTCCCCACATGGAAAGCTGAGAATTACAACACTGAACCTCTACTACCTCCTGAATCCCTTCAATTATTATTCTATCCATAGATTATAAGTTGATTGCATGTATGTTCAAATACCAGTCTAAGATTTTTAGAAGGGCCATTGTCTGTCTAACATAACCAATTTATAGCCATGTGTAGAAAGGGCTTAGTTATGACCTTTTAGGGAAGGGACGGGCACTAATGGAATTTATTGATTGGCTAACCTCTGTAAATGGTGTTATTAGCATAGTCATTATTTTATATGAGATCATGGTAATAAAGATGCCAATTTATAGCTCGGTAGTACTCAAATAACCAATTAGTGAAAAAGTTAATTACTACCAGAAAGCATGACATTCTAGCTTGGGAATGAAAATATTTCTGGTAATTGAAGATGAAATATGGTCAAGTTTTCATCTTTACAGGTAGATGGCTTTGTATCTAATCTAGAGATATTAGGCCTTAGAGAAATGCATTACAATCTATTTGAGTGAGATGATTTTGTAAATATATTTAAATCACCCAGAAATTCCAATTGCACCAATAGATATTTGTGATTTATCTGCCCAATGTGTCTTCCACGGAAGAGGTGGCGTGTAGAGAGAGAGAACATTTCTGGTTTACTGGATGCCAGGAGCTCACCCTGGAGCTTGGGAGATGAAGAGATGGAAGCCCACAGAGGTCAAATGGGTTGGCCACAGTTAAAGGAGCCCTGGTGGCTCTGGTAGGTAACATTGGCCTGCTAACCTCAAGGCCAGCTACTGGCCAACTACTATGTGGGATAAAGAGGAGGCTCCCTATTTCTGCAAAGATTCATCAAAGCTAGGGAACACTTTAAGTCAGAATTGAATGGCCGCGACTGGATGTATTCCAGTTTAGTGATGACCAAGCCACAACTTGACCCGAGATCAGTTTGACTCCGGAGTGGTTTTTACCCTATCCATGGTTATCTTTAAATAGGGTCACCTTCGTTTTTAATAGATTGACATTAAAATAAAAAAGAATACTTCCATTGGAATAGGCAAAAATGCCAAGCATTAATTAAGTCTGCACTCATTCCTGGACCCTTGGCTTTATGACGTTACCAAGGCATTTGCAGAAACGTACGCAAAGTGAGGCCTCAGAACGCTTCTCCATCGTGCGTCTGAGCGCTGCTCACCTTGCTGCTTCTGTCACTTCCTCTCTCTGCATGGTTTTGGATCCCGCCTTCTGCTGTGCAGCACATTATCAATAATGCTAATCCATAAATCATCAGCCCATTTCCACAAAGCACTTGGCTCGCTCTCTTTGTGAAGAAGACCATTTGAGTGTTTGAACTCCTCCATCACATTGGGGTTTGTTTACAGGGTCATCCTTGTAGAAACTCCTCCATCACACTGGGGTTTGTTTACAGGGTCATTCTTGTAGAAAGACTCATGTGCCGGTGTCTCACTCCAAAAATCACAGCTTCACACACCACTGGAGTATTGCTCTCTCCCCTTGTTCTTTTTCTCCTCCCTCTTTCTCTTTCCCTCTGTAAATGTGTTTTTTCCTTCTCACTGGCTCACAGAATGCACATACTACAGTGAAGGCTCTTCTACCTTTTTATCCTTATTGTTAAATTGAAAATCAAATTAAAATTCAGCAAGCCATTCACCCATTCAACTAATGTTTACTGAGTCTAACAGTATAATAAAGTTGTTGGGTTTTAGGTCACAAGGTGAAAATCTTCCATCCAAATCCTTTCAGATTCTAGAAGTTTGTGGAATGAGAATTTCTCAAGAAACTAATTGAGATCATTGTTTGAAAGCAGATGAAATACACAAGGCAGTAGAGAGGAATATAGTAGAAGAAACGCTGGATTCTGCTTGGAATCGCCAAGAAAATATCCGATAGAACAGACCAGATGAGATGCGCTGGAAGTATACACAGCAATCCCCAGGTCAGTGGAGGGGGAACATGGGGGGGGGCAGTGTTTCTGGACCCACAAAAGACTGAGACTTACTTCCATGTCGCAGTGCTAGGGGGGAGTGGCAAACAATCTTGAAGGCACCTTCCGAGGCCACGTAATTCATTGGCTTAGGTAAACCAACGTAAGGTGTGAACCCATCGGCGTTAAACATTGTCTAGCAGAACACTGACAAAATCAGATTTCTACAGACGATTATCCCGGAAGGAAAATGGGGAGGGACTGGAAGAGTACGGTGAGAGGCAGAGATTGAAAAGGTGTGGAATGCTAAGTTTAGAATTACAGAACTGGCACAGGGAAATGGCTTACGGAGAGATAATTAAAAAGCAGAATGAACAGGGCCTGGCGATGTGACAGAAAGGCAAGAGTGGAAACAATTAGAGGGCAATCCAGATGACTGGAAATGCATTCCACTAGAAAGGCTGAAACCAGTAATTTAGAAAATGAACCTGTGCATTAGTATAAGAAATTATAAATATAATAAAAACAAAACACTATTTTCTGAGACCAGTATGCTTTGCTAGGTTATAATTTTCACTATTGTGAAAAGCACATTTTTAAGGGATGTTAGCACAAAATGTGTGCTGGATTAGTGGGTTTATTTTTCAATTGTATATCAATAGACCCTCTTTTCCTCCCCCTTACTTTAAATAAAATTTATTTTTTTAACATTGCACATCAGGAATGTAGCTTCACACGACAAGTAGGATCACAAGAGTTATCACAGGACAGTAACAACAACCCCAAATCCCCAAGCAGCAACTGTGAGACCCACCTCTCCCTTCTCTGGTTCTAGCTGGCCCGTGCAGCCATTCAATTCTCTTCATGGTTGATTCTGCTTTACATCCAGTTCCCTAAACAATATGCTCATATAGCTATTTAAAACTCATTTTAATATATGACCTATGGATTTCCCAATATAAATTGTGATTATTCAATTAATTTGCAACCTGTCCACATCACTCGCTCTCTATGACTTCCCCTCCCTACCTCCTCCAACCAGGACATGTTATGCTTGGGTGTAATCCAGAGTCAGAGTTTACATTATGAAGAGAATAATGCATGCTGCTGTCAGATGCTATCAGGTTGGTTGCCACAGAGTAGAACTGACCGATAGAGTTTCCTGGGGTTGCCGTAATTTTTATTGGAACTGATTGCCGGGCCTTTCTCCTGAGGTGCCCCTGGTGATCTCCCTGTGAGCAGCTGAGAGCGTCGTGAATGTACCACCAAGCCCCCTTTCCCTTCTGACAATGATGTGAGTGCGGTGTACTGCTAACCACACTCCAAGATGACCTATCACTTCTTGTATGGCTTGCTTTCCCTAAAGTTAATAATCAACTCGACTGCAGCTTGTTTTCAACACCAATTCAACCAAAGGATTACAAAACTTCTTTCTACTCTCACACACCCAAGCACACCAGGTCGGCGCATTTTTCTCCTTTAGAGTCACCCTCGTGGAGTCCTGTGCCCTCCTGCTTCAACCTGGTCACTGCTGCACAGTCTTGGGCCTGGGCCTTTCTTCAGCGCCATTTTGGGAAACCTCTGTATATCTCTCCCCAAATGACCACCTGTTTTTCGGATACTAGGATTTCTTCTCTCTCTAACGTTATCCCCTCACTTTGCGGAAGCACATTCCTAAGAAAGGGTGCTGTTCATTACAAAAGTTTGCGTTTATATAGGATGTTTAGGAACTGATTATGGAAACGATGGTATAATGGTACAATTCTGCTTGATGCGACTAAATGATAACATGACATTTGGGTTAATTCCCAAGTCAGAATAAATGGAAAGACCAAGCGAACAAAAAAGCAAACAAACAAACATAGATCCAGGAATGGCTGGGAGGCTCACACTAAACCCTAGCTCCAGTTTAAGAACAGTGAGTTCTTACATCATGGCCCGGCTCGATACTCACCCACAGGAAGGGAACACAGAAGGCATGGCTGCGATCGCAAAACGTGGTCAAGAAATCATGTGGTACCTGGCTATCGGATAAAACAGTGTCTGGGGTCTTTAAGGCTGGTCTCCAAACAAGCAGCCATCTGAGTGAGATGGCAGCTAAGCACACATGGTAGAAACGTACCATCTTCCATCACTGCAGGATTGTGAAGCATATAATCTGAGGTTGAAGGAGGGCTTAGTCTCAGAGCCAGAAGTCTGAGACTCCGGTTTGCAGAAGGCTATGGGTGACAGTGGGAGCCCGAGATTATTGATAGAACTATACAGGAAAGACACCTCCAGTGAACTCCTTCTATCCAAAATTGAGGGGCAGGAGGAAAACCAGCGTGCATTAGTGGGTCAAAGGCAGAAGCCTGACTTGAACAGTGGCAACTTGTCAGCAGAGCCCCTCCCTGGATGCACGCCAAACCTGATCTGTTTCTAAAGTCTTATGTATTTTGGAGTTGTATTGTTTTGTCTGGTTTTTGAGTGGCATATTAGGGGGTACCTCGGGAGTGTTATGTCACTGGGGGGGCCTTCCTCTTGGTTATGTTTAAAAACTTATTTTTTATTTTTCAGGGTATGAAAACCAGGAATGATGAACCTATACAGTCAGCAAGTAGAATAAAGGTTTTGGAGGGGGGGGCACAGTAGGGGTGGCGGACTGAACAGGTGATGATGTTAAGGGGTTCATATAGAAAAAAGTGTTTGGAAACTGATTGTGGTAGCAAATGCACAATTCTGCTGGCTCTGATTGAACTGTGGAATGATTTGATATGTGTATTAATCCCAATCTTTAAAAAAGTTTGCATTTCTGAAAATGTCCCTGTGCACATTCACATTTGGCCAATGCTTTGGGACAAGATTTTCTTTCATCCTTTAAACTCATTGCTCCATCGCCTTTTCATCTCTAGCATTGTTTTTGAGATGAATCTCGCTGTTCGCCACGCTGACTCCAGGGTCTACACATAAAGCTTGTCTTTTCATTTGCTTCCTTTTAATCTCGTCTCCCTGGTTCTGAAATTTCACAGCAATATGTCTTAGTCCGGCTCTTTTGATTTGCGTGCTGTGTACTATCTGGAAAGTTAGGGCCTTTAGTTCTGGGAACTTTTCTTATATTAGTATTACTATGGGGCATAATTTTTTTACTCGCCATTTCTCCTTTCTCTTTGATCTCCCATTTTCTATGGTTTTAAAATTTATCATCTCCCTTCTTATTTTAATTCTGAGAGAGTTTCTTGATTTTTATCTTTTACTCATTCCATGAAAATATTCATCTCTGCTGTATTTAATTTCTGAGAGCCCCTTCTTATTCTTGGAATGCTTCTTTTTCCCCATCAGCTTTGTTTCTTCTTCCGTGGCTATGATTGCATGCCATCTCTCTGTAAGGATACAAATGATGCTTTAAAGATTTTTGTGCTCTGAGTTTTCTTGTTTTCCTTGGAGTTGCTTTTAAAAAATTATTTGTATGTTCTATCTTGTTGGCTCTAGCTTAACATATTACACAAGGTGCTGTGATCAAGTGGGTGAGGCCTGTGTTGTTAATTGGGAAAAGGATCTTCACATCGGCCTAGCACATCTATCAGAAGGCTCAGGCTGGGAAAGGCAATCTGTGTGAATGCTCTGGATACAGTCATTTAACTAGTCACCTTTTTTTAGCCCCACTCTGCACTGCAGCTTTTACAAGGATCCACTGCCCTGATCGTCAGAGGTTCTCTAGGGTTCCACGTAAAAAGCTTCTCGTTTGGGATCTGACTTATTATTTAGCCACAAGGTAAATGCATCGAAACTATTAGCTGCTTCTTGGGAGAAAGATGAGGCTCTCTGTTCCCATATAGATTAGCAGTCTATAAAGGGTCATTCTGAGTCAGAATCTATTCTACGGCAGTTGGTTGTTTTTATTTTCTCTCTTACGAAACACTTAGATTCCCACCCATTCTACTTTGTCAAGTGAATCCCCAACATCTGTGGCCCCAAATGTGTCAAGCCTTGTTTGTTACAATCTGCCCTCAGTTCCTTGTGTCCACATAGGGTTGTGCCTTTTATCTAGTGGGGCTTTGGTAGGTCCCAGAAATGAACTGGGAAGTTCATGCCACCCTGTTTTGCCACAAATCTCAGGTGGATGCTGGGTTGTTCCTTTACCAAGATCAGTCTAAATGCCCCTTTGATTTTAAATCACTTCCTGCCGTTTTCCTAAAATTCCATTTTTAACTTTTTACTATTGGTTCAGAGCTATTCCATTTGTAATGTAATACTTTTCTTTTACTACCTTTTCTTTATAAGGAAACCAGCTTAGCTGCATGGTTCAGTGTTTGAAAGACAGCTGGGCTTGGGTGCATGATGTGAGTTAGACTTTGTGCTTAAGACTTTCCTTTCAAAAGAACTATTACTGTTTGAGTCTATTGTGCTATTATGTTATGAAGATAAGACTTGGTGTATGATGGGTAAACTATGCTCTGAGATTTAGCCACAAATAGCAATTAATGAATTCAAAGTATTTCTTTTTGCCTAGAGTAAGCAAGAATCCTTGAAAGATGATGCAGGGGCAGTGAATTATTTAGTGTGGTTCTTCTAGCCAAAGTCTGTAACTGCCACCAAAGACCTTTCTCTGCACGGGTCTTGCAAGAAGATACAGATAGAATTCACCCGAGAGCAGTTGTGACCAGGATTCCCTGGAGGGCTACCCTGCTGTCTATAAAATGAGCCCTCTGAGAAGCAGAAAGCAGGATCTCATTACCAGCAAGATCCAGGAGAGGAACATGTCCTCCGGAAATGAGATTCCTGTGCAGTGAACCTTCTGGAACCATCAGAGCAATAGCATCAAGCTGTACCATCAGAGGAGCAGCAGCAGAGCCAGGAGCCAGACCATGGAAGAAAGTGATGGGCTTCCCAACCCATGGAACAAGTAAAGCCACGTGCTGCTGTGCTAGAGGCTGGCTTGTGGAGTGGAGTGCCTGTGGGCACTTAATTGGGGAAGCTGGGCTTGCTGACCCACAGAAGTGGAGTTGAGTGCTTCGGGCTGAGTCAAACTGGAGTGGGGTACCTGTGGGCACTTAATTCAGGGAGCTGGGTTTGCTGACCCATGGAGCTGGAGCTGAATGCTTTTGGGTTGAGGCTTCCATCAGAGAGGCATGTCCCCTTGTACCCATATTAGCACACCTGAAAGAACTTTGTAACACGTCCTGACAAACAACTCAACCCTGAGCATTTCTCACTGGCATTGTCATTGGGTACCTTCTTTCGTAACTCCTTTAATCATCCATTTGTCTCTGAGGTCTCTGTAGCCAGTGCAATGGGTATTAGAACCTGAAGATCAAGTAGAGAATTCTAATGAGAACAACACAAATAATATTAAGATTTATTTTTCCTGCTGCTTTAATAATAAAATGATATTAACTATTAAATGTTCTTTCCAAAACCTTCTTCTGTTTCCTACTTCATTCACAGTAAGAGAAATGTGCTTTTTAGCCTTGAACTTGTTAACAAATTAAACAAAATCCTTAATAAAATGCCTGGAACTTGAGCATCTTGGTGACAGGTAAAATAGAGTACGATTTTAATATTTAGATCTACTGGAGCTATTCTCAGGCATTTATCACTAATTTCCACTAAGATTACGTGACAGATCCACGAATAGATTCACCTGCAATACTAACTTTGGAATGACGCTTGCGTGAGAGTAGTTTTCTTCCTCCATTAGGGACAAAACCATCAATGTGAAACACGGATGCTTCAGCAATGACATTTGTAAAATGAAGATAACACCATTCCAAAGGACTGCACACGTTTCTTTGTTGTCTTTTGTTCTTACTACTTCTCCAGGAAGAGAAAATGAGACAGTAGATGTGCTATTTCCTGGAAATGGTAAAGCCTCCTATAAATCTATGCAACATTGTATTGAGGAAGATGAGGCTTTCCACTCCCATACAGAGTGTCAGAAATCCACAGGGGGAGTTCTGCTGCCCCAGAGCATCGATATGCATCAGAATTGAGTCGATGGCAGTGAATCCAGTTTTGGTTTTGTTCATGGTCAGTGAGTCGGTTCTGACTCATCATAACCTAGTAGGACAGAGTAGAACAGCCCTTGTGGGTTTCTGAGACTTTAAATTTACAGAAGCAGGCAGCCTCATCATTCTCTTGTAAAGCAGCTGGTGGGTTTGAACCACTGACCTTATAGTTAGCAGCGACACCAGAGGTTCCATGGATAGCTATTGGGACTAAATACCAAACTGTGAATGGCAAGCAAAAAAGCATATAGGTTCACCACACCACTCTATTAAAAATGCATTTTTTAAAAAGTTTGCTCATTAATATTATCATTAATATGAACCCCGAATAAAGAAAAGTTCCACACAAAATAAATTAGATATAACCAAGCCAAAAACCGAACTCACTGATATCGAGTCAATTCTGACTCATTGAGTCACTAAAGCAAAGAATAGAATTGTCCCTAAATCTTCATGGGAGGACTACTGTAAAGCTTTATGGGAGGAGAGAAAGTCTCATCTTTCTCCCTCAAAGTGACTGGTGGGTTAGAACTGCTGACCTTGTGGTTAGCAGCCCAACATGTAACCCAGTACACCACCCAAGGCTCCTCCATCATGGGCGCTCTATTAAAAGGTATGAAGTGGAGGTGGGGGGGAATCATATCCTCGTCAATGAGGGTGGCGCATGATGGGGACCCAATGCCCATCTCTAGACAACTGGACATACCTTGCAGAGGGGTAGTGGGGAGATGAGTCACTTAGGGTTCAGTA
>NW_022106084.1:8772964-8802708 GCF_000313985.2 Echinops telfairi
TAAATATATTATATTATCAAGAATTTGGTTTTATCTCTCTAGAGAACCCTGTCTAACACACTGAATGAAGGTCCTGCCTCTGAGCAGTGTCTTTCCATGGTATTATCTGAATTCAAGTATTTCTAAATAACTCTGCTTTTATATTTGTTTCCTTGGAACCTATCGATTTCATTCCTGAATGCTCACACTCTGAATTCCTAGAGGAAATTTTTTTATGTCCTCCAAAAAATGTTTGCAGACATTCCCACTTTCTTACTCTCAGAATGTTGGAGCTTTCCAGGGATTCACTTCAGAACTGAAGTGTAAACAGAAATGACATCTTATTTGCACCCGATGCTGCTCTAACACTGGGAAAGCGCTGACCTGCCAATTGCATTTCTTGCCATCAGCTGCCATCTCACGCTGAGGTTCATGTTCAGTATGTAAATGTCTGGTTCAGAGTGGGTCAGGTCAACAGGCCTTTCCTCGCTCCTACTTGTAACCGTGACAGGCCCATGACACGTATCAAAGGCAAGATGGTCTGGTGAGAAGTTCATCAAGCTGGAGATGGTGAGATCAATGAGCAACTCGGAAGCTTTGAGACCACATTTAATATGCTGGCTGAGCTCTTTTCTTTCAGGAAGACAGGCTTCTTCCAGATGAAAGGTGGCATGCCCAGGCTGAGAGCTTCAAGAGGCCATATATCTGAGGTCTCAATGGATCAGTTCTCTCGCAGGCTGTGTTTGAATCCGCAGAGGCCCTGTCCTCTCGATCAGAGCACCAGCTGTTCCAGACGGGAAAACCCTGGGTGCTTTTTGGATTGGAAATGCTTTTAATCATGCAGGAATGTTATCATGGAAAACCATGTAGACAGGGGATTGGATAGCTGCCACGGGGCAGCATGATCATGAGGGCATCCTATGCTTAAGACAAGCATCTTTGCCTTCCCCCTGCAGAGGTTGCCCCTGAGTGGCTGAGCGGGCGGCCTCAGAGTCTAGGGGTGACGTTGCTCCGGGGACCTAGGACATTAAGAGGCAAGGAGCTGATTATTTGGAACTGTATCACCATCTGCAAATACTTCATTTTGTATCGAAGTAGTTCGCTGTGGCTTAACTGTTTCCTGGATGACAGGTGACAATGAGGTCTAAGATCTTAAATGGCTGGCTGATTCCTTCGTCTCCCACAATGGAATATGCTCACAGATCAAAGCACTCATCTTCCCAGAGCAATTGCCAGGCTGATGGGCAGCAGGGGAGCTCAGTCTTAGGGCTGGTTCCAGCCCGCAGACTTATCCATAATCAACAAGAGACACACTGTCATTGTAGATTTCAATGCAAGTCAAGGGAGCAGCCATGGCGACTCACTCTCGTCCTCCCTTGTAAACCCTGGAATGCCTTCTCTAAATGTGCTTATGCTTTGCAGTCACATAAACCCAGAAATTGCTGTTTTGCAAATAGAGCAAAGCGTAGCTGCACATTTGAAATGGTAATACCATGCCAGGGCTCTCAGTTATCCTGACTCACAGACATTCAAACTCGAGTGCCCTGGTAACAACGTGACATGCAGTCTCCTCTGTGGTTCTTATCTTCAGGTGTGGGGAGAGAGCATCTAGGCACAGGTGAACACTATGAATATAGATGTGCTGAAAGCGTCACCAAATGCCCTTTCTTAATATTTACTGAACACAAAACTTAGAAAACGGATTCCACGTATGGCCTAATGTTAAGAGAACGTGTCTGTAGTCATCAAGCATCTTCACAGTTTATATTGAGGTTCCCAAATAAGAGACAGCAAGTCATTCCACAGCCAAGACCCAAGTTTCTGCATGAAGTCCTTGGAAGTTCTTCCCATAATTGGTACGGAGCATGTGCCCTTAGAGGCGCTCTGGCGGCACAGGGGTTATGCATTGGGCTGCTAACTGCAAGGTCAGCAGTTGGAAACCAGCAGTGGCTCCAAGAGAGACTTTCCTCGCCCATAAAGAGTTACAGTCCCAGAAGCCCACAGGGGCCGTTCTACCACGTCCTTTATAGAGTTGCTGTGTGTTGGCATTGACCCAAAGGCAGCAAGGGGGTTTTATGTGGCCCTGCAAGGAGTGGCAGTGGGAGCTGGAACAGCCACTCTCTCTGTGCCACAGTTTTTCAGCTCTGTCTCACATTTATTTTTGGTCTATGAGGGTATCTTGAAACGGAAGAGCACATTTTGTGACAAAGAGACCGACCTATTTCTAGAGGGTTTGAAAAGGGTATTGGAAACATCACCTGGGCCAGACTAGGAAGGAAGGAATGGTGATTGGCTTCTGAAGATCTGCCAGTGGAAACCGAGGAAGCCCAGCACGTCTGATCTCTCATCACGGGAATGGTACAGGAGCAGGCAGCATTTTGTTCCCTTGTGAATGGGGTCACTGGAGGTCAGGGCACCTGGAGAGCAGCTGCTTCCATCACCACCAACCACCATCTAGGAATGTGGTCCTCAGGGGACCCTTTTCAGGACAAGGGGGGCTTCGTCTTTTGCATCCTCATGAATTTTTTACGCTTTGTTTTCTAACTAAAGAGATGTAGATAGGAGACACATGAGACTCTACAAACCCCCACCTCCACCCCACCCCCGGCCCCCCGCCCCCTGCTAACGTACAGTAAATGTGAGTGGAAGCCTATTCCATGGGTCTTGACTCTGAGGCCCAATTGTCTAAGGAGAAGATACTGCTATGCTGAACCCCACTCCTCCAGCAAAAGGGGCGAGAAACCCCCACCGCAGTGACAGTTTGCTGCAAAGGCACTCTGATTTGATTCTGAAGCATTTCCCCTGCAGATGAGATTTAGAGGAAGCTAACACAGACTACAGTCTCCACTCCTTTTGAGGAGAGGAGGCAGGTGGTCTGCGCTGGGAAGGATGGAGACACTCAGGGATCCTGGAAGAAGACACTCGGGGCTAGGGATGCATGAGGGTCCCGGAGAAGGCCACAAGGGAGAGGGATCTGGTTGGGAATAGATCCCTAGGGTTTTTCCCAAGGTGCCTCAGGGTATCCTCAGACTGCAAACCTTCCTTGTGAGGATGAAGTTGTTTCCTGCTTAGGCAAACGGGACAGGGCCACCACTGTCCACAGTTCATGGCTCATGGGAGAGTGCTGATGGCTCAGCCACGGGAGCCGAGGAGCGGCAGCTGGCCTGTCTCTCCGCCTGAGATAAACAGACACTTGCCTCCTGGTCCCTGACTAAAGCTGCAGAAGGCAGCAGTCTGCAAACTTATCAGTTACTTCATGTTCCCAGCCTTGTGCTCCCCTCCCATCTGTACCCTCAAATAATTGTAAACTGTCCTATTTGGGTAAACCTGTCATGCATGGCAGGCTACATTCAGGGAATGTATTTAAACCTGCCTCAAAGAAAGTGCCAGGCCCTGGAGTGTCTCCACGGAGGACCCCATGCATCTATCCCTGTTCTTATCTATAAGCTTCCTCACTGCAGATCGTGCCCCTCGTGAACATGCTAATTTGTGACATAAGAGCCATTCTCTATTCTGTCTTACATAAAGGAGCGTACCACGTGTCTTTTCTACTTGTGTCCTCTTTTTAAAAGGGACACATCCTAAAGGCCAATAAAATTAAGAAAGGGAAGAAGAAACACAGGTGAAAGGAGGAATGTCTTGGATTGGGAATTCTAATATCCGATCTTTTATCTGTGTTTGAGACTTCATGGGCTCTCGAGCTGCTTCGCTATCCGTATGTCATCCTGTGGTGACTTGCACGTTGCTGTGCTGCTAGGGGTTAGTCACCAGTATTTGTAGTGCTCTCAGGATCACACATGGCGGCAGGTTCCAGCAAAGCGCCAAGATAAAAGACAGAGAAGGAAGGAAGGTTAGGCAGTCATTCTCTGAGGGATGAGCTCTTGACAACCTTATAAAAAGCAGTGAGACACTGTGTGATATAGTGCCAGGAGATGAGCCCCTCTGTTTGAAAGGCTCTCAAAATACATCCAGGGAAGGGCTGCCTCCTCAAAGTCGAGGCCAACTTGATGATGTGGGTGGAGCGACGCTTTGGGGGCCTTCATCTTTGGATAGAGCGCAATTCAAAATAAGGAGGGAAAAGTGGCAAACATTCACTAGTAATCCGAACATGGAATGTATGAAATATGAATCTAACAAAATTGGAAGCTGTCAGAAATGAAATGGAACGCATAAAGATTGATAGGGTATCCTGGGCATTAGCGAATTGAAATGGGCTGGGATTAGTCATTCTGAATTGGATAGGTGGGTGATTTACTATGCGGTCAATGATACATTCAAGAGGAATGCCACCACATTCATCATCAGAAATGTCTATCTTGAAGTACAATGCTGTCTTTGATTGGATAAAATCTACACACCGACTAGGAAGACCAGATAATGCAGCTATTATTCAAATTTACTCCCCAAGCACTAACTAAAGGGTATGACAAAAACTTTGAAACATTCTTCCAACTTCTGTCTGAAATTGATTAAGCATGCAATGCAGGTGTATTACTGGTGATTGCAAGGCAGAAACTGGAAACAAAGAGGTAGAATTATGACCTTGGTTATAGACATGATGCTGGAGGTAGCTTGATAAAATCTTGCAAGACCAATAGCATCTTCACTGCAAATATCTTTTTCAATAACACAAACACCAAGTAGAATATACAGGAACCAAATTGACAACATCTGTTGGAAGAGATGAGGGAGATGCCCAACATTATCAGTAAAAACCAGACCAGGACTGACTATGGGATAGGCCATCATATGCAAGTTCAGATTGAAGCTGAAGAAAATTCCAAAAAATTCACAAAAGCCAAAATATGAACTTGATTACAGCCCACTTAAATTTAGAGACCATCTCCAGAACAGATTTGGTGCATTGAACATAATGAAGTGTGAATCTAAACGAGGGCGGGGTGAGCTGTAGGACGATATGAAGAACATGCTCATAAAGAAGGCAACAAGTCATTTAAAAGATAGGACAGCAAGACCAGAGGAAAATTGATGCCAAACTTGCCTTTGAATGGAAGTGAATGGAAGAAATAACGAAGTTAAAAAGCTGAACAGAAATGATCCAAGGCTGCCCGAAAAGACAAAGTATTAAAACAAAATGTGCAAACACCTGGAGTTGGACAACTGAAAGGAAAAAAACACATTCCACATTTTTTAAGCTGAAAGATAGGGAAAAAATCAAGGTCAAGTTGCAATGGTTCATTCTATGGGAAAATATTGGCGGATGCAGGAAGTATTCAAAGACGATGAAGGAATACACATGGTCACTGTACCAACGATCCGGTCAACATTCTTTGCACTGGATGATACTGAAGGAAGAAGCCCAAGCTGCACCGAGCACTGAGGAAAAGCAAGGCCCCAGGAATGCATGGAAAACCACTCAGCCATCACTGCGAGAAAGCTAGAACGATAGCTACCAGGCCAGCCAACTGGGGTGAGTCTATATTTGTGTGCTTGCCGAAGAAAGGTGACCCAATAGAATGCGGAAAGTATCGAAGAAATAACTAATATCACACGCAAGGAAAATGTTGCCAAACATGAGTTTTTGAAACTTTCAGCAGTGCATTGCTGCCAGAAATTCACCCAGATTTGGTAGAGACCTGGACAAGGGACATCACTGCTGATGTCAGATGAAGCTTGGCTGATAAACAGAGAATACAAAAATCATGTTTCTTTGTGTTTCATTGACTATCTAAAAACTTTCAGCTGTGTGGATCATAACAAATTGTGGATAATGTTGCAGAAAAATGGGAAATCCAAAACACTTACTTGTACTCACGGGAAGACTGTACACGGGAGGCAGCCATTGACACAGAACAAGGGAGAATTGCATGATTAGAAATCAGGAAAGGTAGGGGGAGTCGATTGCAGTGATGACTGTATACCTCCACTCAAGGGGAGTGAATAAGAGAAGTGTAGGTGAATGGATGCAATGGATGGTGTAAGATATGGCCATATATAATAATAATAATAATATATAATATAATAATAAAGGTTCCTAGGGGAGAGGGTAGGGCTGGTAGGTGAGAAAAGGAAGCTGATATCAAAGAGTTCAAGAAGAAGAAACAGTTTTGAAAATGATGGTGGCAGCAACTGTACACTTATACTTGATCTAATTGATTTACGGATTGTTATAATATCTGTAAGAGCTTCCAATAAAATTATGAAAAAAAAAATAAAATAAACTACATCACCAGGTCTTCTTAGCAATTATTAAATGCTACCAATTAAAAATTAAAAAAAAGAAATCCGGAAAGGTGTGCATCATTGTTGTGTTCTTCATGATACTTTTAAATTTGCATACTGCGAAATAATCTGAAAAGTTGACGAGGCCAAGAATGCAGCATCGGGTTTGGAGGAAGACTGATTAGCTACCTGAGATAACACATAGATAACAAACCCTTGCTTGCTTCAACTTACTGATGAAGCTCTAGAAGTACAGCCTCTGATATGGATTACACTGCCATGTTAAGAAAATGAAAATCCTCACAAGTGGACCAATATGTAATATCATGATCAAAGAAGGAATTAGCGCTGTTTCAAGGATTTTATGTTACTGGGTTTCTCAACCAGCACTCAAGGAAGCAGCAGCCAAGAATTTGAAGCATGCATTTCACAGGGCAAACTTGTGACACCAGTCTGCTTTTAAAGTGTTAAGGGGCAAAGACACAATTTTGTGAGCACTAAGGTGTGCCTGACCCAAGCTGTTCTATTTCCAATCACCTCATATGCATGCAGGAGCTGGACACCAAGTAAGGATGACTAGAGAATAATGGATGTATTTGAATCATGGTGTGGGTAAAGAATCGTGCAAACACGACGGATGGCCAAAATAACAAACAAACACGTCTTGGAAGAAGTACAACCAGAACATCCCTTGGAACGAGACTGGCGAGATTTCATAGCATATATTTTGGACAAGTTATCAGGCAGGATCCGTCCCTGGGAAAGGACGGCAGGCTTGGTAAGGTGGAGAGCCCCAGAAAAGAGTAAGACTGTGGTACAGATTGATACAGTGGCTGCAGTGGTGCCTTCAAACAGTGATTGTGAGGTTAGCTTAGGCCCAGCCAGTAATTTGTACGCTGGGCTTAGTGTTGGCTCGAGGGTACCTAACAACAACACAAAGAACTACCACTTATGTAAAAGTGAGAAGAAAATTCTAGGCTCTGGAGGAAGACTCATCAAGAGCCAGGGGAATATTACATCCACTAAATACATAAAGATGCATTTTTGAGTTGAACACATGTCATGTTTATTCAACACATCAGATAAGCTACTGTTTCTGGATCAGGATCAGAGTTGACAGGACGTCAGCAAAGACCGTTGACAGGACGTCAGCAAAGACCGTTTCTCAGAGGAAACTCATACCACATGGCTTCTTAAGTGGCCAATTTTGGACTCCCCACCAACTCATGTTTATTGCTTCCTTGTGTAAACTCTGCGGACCAGGTTTCCTGTCCAAGTACATTTCCTCAAGCACTCCTCAGAACGCATTTGGGCCGGTTTGAGATAGATCGATGCTGCCATACCCAGGGCCCTTTACTCACAGCTAGTCACAAGGGTTTTTAAGGCTGGGTGGTGGAGCGGCAGTGCATTGACTGGTCTGCTAACCACAAGAGTCAGCAGTTTGAGACCACCTGCTGCTCCATGGGAGAAAGATGAGGATTTTTACTCCCAGAAAGAGTTACAATCTCAGAAATCCAAAGGGGTGAATGTCTAATTATGAATTGGAATGTTTTAATCAATTCAATGGTGGCAACGAGTTTTGAGATGGAGTTGGAGCCAGCCGGTACCTCCACCCTCCGCCCCATAGGCTACCCTGGTTTCCTCCAGTCCGAGCTGGAAGGAACGCCAAGTGAGTCATGATTTATAGATGGTTCTGGAAACTTTGTGTAGAGATTCACTGAGAGAAATAAGGAAACGTACAGTGCTGCCGACTTCCTTGAAAAATAAAGGGAAGACGTAACAGCTTCCTGAGTAGATGTATCATGTTCCTGGAGAATTAGTGGAAGGGGAAATAAGAATCTATATCCTTTTGCACCTTTCCTCAAATCATGCCTGGCATCTTCACACATATAGAGCTGCTTGTTTTCCTTTGATCCTAAGGAACATTTTCTCCACTAAAGCTAACCCCCTAATCTCCAGCCTGGGCTTGGGTGGTCAGATGTTAAAGGTATGTTTTGGGTGTGCCCAAGCCTGCAGATAAAAGTTGGAGGGTAACATTTGATCTTTCCTACAAATGAGCCCTTGTACTAGAGTGGAGAAGAAACACTGTGATTTGGGTCTGGTCTATGAGCTTGGGGTTACGAAAGAGAAAATATCAGAAACATTGAAGACATTTGTGTGACTTGGCTTTAGTTGTGCTCCTTAAAAACTAATTTGAAGTCATAACCCCTGTGTATGGGAACGTGACCCTGTCTGGAAGTAAAGTCTTAGCAGATGTGATAATATGAGGTCACACTGTGGTACCAAACCAAATCAAACCCTACGTATGGCTGTCCAGTCAATTCTGACTCGTGGAGAGACCCGTGGCGCAGATGGGAACTGGGCTCCATAGGGTTTTTAAGGCTTGGAGGTTTTGGATAAGATTTCCAGGCCTTCCCCCCAAATTGTATCAGAGTAGGTTCTAACTGCCAACTTTTCAGTCGGTACTATAACATTTAACTATTTACTGGAGTGTCCTTTTTGTTAGATGCTCTTGAGGTGGTGCTGATTCATAGTGATCTTATGTACAAGAGAACAAAACACCGCCTGCTCCAGCTACCTGCTCACAGGGATGATGTTTCAGCCCCATGTCGCAGCCGGGCTTCCTCTTTTTTGCTGACCTTTCAATTTACCAAGCATGCTGCCCCTCCTGATAACATATCTAACACCTGTGCGATGAAGTCGTCCCCTTCTTTCTTTTAAGGAGCCCTCTAGCTGTACTTCTCCCAAGGTATATTTGTTTGCTCTCCTGGCAGTTTGTGGTGCTTCAAATCTTCCTTTCCAACACCACAATTCAAATGCATCAATTCTTCTCCTGTTTCCTTACTCATTGTCCGGCTTTCGCATACATAGGAGGGACATGAAAATACCCTGCCATAGGTCAGCTCACCTTAGCCCTCAAAGGGACATCTTGACCATTTAACACTTTCAATGAAGTCTTGTGCAGCAGATTTGTCCAACGCAACACATCACTTGATTTCCTGCTGGCTGACTTCACGGTTATGGATGCAAGTAAAAGAAAATCTTTAACAGCTTCAAGTGTGTCGTCACTGATCAAGCTGTGAGGAGTTTGCTTTCTTGACATTGAGTTGTAATCCATCCTGCAGGCTGGAGGCTGCAGTCTCTTATCTTCATCAGTAAGGGAAGATCACTTGCTTTCAGCAAGCAAAGTTCTTTTCATATACATATCTTAGTTTGATAATGAGCTTTCTTCTGGGTCCTGATGCTGTCTGTGGTCTTTGTAAAGCACAGCTTCTCAGATGACTCATTACGGATACAGATTGAATAAATATGGCTCAACCACATCAAGAAGAGCTGTACAATCAACACCACCGTCAGTTTTAGACATTTTTTCTGCGTTCTTAAACTGATTGTCGTCAGCATCCCATTTGTTCTCAGTCTCTCCTGCCATAGCCCCAAGGGACCATTAATCCAGTTACAATTTCTGTAGATTTATTTACCCTGGACTTCATACACAGAAAAACAATATAAAATCAGGTCACAAAACTAAAACCAATAACAAAATAAAACAGATAAAAACCTCAGTCAAAAAGAAAGTAGAAAATATTAAAAATCTAGAATAAGTTTAAATTAATTAAGGGAGATCAAATGACAGGGTGAGAAATTTTGGCTTCAATGAAACTGAACAATCTCCTTTCGAATGCATTCTGCATGTTAGCAAGGTTATTCACATCCCTGGTCGATGGTCAGAGGGGATTTACCAGGGGCTTAATCCATCTGCATTTCTCCTTTACTTTTTCTTTATAACTGAAACAGCTTTTAAATGGGTTACAGGGGAGCTCGAATGATACACTATTACATTTTGGCCTAACTATGTCTGCCATAATCAACTTTACAAAGCTCTTTGTCTGATAACAGGGCTATTGACAACCTTTAACTATGGTCAGAGGGGAATCACCAGAGGCCTGGTCCATGTGTGGACCTTGCAAATGGGTTTTAGGTTTCCATTGTCATCCAAGGTCTTCTGAAAACCAGGTGTTCCAATGGAAGCTTTGAAACCATTCCCTCCTTCAGATTTGGATTTTATTATTGACAATCCTTGGATCACACAGGCTGGTGTTCTTCTTCTCCATGGATTTAGTTGACACATCACTTAGAAAGATGCTTGTTTGACAACAACCTTTAAGACTCCAGATAATATTCTTTCATGTAGTGGGGCACCACCTATTCTTCACCACACTTCACTATAGTATCCATATTGTCAGTGATCTTTTCATGAGCTCAAGCATCAAACAGGGTCAGGTCATAAGAACTAATTGTTTTTAGACTGGGGCTAGAATTAAGTGAAAGCCCAAAATCTATTCATGCGTCTATGGTTTATGTATGTCTCCTGTTCACCTTAAAGACGTTGCTGTCATTTTAAGTTTGAGAACATGATCAATAACTCCCCTGGGGCATTACTTCAACTGCCATCAGGTCAATCCTGACTCATCGGGACCCTATAGGGCAGGGTAGAACCACCTGAAAATTTTCACAGGCATAAAAAATTCTAAGGAGCTGGCTGCTGGTTTTGAACTGCTGACTTTTTGGTTAGAAGCCCAAGGTGTACCCACTCTACCTTGATAATGTCTTTAGTTTAGCCAATGATATCGAATTGAAAACACTGCCGAGAAAAGGAAATTATCCGAGTATAGGTCAGCTATGAACCTCAATACATGAATTGCTGAGTTGTCGGAATTAGACTCTTAAATGACCGGACCCCAGATACACAGACAACAAGGGCTCTGTGTGTAACTTTTGGGAGAACCACCCATTTGTTTTCTGGATCAGCTTCACTTTTTGACATTCTCACAAGTGCACAAAAGTTCCAATTTCACCCCATCCTTGCTAATCTTCCTTGCCAAAGTTTCTGATTTTTCTGATAATAGTCATCCTCTTGGGTTGAAGAGGCATCTCGATGTTTTTCTTCTTTTGCTGCTGTTGCTGTGAATACACACAGCAAAACCACGTACAATTAAGTAACACCGACTGTGTTTCTCAAATTGTGCCTCCATTCTCACCTTCCTTTTCTGAGCTATTCTTCCTTCTTTAGCAAAAAGTCACGGTCCCCTTAACAAGCCCTATTTAATCTTTTAAGTTGCTGCTCTCAATTTGATCTCACTTGAACACAACTATCAATAGGAGAGAAGGAGCCCTAATGGCTTTGAACCCAGCAATTCCCCTCCCGGAGAAAGATGTGGCAACCTGCTTCTGAGAAGATAAACAGCCTTGGCAATCAGCTCTCCTGGGCCCTATGGGTTGGCTAATAATAGTATTGTATCGGCTTGTTGGCAGGGGCTTCCTGTGCAGTTCAGAGCTAGGTGGAGAGATTGCTGGGGGTTTTCTCCAATCTGCTTTCCCAAATTTGGTATTGTGAAAACGTTACTTCTCTCAAAGGGAAAATACACTTTATTTTAAATCACAATTACCACCTACACCCCTTTTACCCTTAAATCAAAGTTAATTTGCATGGTGATTTTCTTAGAACTCCTGTGACTTATATCTCTCTATTCTAAGAGACTAAAAAATAGGTACTTTAGATTTGAGTTTCTATTCCTGATCTTAAGACCGATGTTTTAATATCTCTATGATAACCATCATGGAACAGAAAAGTAGTTAGTCACTGTTTCACTGTTGATGCAGGAGGTGTGAGCGGAGAGAAAATACTCAAAGGGTATTTTTTTAATTGTTTTATTAGGGGCTCATACAGCTCTGATCACAATCCATACATAGATCAATTGTGTAAAGCACATTTGTACCTTCATTGCCCTCATCATTCTCAAAACATTTGCTCTCCACTTAAGCCCCTGGCATCAGGTCCTCATTTTTTCCCCTCCCTCCCCGCTCCCCTCTCCCTCATCAGCCCTTGACAATTTATAAATTATTATTTTGTCATATCTTTCCCTGTCTCCCTTCACCCACTTTGCTGTTGTACATCCCTCAAAGAGGAGGTCACATGTAGATCCTTGTCATCGGTTCCCTCTTTCCAACCCACTCTCCCTCTACCCTCCCAGTATCACCACTCACACCACTGGTCCTGAAGGGATCATCCACCCTGGATTCCCTGTGTTTCCATTTCCTATCTGTACCAGTGTACATCCTCTGGGCTAGCCAGACTTGCAAGGTAGAATTCAGATCATGATAGTGGGGGGCAGAGTAAGCATTTGGGGACTAGAGGAAAGTTGTATCTTTCATCGTTGCTACATCCCACCCTGGCTGGCTCGTCTCCTCTCAGAGACCCATCTGCTAGGGGATCTCCAGTGGCCTACTAATGGGCTTTGGGTCTCCACTCTGCACTCCCCCCATCATCTACTATGGTAAGATTTTTTGTTCTGATGATACCTTATACCTGATCCCTTCGACACCTCATGATTGCACAGGCTGGTGTGCTTCTTCCATGTGGGCTTTGTTGCTTCTGAGTTAGATGGCTGCTTGTTTACCTTCAAGACCTTAAGACCCCAGACGCTATACCTTTTGATAGCCGGGCACCATCAGCTTTATTCGCCACATTTGCTTATGCACCCATTTGTCTTCAGCGATCGTGTCATGGAGGTGAGCACACAATGATACGATTTTTTTGTTCTTTGACTCCAGATAACTGATCCCTTCGGCACCTCGTGATCACACAGGCTGGTGTGCTTCTTCCACGTGGGCTTTGTTGCTTCTGAGCTAGATGACCGCTTGTTTACCTTCAAGCTTTTAAGGCCCCAGATGCTATATCTTTTGATAGCCGGGCACCATCAGCTTTCTTCACCACATTTGCTTATTCACCCGCTTTATCTTCAGCAGTTGTGTCAGGAAGGTAAGCATCATAGAATGCCAATTTAATAGAAGAAAGTATTCTTGCACTGAGGGAGTACTTGAGTAGAGGCCAATGTCCTCAAAGGGTATTTTTATATGCAGGGTCACCTGTATAGGGGTTCAGGTTGTCATGCAGAAATACCCAAAGGAGAGCATGCACGTGTACACACACACACACACACACACACACACACACTCTGTAAAGCTAAGCATATACTCATGAAGGCTTAATCACTTGGTGCCAAATCACTGCCATCAAGTTGACTTTAACTCATAAGCAATCTTATTGGACAGAGTAGAACTGTGCAAGTGGATTTTCAAGACTGTAAATCTTTATGGGAATAGAAAACCTCATCTTTTCTCCATGGAGTTCCTGGTGGTTTAGAACTGCTAATCTTGGCATTAGCAGCCCAACTTGTAACCCACTACACCATCATCCTCACAAGTCATGGCCTTGTGTCCTATCCAAGTTGTAGCAGTTAGATAATTTTATGTCACCTTTAATCTTCATGAGTATGGGGAGAGCCCAACCTGTCAATCTGATCACAGCCTAATGATGCCTCCTGGGGCGTGTGGGCTTTTTATAAGTGGAACCTGGGAATCTCTCTCTCTTCTCTTTCTTCTTCTTCTTTCTCTCTCTCTCTTTAAATCTATCTCCCCACCCCCACCCCCACCTCTCTCTCTCTGACTTCACCTTCCTGCTTGCAGGGTCTGTGCTGCCAATCTGGAGAGCTGTTAGTACCCGGCTACGTTTCCATGGGTTTTGGATCTATGTGACTGCACCAACTGGCGTGTGATGCCCTGTTTCCTGTTTCATGATTCTGTATCACTGGCCTGCAGCTACGTGAGTCTGAAGAAGGATTTATGGATTAGCATCCAACATATGGACTTGGGTTGGGATGCCTTCTTGATATGTAGAATTACTTCCTAATATAAAGCTCTTTCATACACATAGATGAGTCACGGGACTTGTTTCTCTAGACAACTTGGGCTAATACTGGTCTCATCTGCTCTTCCTTCTTACAGGGCAGAGCCACCACCCTACCTGCTTCCGGTAACTCAAGGGAGTAGACATGGTGTGGATACAATTCTGTGGTATGTGAGCCTCCTGCAGTTCAAAACCCCCAGCCACTCTATGGGAGGAAGATGAGGCTTTCTGCCTTTGTAAAGATTTACAGCCCCAGAAACCCACAAGGGGCAGGTCTACTCTGTCCAATCGGGGCACTCTGAGTCAAAATCAACTCAATGGCAGAGAGTTGGACGTGAGTGCTCATGTGTACTGGCTGGATGTGCTGTCTGCCCTGCAGGTGATGGAAAGAGTAAGACCTGACTGGTCTGCGTGTTCAGCCTGACCCTCAGATATACAAGTATGTTCCGTATGTTGTTTCTTAAAGAAAGGCATACCGCCCCCCAGTTTCCATGAAGCAACGGTCCTTGAACGATAGAAGCTCTGGGCAAACCACGACTTACTGTTGTTGGCAGTGAAGATGCTGTCTCCTTCCTGAGGAGTGGGCTCTGAATCCTGAACCACCTGCAAGGCTCCTACAGTCCGGACAGCAGGGTCTAAAGTGACGGAACTCTCGTTCACAGTCGTGTCGCTGGCACCTGTGATCTGGCTGGTCGGTGGGCCTCCCAGAGAGCCCTCAAAGTCTGTGGGCAAGTTGTCCATGCAGTCGGCGTTGGGCTGCCAAAAGTTTGAAAACAAAGAAAAGATCCATTTTTAGTGTATGTGCCCAAAATGTTTATGACCTAAATCTATGTGCGTCTTAACGATGAATATATATACTATTTTCCTCCTGAACTTTATTTAAACTAGTCCATGTAGAATTTCTATAAGAGCAACATGGGAAAATCATGCAAAAAATTCATTTCCAGAGTTTTCCACCACTGGAGTAGCAATATCTCTACATTAAAATAACCACTTAGCGGAACAAAAGAATATTTATGGATACTGACAGCACTTCCTTATACACAGTGCTTACTTGCCATATCAGGCCCGTTATCTACAAACACAGTAATGACACAGCAGTGGTGGAGGGAAGAAGAGAATCTGACTTTGGTTCCTCAAAGATACACACACACACATACACACACAAACACAGGGCAGGGCTATTAAAAAAACATAAGCTGAAATACCTTCTGTAGGAAAAGATCCTATTGACTTAAACCTGTGGTTGATCATGTATTAGCAAAATCCTCTCAATTAAAATTTTAGAGTCAGAAAACCAGGATGAGACTGGTTTCCTCAATCGCCCACTCATCGCAGGCTTCAGCGTGTGTATCCTTTCCTTCCTTGCGCTTCCCCAATGCTGCTGATCATGCCACCCAAACCACAAAGCAGTAGATTCTCTCTGCTTTGTAAGACAGGCTGGGTTGGCCAGGGTTGTTAGATTATAGTATAATTGGGCAAAATCTTTGTAAGTTTCACTTGTTGGTTTTAGGATTGGTGTTTGACATGATATTGAGAATATATATATATATTACCCTCATAATTGCTTTCTAAACTCTTTTCGGTAGTTAATGCTTTTACTCAAACTTAGCATATATTTTTTAAAGATACAGGAACATGTTCTTGAGAGTATTGGAAATAAATATAAATTTGTCTAGTTTGGGCCTTAACTCCAACATTCCTCGAGAGACCCTAATTACATGGTTGTTATTGTTGTTGCACTTTCTAGGTGTACAGATCAGGGTGGACAGGGTTTGATGAGGAGGATTCTGGGTTGGCAGTGAGTCCACTAGCCTCACAATGACTACATTGAGTTCAGGGTTGATTAAAAGGAAGACTGTACCCCTCAGAGACCCAATGAAAAGAATACAGCAAGCCCCCCGTCTCCTAGCGTCTGTTCTTCAAAGGTGTAGTGCACGTCTCCTGCACTCGAGCCCTGCATTTCCAACTCTCAAACCTCATTGCCATAAAGTTGATGCTGACTCATATCGACCCTACAGGGTAGAACTGCCTGTGGGTTTCTGAGGCTGTAACTCTTTATGGAAATACCACGTCTGGTCTTTCACCCAAGGAGCGGCTGTGGGTTTCAAGTGCTGGTCTTGCGGTTGGCAGCCCGATGGGTCACCCACTATGCCACCAAGGCTCTTGGTATTTCCAACAAGTTGGCTGGAAATCTTCATCTTACCAAACTTCAAATTCAGTGCTCTCAACCACCACTTATTCTCTGCGAACCTCTGTCGATTTGCTGTTGGAATTGGGCAAAATCACTGAAACTCAGTTTGCTAAAAATTAATGTACTCTAACAACGTTACCAAATTTACTGAATGTACTGCCTGTAATATTCGCGATGAGGATATATGCTAATGAAGCGGTCTTTCCCCATGGCCGATCTCCCTATTTTCCTCCAGTCAACTCCCAAGTATGCTCCATTCTCTACTCTCTTAGCAAAGTACTTTGGAACCTAATGAAACCAAACCCTCCTCTTCTAAGGAGCATAGCCCTGGTGGCATAGTGGGGTATACACTATGCTGCTAACACAACCTCAGCAGTTCAAACCCACTCGTTGTTGCAAGGGAGAAAGATGAGGCTTTCTGCATCCGTAAAGAATTACAGCCCCCCATCCACAGGGCCAGTCCTCCTCTGTCCTACAGATTTTCTTAGTCAGAATGGACTCAGTGGCATTGCATTTTTTTTTTTAGTTTTACCTTAAGAAATAAAACTATTTTCTAAGTTGCTTAGTGTGACAAAAACAAGCCTACCTTGCTGGCCTCCCTTCCAGCCTGCAGAAAAAAATACCGATCCTACATTTCACTATCTTTCAATACTTTTGATAATGCTGTTTTATGAGGAATAATTTTTGTCCTGATTAGCCCTCTTTTCCACTCCAGGCACTCAAATTGAGCCCCGCGGAATGTCACTCCGCCTTGTCCTAAGCAGTGCTCCCTCTCTGGGGGTCACGGCCGCGCTGGTAGCCCTGGATCCAGCATTTCTCCCATTGTGTGACTGCGTAGTGTCCACCTCATTCCGGAGCTCACAGACTTGCCAAGGGCAAGCAGCCCTAGCATCGTCACCTTGAATTCCACGCCTCCAACAGAGTCCAGACAGTGATTAGTTTCTAGGAACTGCTGATTTGAACATCTTATCTGGGTCTCAGGTTCCTGCTCAGAAAATTTGGGCATGTGAGTAGCGACCCTCGATCAAGGCAGGGAGGCCTTGAGAAAGGCTGAGAAGGTCTGTCCAAAGCTAAGGTTGGTAACATGGCTTAGAAGCCAAAGCAGTGTGTGCTCACTCAGAACCAAACTCACTACCACCACGTCGACACCACTCACAGCGACCCCCCTACAGGTTTCCAAGACGTCAACTGCTGGCAGCAGCAGCAGCAGGCCAGAGGTCAGCTGGTGCTTCCAAACTGCTGGTCAGGAAAACTTCACAAGGAGGAGTTGTGCGGGTTGCTCTTTGAGCCGTAAACATTTGAATACAATGCATACTCAATTTACAAATTCACTGCCTTTGAGTCTATGATGACTCATGGGTGACTCTACAGAACAGAGTAGAACTGCCCGTGTGGGTTTCTGAAACTTGCAATTTCTATAGGAGTAAATAGCCTCATCTTCCTCCCTCAGAACAGGTAGTAGGTTTGAACTGCCGACCTTACAGTGAGCAGTCCCACGCATAACCCACGTTGCCACCAGAGTTCCTGCAACGCCGATGTGCATTAGCCATTTGACACGTCTTTCAAAATGTTGATCTGATTGTTGACACAATTCCCTTCTTTTCTACATTCCCTTCCTTTTGAGGTAGAGTGTGATTCTTAGCTGACAGGAGCAGTGTGGCATCTCTAACAGAGGGGGCAGGAGAGAGACTGCAAAAGACAACTCTGAAACGGCTCCTGCCCCGCAGTCCAGGCCAACCCACTGTGACCCCACAGGAGGGGTAGAACTGCCCCTGGAATTCCAGAGACTATCACTGCTTACGGGAGTAGAAAGCCCCATCTTTTTCTCTTGGAGTGGCTCGTGGTTTTGAACTGCTGACCTTGAAGGTAGCAGCCAAATAATGAGTAACCCACTATGTCACCAGGGCTTTGTAGCTAGGGGAAATGTCCCCCAAAGATCAACTACGAAATCATTAGGGACTTGTGAATACAGCAGTTTCAGAGGCTTCTTATTCTGCAGCAATCGTATTATTCATAACAGGACAACAACCACAGGAGAGGTGTTTGCTGTGCGGAAAACGCAGGTCAGATGGTTCCATTCCGGAAGATTCACTGAACCGGCGTGCTTCCACCCTGCATAGGAAGACCTAGACCTGACGAGATGAAAAGGAGGACGAAGCGCTATCACGGAGATAATAGGATAAAAGCACTTCTAATCAGAAAGGACCCCTGCCCTCTCCAATTTACTGTTTGATTTCTCTCAGCAAAATACAACGGGAACAAGTACATGTTGTACTGGAATTTCACAGTTTTGCTCTCAGTCTCTAGCTCACTTCAGAGAACTCCCTTACAAAATAGAAATTAACCCGTTCTTGGCTTGTAACGTATACGTGCATGCCTCACAGAGCAAACGGGCCCCAGGTGGTCAATAAATACAAAGCAAAAGAACCCTCCCACCTGGGGTAAAGGGAGAATGGGTAGGAAAGAGGGAACCGATTACATGGAACTGTGTGTGACCTCCTCCCTGGGGGACAGACAACCAAAAAGTGGATGAAGGGAGACGTCGGACAGGGCAAGATATGACAAAATACCCATTTATAAACTATCAAGGGCTCATGCGGGAGGGGGGAGCGGGGAGGGAGGGGAAAAATGAGGACCTAATGTCGGGGGTTTAAATGGAGAGAAAATGTTTTGAGAAACGATGTACAAATGCGCTTTACACAATTGATGTGTGTATGGATTGGGATAACAGTTGTATGAGCCCCTAATAAAATGTTAAAAAAAAAAAAAAGAACCCTCCCACCTGTATTGGAATACACTGGTGGATCAGTATTGCAACCCAGTCGCTGGTGAGTGGACACTGGTCACTGGCGAACAGGGGGTCTCATCACTCCAGCTCCGGGGCTCCTAGCCTTCAAGAAGATGAGGAGGTGCAACCCCACGGACAGTTAGCACGCACCTAGCATACATCAGGGAAGTGGGAAGGAAGGACCAGGGAGCAGCAGTGATCCAGGGACTCTATCTTTTCAGTCCCCCTCGAATAATAAGAAAGGCATTTTGAGGGATCCAAGAAATATTTAAGATACATTCTTTAACCCATTTATGATGGAATTATTTTCTGCTTTGAAGTTTTTGCTAATTCCAAATGTCTTCAGTAATGGAAGCCATGCTGAACCCAAGCGGAGAAACTTGAGGTCATACAGATTTGGATATAGTTATGTTGGATACACATGTCCAAAGTGGACTCTGGTGGTAGGATTGCAGTTATACAGGTACCCTCCAGGTGGCAGCATGCTCTCCAACTGGGATAATCCTTTCCCAAGAAACCTGAGAGTTTGTGAACAGTGGCTGATAATTGTGCCTTGGGTCAGGGAAGTGTAAAGCTATATGATAAAGGTCTGCAGCTGGGTGGAAAGGAAGCGTCTTCGAAGGGAAGGGTTCTGCATTTGTTCAACAAAATGGAAAGTTTCAAAAAAGATTGACATAGTATCTTCTTGTTATAGTCTAGGTTCGAAGCTACCCCAATGCCAGAAAGATGGAGCAGAACATCCAAATCCCCTCCCAAATCCAGACTTCACAGCAGCTCTCGGGGGACAAATAAGAAAGCCTTGGGCAAGCAGGGAGGGTAGCCATATGCTTCAGGCTCTGCGAGCAGGAGCTCAGCTGTGTACTTCATCCTTCATGAAGGGAGTTCTGTTCTCTGGGGAATGCTTGGATGGGTGTCATGTTCCCCATCAGCTAGCTGGCCTTTAAAAATCCTTGGCAAAATCCAAAAGCTCCTACTGATGGTAAATTTCCTGGAAGTCAAGCATGCTAAGTAAAATCCCATCCAGATCGAGGGAGGCATCAAACGATGGCCAGAAGCCCAAATTTCTAACTATGAAATGTTATTAGCTTTAGAAATAAGCCAAAGAGCCAGCTCAGTAATTACTATTTTAAAACCAATTGATAGCTCTATTCTTACTACCTTTACAAATAGCTTCTGAAGAAATCTGGAGTCCGATGAAGACTCAGTAAAAGATGTAACTACCAGAGGTTGCTTGGTTTCCTTTTCCACTGCTGGAGACTGGGAGTTTTGGGAACGTACTGAGAAAGGAACACTAGGTCAAATGACATAACGGTCTTCCCTCAACTGTGAGCAATCTAAAGATTTTGGAAACCCAAGACAGACAGACAAGACAGACACATGCACAGGCAGACAGACATATATTCTCCCCGTCTCCGGTTAGAACCAGTTGAACGCATATTCTCCTCCTCTCCGGTTAGAACAGTCAGACATTTTGAAAGGGGAAGAAAGTGAGTCCAGACTTGTACGTCCCGGGATCTGGCAGAGATGTTGGACTTGCTGCAGGGTTTTATGTTCGCTGTAATTGATCTTCACCTTGGAGGCCTTACGCATTTGCCACTCTGGTCTGAATTTTTAATGCCCTGCACTGCCTTTCAAAATCGAACTCCCAACTGTAGTCATACAAGTTGATTTGCATCTGCTGCATCCACCATGCAAATCAGCATACAGCTGGCCTGGGGGCAGCGGGGCAAGGGCAGGAAACCCAGCCAACTCCTTTCCTCACCCTGCTTCAGGTGTGCCCTTTCCAACAGAGTCACTCCGACATCCCTCAGATAATTAAAGCAAACCTTTGATATCTGATCCGATCCTTCCTTCGTCAGTAAGCTCTTGGGACTGTTAATATTCCCTTTATTCTTGGTCATTAGTAGTGAGGAGACACAATATGGGGTGGAGGGTTTGCAGCAAAGTGGAGGGAGGGGGGGTAGGTGGGGGGAGGCTGGCAGCTCTGTCCTGTTGTCTAGCTCCTTTTAGAGACAGTGCCTTTTGTCTTTTCTCACAAGTCTCTTAGGACATTCTCAGATTTGGTGGCCTGCCTAGCTTCCTGCCCTTGTCTGCTTCGAGGGGGGTGATGAACGGAGCAGCTGCTGTCTCACCAAAAGGGGATTGTGGGCTTCACTTGATCTGGCCCTGGGAAAGCATTTCTCTGGAGTATCCAGCCAGCTGGTGGAATTCTCTCAACACTGTGGGAGACGACATTGTACAAAGCATACAACTGAGGGGACCAGCTTGAGGGGAGCCCTAGAGTTAACTGGCTCTGGCCCTGGTTTCCTGTTCATGCAAAGTCTCCACCACAGAGCTCCGGGTTTCACAGTCTGCAGGGGCTCGGAGCTGGGGCTCAGCAAACGTCTTCCCATCATGTTGCTGGGAAGAACTCAATTCCTCGGAAAGTTGAGTGACTGCACAAAACAGCAAGGATGGCATGCAGATCCCCCAGATGACCCATCGTGGCTGATGGGCACCCAAGAAGTAATCAATATGCAACTTGAGACCCAGCATGCTGCAGAGCTCTCCTCACTCCGCTGTAGCCCAGAAGAGACGCCTGTCAGCTGCACCAGCAGCGTCTTGACTCACAAATAAAACGGACACGGGGAAAGGGTAGTGACGGTCTCAGACTGAGAAAAAGCGAGAGAAGAAATGCTTTCAGAAGGGGGAGGTGGCTTCTCGGAGCTCCATCAGCTGATGCCACGGCTAGGTGAGTGGTAGGACATAGAAGCAGGTGTGTTGTTTTCGCTCTGCTTTGGGGGACCACGCAGAAAGACAGACATCGTGATGCTGTACACTGTGCCGTGCTTACCGGGATCCCTAGGGCTTTAAGAATGTTCATCTTGCACATGGGACAGGTGCGATGGTCTAGAAGCCAGGGGTCAACACAGGACTTGTGGAAAAGATGCCTGCAATGAGAACCATACATCTTAGAGCGGAGGTAACTGCAGAGACCACCTAGTCTACAACAGTCTGGTCACGTGTCTAGGGTCATTCAATTACTCAGTAGCAGAGCCAAGATTTGAGCCTCAAGTTCCAATGTGCTTCCTGCTGTACCTGCTTATGATATAGTCCAAATCTGTCCGGATCCCAGGAGTGTCTTATACTATTTATAATCAAGTCTTCTAAGTTTCAGAAAATGCAGAGAAAGTAGAACTGGAGGGCTCTCTCTCTCAACAGGAAGAACATTTAAAGGCAAGAAGCAGAGTGGGTGAAATGCACATACCTGACAGTGTGACTTGAAGATGCTACTTTTAAATAAATCTGACTACCCCCCTCCTAAACAGATGATAACTACATAGCAAAGGTTGGCTTTTATTAATACCTGGCATCTAATAAACACACAAAACAGGGGTAGGTGAGCTCGTGAAACACTGACAAGGGCTATGTGGGGGTCATTATGGCTACTGGCTGTCAAATCAGAGGAAGGTGCCCAGTGCTGGCTGAAGAGTGCACACTGTGTGTGAGGGTTCCCATGACACCCCATCCTCCTGTACCAAGTCTAAGGGACAGGAACCCCAATAACGAGTTGCTGCTGATTCCGGCTCATGGTGAGCCCATGAATTTCAGAAAACACCTGTGCTCCCCAGGGCAATCACTGACTGCCTTTTCAGAAGGGGATCGATCACCAGGTCCTTCTCCCAAGGTGCCTCTGCCTGGACTTGGGCCTCTAACCCTTGGGTTTAATAAGAGCTGAGTGCATTAACTACTATTCTTGACTATTTAATAGGCACAGGAAGACTTCCTAATGGATTGTCCCCAAGCCCGTGCTCTCGGTAGCCCACCCAGGGACTGGTGTCCAGTCAGAGTCTAACTTCTGCCTCAGAAGACTAGTAGAAGCAATCTGGATTTCCCACCTGGGCAAAGAGAGACCTGTCAGATTGAAGTGTGAGCACTTCCTCAGGACATTGGGTCATGCTCTACCCCCAGCGTCTCACTGTTCCTTGAATGCGCCCGATCTCGCTCTCTGATTTTGCTTCTTTTCTTTGAACGGTTCCCCAGATCTCATTTTCTTTGTGTAAGAGGGCTTTGGGCTCACGTGCTTAGAGAGGGCTTCTAAATTAGAGCTGAGCTCAGAAGATTTTTTCCAACTGGAATGCAAGAATCCCAGTACAAGGGATTCACTCTAAAGAGCATGGGATCAGCTGAGGGATTGGAAAAAAGAGAGCACCAACCAGAATGTGTCTTTGTTTCCAGATTTCTATTTAGGATGTCCTGGAGGTTAAGTGCTTGAACGGCGTGTGTCACATTCATCCTTCATTCATTCCTTTATAATCCATTCATTTGACAAGCGGCAGATGCCAGGAACTGTGATCAACACTGGTACTAAAAGGCTCTTACAGAGGCAAGAGTTAAAATGTCTTTCCTGAGCCAAATGCCAAACAAACACTTGTCAGGAATCCATTGACAAGAAATACTAGCTTCACATATAATTGAAATTTAGGCAAAGTTGCCTAATCAGCATGAGTGATAATTTCTTAGCATCATGAGTTTGCAACAGTCATCCAATCAAGAAAAACCAGTGTATCGTTCAGTGACCAAATTTCTCAAAACAAAAAGGAAAATTAAAAGTGATTATGTGCGCCACATACCCATCTAAACTTTCAAAGGTACTGTGAAAACTTGAGCCCCTCACCATTTCCAGTTTGGGATACTTCCTGTTTCTGGCTCATTAAACTCTGTTAACTCTAATCAAGTTGCTAATAGAAGCTTATTTTTTGTTGTTTCTTTTTCACATTTGGAATCAGGAGGAAACATGATATCAAATTGGCTTTTGCCTAATGGGAGAGGCAGGCATTAATACTTTTATTAATTATTAACAAATAAACTTCATAAATAAAATAAGAGTCACTTACATACAAATAAACTAATGGCAACCATAAGTATCATATTAGGAGGAGCGCAGAATGATTGTCTGAAGATCAAGGAAGGTTTACCCAACAGAATGACCAAGTTGAGGCCTGAGGGATAACTAGACATGAGCCACATACGAGGGAGGGCAAGTAGAAAGCAAAGGTCGTCTAGGCGGAATGTCCTATTTAGAGTCCCAAGCCGAGCTCTACTAGAAAGCTAGGACGAAGGAGGATGCAAAGGAGATGAGAGGTTTGATCCCAAAGTCAGTGGAGACTACCTAGCCTTCAAGGAAAAGCAATGTGCATCTCCCTCTGTACTCAGGGATAGAGTTTCACATCTGAACTTGCTCATCAGTAACATTTCTCTGGGTGAGGGGTCAGGAGGTTTCAAAGATATGGCTGGTTCAGGACCCTAGGGATCACCTGTGCTGCTGGAAGCAAAATCATGGCAGGATCCATCATTATATGTTTTAGATTGAAGGAGTTGCTTAGTATCCCCAAGTCTCAGTTGGCTCTTGTTTAAGATGAAGATATATCGATCTATACATTCAGGTTTGTCTAAGATGCTACAGCGAAGCTAGTTGTTATTCTTGAACACTCTTAAGTTACCCTCTCCAAGAACTGGCCATTCTTATATCTTTTCCTCTTAGAATATAAACTCCAAGACAACAAGATCTTTGCCTGCCCAGCTCATTCTTGTATCCTCAGTATCTAAAATAGTTTTTTTGGCACATGGTTGATGCTTTAGAAGCAATTGCTGCCTAAATGAACATTTATTGCAGGACCGGGTACGTAGTAGGAAATTGACATGTTAGTTTTAAAATTTGTTACTGGAGATTAGTAGCTTAATCATTATGAAAGTGTTCAGTCTACGCGTAGAGTAGCTTTTAACTACTTGGGGTATGAAATGATTAGATTTATGTAGAGGAAGCCCAGTCTCCTTGGCTTGGCCCTTTTCATCACCCTCTCCTTAACTTCCTGGGCATCAGGTCCCGGGAACTTGCTCGTCCTAAGTTTTGTTCACATTTCTTATTGCTTATTTCTCAATGCTACTCTCACTCACAATCCCATTATCTTCTCTGAAGTGCTGCAATGACATCTAACCTGTTCTCCATGCCTCCCGTCTTTGCCTGTGATTTTCATCCCACTCGTCATCGCCAGATTTATCTTCCTAAAATAAAGCTCTAGCTACATCACCTCCTGGTTCCATCCTGTTCTGTGCTAGAAACTGGGTACACTGATGAGTAAGACTATTTCCTACCTTCAAGAAAGTACCACAGTCCCCCAAGAGGCCCCTGCTAACTACAATGTTAAGTGCTACAGAAAGGCCACAGCCCTGGATCCGTTATCTCCTGGCTGTTTGATTTTAGGTGAGTCATCATAGCTAAGACTCAGTTTCCTTGTCTGTGTAATAGCTCATAAATATGGATTTGTGAATAAATGAAAATGGGTATGTATCTGTGTGTGTGTGTGTGTGTGAGAGAGAGAGAGAGAGAGAGAGAGAGAAGAGAGAGAGAATGGGAATGAATAATCATGCCCACTGGGGTGCAGTGATTTGCTTGATTTGGTTCTTTTAGCCATATGGTGTACTCCCACCAAGTGACTGGGTAGGAAGATGCAGCTTGAGTAGAATTCTTTTCTTGATGGATCTGGATAAGAGAGCATGGGGCGGGGTGGGGGTGGGGGGATGCTAATAGGATTATATGACTCAGTTCCGAGTGATTTTTAACAGGATTAATTACAATTGTGAAAACATGTTACTTTACTCTGGGGATCGGTCAATTTTGCCATCCCACTGAAAATAAAATGAGTCCTTGCAGTATGAAGAACAGAGATTGAGGCATGGAGATAGGGTGTGTGGGGATGGTGGAGAATCCTACCACCATCAAGAAAGAATAGTCAAGAGTGGAGCCTATCTTTTAGATGCCGACCACCTCCTTGATCCAAGGTAACAACAGAACAGCGGCAGAGGAATCTCAAAGGAGCAGGAGCAACAGCAAAACCAAGAGCCAGAGCATAAGATCGGTGGGCTTTCTGGCCCATGGAGTGAGTATAACTGAGTGCTTTGGGCAGGAGACTCACTTTTAGAGTGGGTTCCTCCAGGTACTTACTTGAGGAAGCTAGGTTTGTTGACTCATGGTACTACAGTTGAATACCTTTAAGACAATGCTTATAGCAGAATTAAGTGCCCTCTAGGCATTTATCTGTGCTAAAGGATCTTTGTAACACTGCCCAAGCAGACAGAGGACAAGGGGCTGTGTGGCTTAAGAGAATGAGAATCAGAAAGAGGTGTGTTTATGGATATGATGGAGAAGAAGTGTTCCTGACCAAAGGACCAGTAGCCTGGGCATTTCTGAACTGGAATTCTTCCCTAATAAACTCCATCACTGTGAGTATTGTCTATGAGTTTTGTGTGGTCATTGCAATGGATTATAGAATCCAGTAGAGATGTACAGAACACTGTGGAAAGGACCGTTGGTGTCAGAATTGGTAAAAGTTACAGGGTGGTGCATGTCTGACCTCTGTCTCATAGGAATTGGCCTTGGGCTAATGCTGAACTTGATTCCCCTTCTCCTTGGTGAAATGAGAAGAGGTCAGACGTCACTCCCATGCTCTTCTTACACCCAGAAAGCTCAAAAATAAATGATCATGGTTGTTGTTGCCAGCTCGGGCTCAGGTGACTCTGTATAGCACAGCAAAACACTACCTGGTCCTGCACCAGCTTCGTAATTGCTATGTTGGAGAGCAATGCTGCAGCCAGTGTGTCAATCCATTTCTTTAACAGGCTTCTTCTCTTACAGTGACTCTCCTTTACCAAGCATGATGTCGTTTCCCAGGGACTGGACATTCCTGACAATTTGCACTGAGTATGCGAGATGAAATCTTGCCATCCTCGCTTCCAAGGAATATTCTGACTACACTTCCTTCAAGGCAGATTTGTTGTTCTTCACAATACCACAATTCAAGCTGTGGCATTCTTAAATTGTAGGTTGTCAATGATTATATTAATACCATTACATTTCTTTTTATCTTTACATCATTACATTATTACTATAACTTCTATTCTTTGGTTTAACTGAAACTTCTTGGAAACCAATGGAAGAGCAAAAAAGAAAAATGCCAAATTAATACACTCAAATGATATTCTTATTAACTAAGATGTATTTATGTGTAACACCATATTTTAGATACATGATGATATATTCTTATAACTGAGATTGCAAAAGACATTTTCACTCCTAAATGGAAAGAAAAATAAAAGTCACTAAAGAAAATAAGCAAACAAAGGGATAGGAAAAAAACCTATGAATTTAGTGAACTATATCAACAGTTTAGTGAACATCTCTTAGGCAAAATAAAAAACCCACTGCCACTGAGTCAATTCTGACTCATAGAAACCCTATATGGAGATTTCAAGAGTGTCCATCTTTATGGGAGCAGACAGTCTCCTCTTTCTCCCATGGAGTTGTTGCTGCATTTGAACCACTGACCTAAAAGTTAGCAGTCTACCTCCTAACCCATGGCCCCCACACAGCACCTCCATAGCTCCTTCTCTAAGGCACACTGAGTCTCTGCTCACCCTATTTTACAAATCTCACTCAAGCCCTCTCCTTCCCATGTTTAACACATGCTGCATGAGAACTTACATACAAAGGAGTGATGAGACCAGATATTTAATGCCTTAATAATCCTGCCAAATTGGAAATACAACAGCTGGTTGACCAAAACTACTCTTCATTCACCAAATAGAAACAAATCCTTCAGGAGTTCTTCAAATACCTAGAGAAAGAGATGCTGACAACTGCATAATTATGTTGAAATTAATAAAATAAGTTCTCCTATTTTTTTTTAGCAAGAATAGTGTCATAGATTGATTTGTGTCCCTTTCCGGCCCCTAAGACCCCAACCCCCCTCCCAAGCCCCTGAAAAACAAAAGCAAAATTAAACATGTTGAAGCCCTAAACCTGTGATGTCATCTTGCTTGGAAACAAGTTTTGTTTTGTGATCGGTTAAGTTACCTGGAATAGGGTAAATCCGAATGAGAATCCTTTCTGAATGGTCTCTTATAAAGGGGGAGAGAAGACATGCAGACAGAATCACGCGGAGGAGGAGGACCGTGACCGTGAAAAATTCACCTGCAAGCCGAGGCCCACCAAGAAGTACTGGGCACCTGAAACTGGAGGAGACCAAGCAGGGTCTGTCCCCAGCTCCGTGCAGGGAAAGAATGGTCCTACTGACACCTTCAACCTCAGCCCCGAGCTCCCCAAAGTGGGGAAACAGAGTGCTGTTCCTCAAAGCCACTTACTTGTGGCATTCTTCAATGACAAACCTAGCAAAGACAGAGAAAAGCAAGAAACACTCACTTCCACATCTAGAGACACTTGTTTTCTCGAATGATTTGACCTGTGTTTTGTTCTCACTTGTTCACCTCTGCAGGCTTTGCTAGTCCCTTCTATCTTGCAACTGTGAGTAGGTTCCTGCGACATCAATGTGACCCATTTAATTTCCCTCGGAGAAGTAGCTATTCAATAATGTGAATTGCTCAGGTACTAAGAATACCTGAGTCCGAGGCAACATTAACCATTTCAAAAAGATCTTCAGAGCTTCTATGTGGAGGTGTCCTCAGAGTTTCTGAATCTTATGTGGAAAGGTGTCAGTGAACTGAAAGTATGTCCTTGATGAATAAGCACCACCAACTATACTGAGCAACTACTACTGTCATGATAGCTACTTGTATTAAATGCCAGTGGACATAGACAATAACCCTATAAGGTGGACATCATCATCCCCATTTTAGAGAGGATATAAATAAAGCTCATTAAAGTAAATGGAGTTATCCAAAGATCTAATACTCAAAGCAATCCTGGAGTCGGTGTTCTCTATACTAGTTCATTTGCTACTTTCCTCCAATAAACTGTATCACTCATAAATAAGGAAGGTTGTTGGAGGTATTCAAGGTTTGAATGCTTTTCAAGTGAGCTTTAAACCTCAGTGCCAAGGATGCAACATCTCAGTAAGCAGTAAGTTGTTTGCAGTATCTATCTATCTATCTATCTATCTATCTATCTATCTATCTATCTATCTATCTACCTACCTATCTATCTATCGAATCTATCTATCAGAAAGGATTCCTAGTGGTGTAGAGGGCCCAGTATTAGGCCTACTACTTGCAAAGTCAACTGTTCAAACCCATCACTTGCTCTAAGAGAGGCCATCTGCTCCCATCAAGATTTACAGCCTCAGAAAGCTTAGGGATCTCTATTCTGTCCCTTACGAATTGGAATGGAGAAGATCAAGCAAAACCAGAGAGAAAAAGTGATTTCCCTCAAAGGTATTCACTGGGCTACAAAGGCAAAAGCTGACAAACATTAACCTCTGGATATTTTTCACGCTCAATTTCCTGTTGCCCGACAAAGCTGACACGTTGGCAGCTCCCCCAGCTTCCACAGAAATTTGCATCTTGAAATCCCATTGAAAGTTGTATTCAAGGGTTCTCCTCAACGTCTTCTGATTTACCTTTGTTACTTTTATTCTATTATTAAGTTAACACGATTTTATTGCATTTAAAGTAGTCCAAGAGTGAAAACGGATATTCTGTAAAGGTAAAACTAAGAGATGTATTGAAATTCCAGAAACAATTTGGACCAAGAAACTGCTTAAATTCAGTGTGAAGATGGTAGCTCCACTGGGCAAGGAAAATGCTAGAATTATTATAAAGTTGAAGCAAGAATGAAAGCAACCAAGTCATGACAGGCTGGCAGTCATGGAAGATGATGCTGGGCTATTTGAGAGAGAAGACTTAGCAGGGGCTGGTGGACAGTAAATAGGTGGGATTCCATGGCTTGTTAAGAGTATATAATTGTAAGCATACATGTTCTTCAGTGAACTAGAGGATGTTCCTAGGGCAATGGCAGAGCAGTAATTTTTTTCTGGGAATTTAATTATTAAAAATTAGTTTCTCTACCATGACTCGAATTC
>NW_022106084.1:8803949-8813910 GCF_000313985.2 Echinops telfairi
AAGAGAAAAAAAAATTAGTTTCTCAGGCATATCTGTTCCTGGTGATCTACCATATGAGATTTATTGATATTGTTGAGCATCAAAGACTCTTTGGACGTAGGCTTTGACATTCTGCATCTGTTGACCACACAGAACACGGGGACAAACGGAGACATCCTGCATCTGGCAGACCATAGAGAAATGAAGAGGACCAAAATTGCTTCCCTAGGAAGCAAGAGTAGCATGTGTTCTTCCCCATTCCACCCAATCATTTGTTTACATGAGGGATGAAACTAAAATATTTTAAAATACGGTATAGCACTGGCACTGACCAGTCAGATGATGACATGGAAACAACAGATATGAACCTGCAGGCTCAATGTTCACCTTGGTTTACTCTTCTATGTGCCCAGTTAGCTTGACATACAGGTAGAGCTGAAGTGCTTCAGCCAGACCTCCAAGAGTGCCTAGGATAGAATATACTGTTTGCTTCAAAAAATGAATTCTGAAAACTTATTCCCCAAGTCACTATTAATTAACCGCAGCTTAGTTCCTATTTTTTTTTTTTTTTTGGCAAGTAATCCTTCTGTTGTAGAGCATTTTCCCAAAAATTTGTATGGACTTAAAGATCTGAAAGAAATCGATTCTCTTTCACTTCTAGTGGTTCCTGATAAGGACATTGCAAGCATTGACAAGCTCTACTTAGATTACCTATTTCAAGCCACACAGCCTTACAGGGTAGAACATTTCTTCTATGCAAATCTCATTTGGGGGAAATTGACTTATGGATCAGACGTAGGCCTTGCTGAGTTAGAATGACCAGCATGGCAGTGGTGATGGTACTTAGAAAATGTCGATTTAGCCTAGACAGTCTAATGGATGTTGCTCAGGAGAAATGGAGCCCATCCCTGTTCAGAGGGCAAAAGATATCTAAATTACTCTCATTGATTTTCCTAAGTAGGATACCATTTGTCTAGCTACTGGTAAAAGCAGGTGAATTCAATGAGAACTTAAAGTTTTGACTGCTATGGCTTTGAAAAACACCAATGAGAACTTAACAAAGTCTTCCCTGCTGTGGCTCTGACTTGCTTTCTCAATCCATTATCCTTGTCAAGCTTAGATGTATCGCAAGGTTTCTCTATATTTTCCATTGAACTATGTAAACCAGGAGTTATAATCATTATCCCAGCTAGTGGGAAAAGAGGTTTTTTGACACAATGGTATTTGGTATTTCAGTGAACTATGCTATGGAACGTAGCTCCTTTTGAGATATACCAGGAGATCTGCAAAAGACTTGTTCTTTGGGTCGTGTCTGAGACCAAAACATTGACACCCAAACTTGTAACTACTAGTTATGCTCAGCCCTGAAATAAAGTAGGAAATATTCAGAGATAATACATCCATTAATATGTAGGGTATATGTAGTACTGCTTCATAGAGTGCAGTACTACTTCAGGATTGGAGGAAGACTTATTAACAATCAATGATTTGCTGATGAGACAAACTTGCCTTGCAAAGTCAAGGAAGATTTAAAGCATTTGCTGATGAAAATGAAAGTCTACGGCCTTCCATATGGATTGCAACTCAAGGTAAAGAAAATGAAAGTCCTCCCAAGTTGACCAATAGACAACCTAAAGGTAAATGGAGGAAAGCTTGAAGGTGCCAAGGATTCCATTTTGCTTGCATCCACAATCAATGGACAAGAAATCAAATGATGTAAAAGTCATCAAAGCACTAAGACACACCAAATGGAGAAGAGACAGTCTCTTCAGCAAATAGTGGTGGCATTGCTGGATTTCCATTTGCAAAAGAATGAATCAGGATACACACCATACTACATATACAAAAATCAACTGAAGATAAAGATCTGAATACAAACCCTAGACATATAAAAATTATCAGTAAAATGTAGGGATGCATTTGAACTATGGTGTTGGCAAAGAATATTGAAAGTACCATGGACTGCCAAAAGCACAAACAATCCTGTCTTGTTAGAGGAACATCCAGAGTGCTCCTTAGTGAGAAGGATGGTGAGACTTCATCTCATGTACTTTGGACATGTTATCAGTAGAGACTAGTCCCTGGAGAAGGAAAAAGAGGAAGGCTCTCAACAGGATGGATTGACACAGTGGCTGTAATAATGAGCTCAAGCTTAAGAACAATTGTAAGGATGGTGCAGGACCGGGCAGTGTTTCACTCTGCTGTGCACAGGGTCGCTATGAGTCAGAAATGACTGGATGACACCTAACCACCACAACAGCAAGAGCATCACTACATAGAAATATACGGATGTAAATATAAAAATATATATAGACATAAAGAACATAGCTTGAACAGATGCTAAATCATGACGAAACTGTAAAACATCTCATGACATAGATGGACTCAAGGGAGGTTAGTCAAAACAAAGGACAGATATTGTATGAGACCACCGTATCGAAAAAACAAATAGCAAAACACGAATCGAAAACTAAAGGAACAGATTTGATGGTAACCGGAAGTGGACAGGAAAGAATGGAATGGAGAAGGAATGGGCCAGAGGGTAGGTAGGTGTTAACTGGGACGAAGGGGGAGATAATAGAGTGCAAGAGGGAAATAGGAAAGACAAGTGTAGGAGGACGGAAGCAGGGAAAGCCATTATGAGCTTTGATAAGGTGCTGAAAGTAGTGAATGTAAAAATGATAATATGGTAAGTAACACCCCACATATTTCACAATTAAAAATAATAAAAATAAATAAATAATAAAAATAAATAAATTTCAAAAATAAAAATAAGAAAGAAAAAAATAAAGTATTGCACTGGGCAAATCGGCTGTGAAAGATTTCCTCACAATGTTGAAGAACAAGAATGTCACTTTGAGGACTAACTTTGAGGACCAAGCCCCGGCACTTTCAATCACTCCCTATATGCATAATGAATAAGGAAGACTTAAGAAGACTTTTTGCCTTTGAATTATGGTATTAGTGAAGAATATTAATAGAACAATGGGCTGCCAGAAACAACAAACAAACAAACAAATATCTTTAGGAAGAAGTACAGCCAGCATGGTCCTTGGAAGCAAGGAGAATGAGACGCAATTTCACATACTTTGGACATGTTATCAGGAAGGACTAGAAAAGAAAATTATGCTTGGTAAAACAGAGGGTCATCAAAAGAGAGGAAAAACCTCAAAGAGATGGATTGACTTCGTGGCTGCCACAGTGGGCTCCGCAACGGTGGAGGATGGTGCAGGACCGGGTTGAGGTTCATTCTGTTGTACAGAGGGTTCCTCTTGGTCAGAGCTGACTCAGTGGATGCGAACAACAACATTCCATAAAGGGGAAGCAGTGGCTCAGAGTTACGATTCTCACCTTCCATGGGGGAGACCTAGTTTCAACTCCACACTAGTGCAACTCATGTGCAGCCACCAACTCTCTATCAGTGGAAGCTTGAAAATTGTTATGCTAATGAACTAGTTTAGCAGACCATTCAGACTGACGGACTAGGAAGGAAGTCCTGGCAATCTACTTCTGAAAAATCAGTCAATGAAAATGGCATAAATCACAAGCGTCTGATCTCATTGTGCAGAAGATTGCCATGAGCCAGGGGCTTACCCAGCAGCAGCTGAAACCACGCCCACCTTGATGTAATAGAATACTTTCCAAGGACGTGGGAGAACAACCATGTATCAGATGTGTATCTTGTTGGAGAGGTGCTTTTTAATATTGGAGCTCTAATAGAAAGATGTCACCCCTTATCTGTCTGGTATTGGCCATTTTGAATCAGAAAGTCATGTGATTTACTATTCAGGAACTGCACAATCAAGAGGAATGCTGTCGCATTCGTTGTCAGAAAGGACACTTAAAATCAATATTGAAGTACAGTTCTGTCAGTAATCTTCAAGAAAATCTAATCAATACAGCCATTGTTAAAAGTTATGCACTAACCAAAAAAATCTAGTGATGAAGAAACTGAAGAATTCTATCAATGGCTTCAATCAGAAATGGAACAAACATAAAATTAAGATGCATTGATAATTATTGGCAATTGGAATGCAAAAGTCGGAAACAAAGAGGAAGGAACAGTAGTTGGAAAATACGGTGATGGAAAAGAAGCTGGGGATGTGGTGATAAGATTTTGCAAAACCAACAATTTCTTCACATTAAATGCCGAATTTCAACAACACACATGGTGGCTATACACATGGACTTCTCACATGGAATACCCAGAAATCAAAGTGACTAGATCTATGGAAAGAGACTGAAGGAAAATTCAATATCATCAGATATAATGAGGCCCGGGTAGACTGTGCAAGAGATCATGAATTGCTCATATGTAAGTTAAGGTTGGAGCCGAACAAAATGAGAACATATCATGAGAAACAAAATATGACCTGAGTCTATCCCACCTGAAATTTGAGAACACCTCAAGAACAGATTTGATGCACTCTACACTAATGACAAAAGACCTAGTGAACTGCCATATGACATCAAGAGCATCGTTCATTAAGAAAGCAAAAGCTCATTTAAAACAGGGAAAGAAGGGAAAGATCAAAGTGGATGTCAGAAGAGAGTTTGAAACGTCCTCTTCATTGTAGAGCAGCTAAAGCAAATACATGAAATGAAGTCAACGTCTGAAAAAAATCAAAGGGCAGCATGAGATGACAAAGTTAAATATTAAAAGGAAACGTGAAGAGTCTTAGAGTTAGAAAAACAACAAGAAAGAACACACTTAGCATGTCTTAAACTGAAAGAACTCAAGAGAAAATTCAAGTCTCAAGTTGCAATCTTGAAATAGTCTATGGACAAAATATAAATGATGCAGGAAGCATCACAAAAAGAAAAAAATACACAATCACTGTACCAAAAAGAACTAGTTGACATGACATAAGGTATGTGACATAAGAAGGTATGTGACATAAGAAGGTATGTGACATAAGCAAAAACCATTGACACTGAAGGAACAAGTCAAAAATGCACTGAAGGCACTCATCAAAAACAAGGCTCCAGGAATTGAAATCTTTCAACAAGCTGATGAAGTACTGAAAGCACTCATTCATCTAGGCCAGAAAATTTGAAAAATGAAAACTTGGTCAACTGACAGGAGTACATCCATATTTGTACCCATCCCCAAAGAAAAGTGACCCAACAGAATACTCAAATAATAGAACAATATCATTTATATCACATGCAGGGAGCTGCCACAGGTTCAGGCTGGATTCAGAAGAGTACATACAAGAAGGGTATCATTGATGATGTCATGTCATGTAGATCTTGACTCAAAGCAGAGAATGCCAGAAAGAGGGTTATTTGGGTTTCATTGACTGTGTGAATCATAACAAACTATGGATAGCCTGGGGGGGAAGGGAATTCCAGAACACTTCAATGTGCTCATGTGGAATTTGTAAATGGATCAAGAGGTAGTTTTGCAAACAGAACAAGGGAACACTGAAAGGTGTAAAATCATAAAAGGTGGGCATCAGGGTTGTATTCTCTCATCGTACTTGTTCAATCTACATGCTGAGCAAATCATCAGAGAAGCTGGATTGTATAAAGAAGGGCATGGCATCAGGATTGGAGGAAGGCTTATTAACAATCTCCAATATGCAAAGGATACAACCTTGCTTGCTGAATGTGAAGAGGATTTGAAACACTTGGTATTGAGGATCCAGGATTCCAGCATTCAGTATGGATTATAGATCAATGACAAGAAAACCAAAATCCTCACAACTGGACCAATAGGTAACATCATGATGAATGAAGAAAAATTACAGTTGTCAAGGATTTAATCTTGCTCGATTCACCGTCAATGCTCAGGGAAGCAACTAAATGCATATCTACACCATGGATATATGAATGGAGTTTGGGCTTGCACTTAATTCCAGCCCCAACCAAAGAACAATTTGTTCTTATGACATGGTCTTGATGGATACTCACAACAAGAAGAGATCACTGAAGATGTGGGTGCTATAGCAAAGTGTGCTGAAGAAACTAGATGGTTCCTATCTATCAGAAGGACTAGCATCGGGGGCCCTAAAGGCTTGCCTTCAAAAGAGCAACCACATAAGTGGGCTAAGGCCACATGGAAGAATACTGGCAACCTGTGTTATCCCAGGATTGTAAATAAAATCCAAATCTGAAGGGGGAAGAGTATTAGAGTTTAAATTGCGAATACGTACTGGATTTGCAGCATGAGTGACAGTGGAAGTCCAAAAATTCACTTGCAGGGTCCACCATGGATTAAGGTCTGGTGAATGACCTCTGACTAGAGTTGAGGGATGTGAATAGCCTTCTTATCAGACATAGAACATTGTAAAGTTGATTATGCCAGATTTGGTTGTTGTTGTTGTTAGGTGCCATCAAGTTGGCCGACCCGCAGCAACCCTATTCGCAACAGCACGGAACATTGCACGGCCCTGTTCCATCTTCACACTTGTTCCTATGCTCAAGTTCCTCGAAGGAGCCCCTGTGTTAATCCACGTTGTGGAGGGCCTTCTTCTTTTCACTTCCCCTCCACTTTACCAAACATGATGTAATTCTCCAGGGACCAGTCTCTCTTGACAATATGTCCAGAGTATATTAGATGACATTTGTCATCCTTGCCTCTAAGGAACACTCGGGCCTTACGTCTTCCAATACAGATTGGTTTGTCCCTTTAGCAGGCCATGGTACTTTCCATATTCTTCTCCAGCACCACGATTCAAATGCATCTATTCTTTTATAGTCTTCCTTATTCAATGGCTATTTTTCACATGTATATGATGCAGTGGAAAATCCCATGGGTCAGGTCCACCTTAGTTCTAAAAATAATCCTTGCTCTTTAATCCTCTAAAGACATCTTGTGCAGCAGATTTACCTAATGCAATCTGTCTTTTGATCTCTTGACTGCTGCTTTCATGAGCATTGATTGTAGATGCAAGTAAGACAAAATTCTTGACAACTTGAACCTTTTCTCCATTTATCATGATGTTCCCTATTGGTCCAGCTGTGAGGATTTCGATCTTCCTTCCAAGAAACTGTAATCCACAGTAAAGGATACAATCCTTGATCTTGATCACCAAGTGCTTCAATTTCTCTTCACTTTTAGCAAACAAGGTTGTGTCAGTCATATACCGCAGGTTGTTAATAAGCCTTACTCTGATCATGATGCCTCAACTTTTCTTCATAAAATCCAGTTTCTCTAATGATTTGCTCAGAATATAGATTGAACCAGTATGATGAGGGGATACAACCCTAACACACACCTTTCTTGATTTTAAATCACACATTATTCCCTTGTTCTGTTCTTAAAACTACTTCTTGATCCATGTACAAGTTCTGAATGAGCACAATTAGGTGTCCTGGATTTCCCATTCTTCTCAAGGCTACCCACAGTTTATTATGGTCCACACAGTGGAATGCCTTTGCAGTCAATGAAACACAAGTAAACTTCTTTCTGGTACTTTCTGCTTTGAGCCAAGATCCATGTGACACCAACCATGATATCCCTTGTTCCACGTCCTCTTCTGAATCTGGCCTGAACTTCTGGGATTTCCCTGTCAATGTGCTGCTGTAACCATTGTTGGATGATCTTAAAGGACATTTTACTTGTGTGTGATATCAATCATCTCATTCTCGCAGATGTAGTTAGATGAAATCATAATATCATCAGATCTCCATTTTGACCCAGTTTAAAACAATAGTGTGGGTGAAATACATATAGAACAGCTTGGCTACCCAGCAGACTGGATTGGGAAGTGGATTGCTGTAGATGCAGTGAGGTTAAAATTTAACACCTTATATTTTGATCTCCCTCTTGATTCATTTTAAATTTGTTCTAGTTTTTAATATTTTCTGCTTTCTTTTCAACTGAGGGTATTGTCTGTTTTACTTTCAATTCCTGTTAGTTTTACTTCATTTTTTAATGTTTTTCTGTATATGAAATCCAGGGTAGCTAAATATAGAGACAGCAATTGGATTCATGATTCCTCGGGTGTATGGCAGGTGAGAGGTTGGGGGGCAATAAGGTGCTAATAAAGATGAGAACAAGAATGAAGAAAATACTCTAAAATTGATTGCAGGAATGATTGCACAAGTCTTTTTGATGTGATTAAACTACTGAATTGTATGATATATGAACTGTATGCCAATAAATCTGTTTTTAAAAAGAGAGATCAAAGGATGTGTTGCATTAGGTAAATCTGCTGCACCAGAATTCTTTAGAGGATTGAAAAACAACTTTGTTGCTCTGGGGACTAGGATGACCTTACCCAAGCCATGGGATGTCCAATTTCCTCGTATGCATGTGAAAACTGAATATTGAATAAGGAAAACCTAAGAATCGATGCATTTGAATTGTGCTGCTGGAGAACATTATTGAACATACCCTGGACTACGTAAAAGACAAATGGATCTGTTTTGGAATAATACAGCCAGAGTGATCCTTAGTGCCAAGAATGGTGAGACTTCATCTCATGTACTTTAGACATGTTGTCAGGAGAGAATAGTCCCTGAAGAAGGACTGTTGGTAAAGCGGAGGGGTAGTAAAATAGAGGAAGGTCCTTGACAAGGTGGATTGACACAGTGGCTACAACAACGGGCTCAAACATGGAAACAATTTTAGGGATGTTGCAGGACTGTACGGTGCTTTGTTCTGTTTTATGTGAGGTCACTAGGGGTTGGACCAGGCTTGATGGAACTAAACAACAAACATCATAGGAGGATCACAGTCACAGAGTGGAGAGGCTAAGGCATAAGTCTAAGGAGTGAAACAGGATTAATTTCAACTGATCTGGATTCTCCTCCCAACCTGAGCCTGAGTTTCCTCATTGACAAAATGAAGGTAAGGTACCTCTCTGAGTCACCCAGTAACATTATTCACCAGTACACAAGCTCTTCTACTTTCAAGCACTGGAGCCATTATGATTCTCCTGGTGGTAGTTGTGGCCACATGACTGATTCTGGCCGATAAGTTATGAGCAGAAATAATAGGCTTCATTTTCCTCTATGACATTTAATCATGTTTGAGATGATGAGCCTTTCACTGACCTAACTGCATGCACTTGCAGTAAATGTAACATGGGACACACAATAAGAGTAAGATAGTTTCTTTAAAAGTTTCATTGGCATAAAATTCACATCCTATAATGTAATCATTCAATCATATTTAGAAGAGTTGTGCAATCATCACTACAATTTATTTCAGAACAATTTTTTAACTCACTGTTGTCAGCTCCCTTCCCCTCAGCAACATCCCTTCTCATGCTCCCCTTGCAAATGATTAATTACTGCCTCAATAGCTTTCCCTATCTTGGATCTCATATGCAGAACATCATACAAAACAAGAAACAAATGAAAATACACCAACATCAACAACAAAACAAAAGAGGAAAAACCTCAATGAAAAAGAAAACAGAAAATATAAAATACTGAACAACTTAAAAATGGGTCAAAAGGGAGATTAATGTTAAGGTGCTATGTTTTAACCTAATTACATTATTCACAATTAACTTTAAAATGATCTCTGTCAGATAGCAAGGCTATAAAATCCCTGGACTACCGTCTGAGGGGATTCACCTCAGACTACTGGTTACTTTGCCTGGTTTACCCACTAATAGAGGTGTAATCCCCTTCTCTGAGATTGAAATGTGCATGCCCCCGCGTCTGCATTTTGACTTGAATTTCCAGGACTCTTCCGTCATCGCTCTTGTAGGTGTGTCTGTTGTTTAGGGGTGACCACAGAACAGTGTAACGTGGTAGAAACTAATTGGTCTTCTCCCTCATCCCCCATCTTGAGAAATGGGCCCCAGCTAGATAAAGTCTACTCAGTTGAAGTGGTTTGTTTTTTTTCCAAAGATGTATAAATAAAGGGAGTGATCTATTTTTCATGGGCACTAGGCAGGCTAATTACCTTGTTACTTGGGAGACTGCATTAGGAGATTGTATGTCTTCAGAAGTCTGCCTTCATCTGGGTGTTTGTCTTTATAGTAGTGAATTCATACAATATTTGCCCTTCTGGTGATTG
>NW_022106084.1:8814010-8827574 GCF_000313985.2 Echinops telfairi
ATGATTGCACAAGTCTTTTTGATGTGATTAAACTACTGAATTGTATGATATATGAACTGTATGCCAATAAATCTGTTTTTAAAAAGAGAGATCAAAGGATGTGTTGCATTAGGTAAATCTGCTGCACCAGAATTCTTTAGAGGATTGAAAAACAACTTTGTTGCTCTGGGGACTAGGATGACCTTACCCAAGCCATGGGATGTCCAATTTCCTCGTATGCATGTGAAAACTGAATATTGAATAAGGAAAACCTAAGAATCGATGCATTTGAATTGTGCTGCTGGAGAACATTATTGAACATACCCTGGACTACGTAAAAGACAAATGGATCTGTTTTGGAATAATACAGCCAGAGTGATCCTTAGTGCCAAGAATGGTGAGACTTCATCTCATGTACTTTAGACATGTTGTCAGGAGAGAATAGTCCCTGAAGAAGGACTGTTGGTAAAGCGGAGGGGTAGTAAAATAGAGGAAGGTCCTTGACAAGGTGGATTGACACAGTGGCTACAACAACGGGCTCAAACATGGAAACAATTTTAGGGATGTTGCAGGACTGTACGGTGCTTTGTTCTGTTTTATGTGAGGTCACTAGGGGTTGGACCAGGCTTGATGGAACTAAACAACAAACATCATAGGAGGATCACAGTCACAGAGTGGAGAGGCTAAGGCATAAGTCTAAGGAGTGAAACAGGATTAATTTCAACTGATCTGGATTCTCCTCCCAACCTGAGCCTGAGTTTCCTCATTGACAAAATGAAGGTAAGGTACCTCTCTGAGTCACCCAGTAACATTATTCACCAGTACACAAGCTCTTCTACTTTCAAGCACTGGAGCCATTATGATTCTCCTGGTGGTAGTTGTGGCCACATGACTGATTCTGGCCGATAAGTTATGAGCAGAAATAATAGGCTTCATTTTCCTCTATGACATTTAATCATGTTTGAGATGATGAGCCTTTCACTGACCTAACTGCATGCACTTGCAGTAAATGTAACATGGGACACACAATAAGAGTAAGATAGTTTCTTTAAAAGTTTCATTGGCATAAAATTCACATCCTATAATGTAATCATTCAATCATATTTAGAAGAGTTGTGCAATCATCACTACAATTTATTTCAGAACAATTTTTTAACTCACTGTTGTCAGCTCCCTTCCCCTCAGCAACATCCCTTCTCATGCTCCCCTTGCAAATGATTAATTACTGCCTCAATAGCTTTCCCTATCTTGGATCTCATATGCAGAACATCATACAAAACAAGAAACAAATGAAAATACACCAACATCAACAACAAAACAAAAGAGGAAAAACCTCAATGAAAAAGAAAACAGAAAATATAAAATACTGAACAACTTAAAAATGGGTCAAAAGGGAGATTAATGTTAAGGTGCTATGTTTTAACCTAATTACATTATTCACAATTAACTTTAAAATGATCTCTGTCAGATAGCAAGGCTATAAAATCCCTGGACTACCGTCTGAGGGGATTCACCTCAGACTACTGGTTACTTTGCCTGGTTTACCCACTAATAGAGGTGTAATCCCCTTCTCTGAGATTGAAATGTGCATGCCCCCGCGTCTGCATTTTGACTTGAATTTCCAGGACTCTTCCGTCATCGCTCTTGTAGGTGTGTCTGTTGTTTAGGGGTGACCACAGAACAGTGTAACGTGGTAGAAACTAATTGGTCTTCTCCCTCATCCCCCATCTTGAGAAATGGGCCCCAGCTAGATAAAGTCTACTCAGTTGAAGTGGTTTGTTTTTTTTCCAAAGATGTATAAATAAAGGGAGTGATCTATTTTTCATGGGCACTAGGCAGGCTAATTACCTTGTTACTTGGGAGACTGCATTAGGAGATTGTATGTCTTCAGAAGTCTGCCTTCATCTGGGTGTTTGTCTTTATAGTAGTGAATTCATACAATATTTGCCCTTCTGGTGATTGTTATCTCACACCCACAACGATATCCAAATTAAAAGTAAAACATATGCTGGAGAAGGTGCAGAGAGATTGGAACTCTTATATAATGGTGGTGTGCTTGTGAACATGTACATCCATAGTGGAAAGCAATATGGCACCACCTAAAACAGCTGGGAATAGAAATACCATACAATCCAGCAATATCTTCAGCATAATGGTTTCCAGGTCCATCCATGTCATGAGGCGTTTCATAGTTTCATCACTGTTTTTTAAGAGATGCATTGTATGCCATTGCTTCTATGTACCATTCTTCTCTTGATGGGCATTGGGCTGTTTCCAGCTTCCTGATATTGTGAACTGTACAGCATCACACATGGGAGAACATACACCCGCTGTTGTTGTCTTTTACTTCTCTAGGATGTGTGACCAGCAAAGATATTGCTGGATTGTATGGTATTTCTATTCCCAGCTGTTTTAGGTGGTGCCATATTGCTTTCCACTATGGATGTACATGTTCACAAGCACACCACCATTATATAAGAGTTCCAATCTCTCTGCACCTTCTCCAGCATATGTTTTACTTTTAATTTGGATATCGTTGTGGGTGTGAGATAACACCTCATTGTTTTGATTTGCATCGAAGTGGCTAGTGATCATGAGCATTTCTCATGTATTTATTAGCCATTGAGTGTCGCCCCAAAGGTCTACTCTGTCTTTTAACCACCTTTTAATGTTTTTTTTTTTTTTGCTTTTTCCTTATTGAAGTATTGCAGAATTCTACAGATTTTAGTAATGACTCCCTTGTTGTGTCATTGTTAAAGATTTTCCCCCCAATACATGGGGTCTCATTGTACTCTTTTGATGCAGTCTTTTGACATGCCTACGGCCTTTTATTTTTATTGGGTCCCAGTCATCTACTTTATCTTCCACTGTGTGTGCTTTCTATATTATTCTTAGTAGATTGTTGTGCTAGTTGGATGAATTTATGTCAAGTAGACACCTGTGAGCAGGGGTGGGGTCAAACCAGTCAATCTAGTGGTAGCCTGATGACACCTTCTTGGGGATGTGGTCTTTTTGTACAGGAATAAGGGACTCTAGAAACTCCACTTTCTCTGCCCCTTCAATTGCTTCCTTGAAGGGACTGTGCACTGACTCTTAGCTCTGTCAGCACCCTGCCATGTTCCCACCAAGCTTGGATCCATGCAACCCTGCACCCACCAGCCTGGGATCTTTCTGCTTCTCTGTTCATCTTTCTGTGTCCCCAGCCTGCTGCTGTATGAGTCTGAAGAGGAACTTACGGATTAGCATCGGACTTACGAACTTGTATTGGCCTGTGCTGCGATGCCTTCTTAATATATAAATACTTCTTGATATAAAACAGTTCTTTCTTACACATAGATGCAAGTCACTGGATTTGCTTCTGTAAACAATTCAAGCAATACATCTGTGTATGCCCTGCAAAAGTTTGTCCTAATGTTCTCATTGATGATCCTTATAGCTCTGCTGTTTACATTTAGATCTCTAACTCATCTTGAGTTTGCTTTTGTGCAAGGTATGGGTCCTGTTTCATTTTCTACAAATGGAGATACAATTTTTCCAGTACCATTTGTTGAAGAAGTTGTCACTTTTCCATTTCATGCTTTTGGGTCCTTGGTTGAAAACCAGTTTCCTATAAGTAAATGTTCAGCATTTTCCTGTTCCATTGGTCTATTTATCTACCATTGTACTAGTACCAGGCTTTTTTTGACTACTGTGATTGTGTAATAGGTTTTGAGATCAGTTAGTGCAAAGTCTCCTACCTTGTTCTTCCTTCCTTCCTTCCTTTTTAAAAAAAATTAATTGGGATTAATACATATATCGAAACATTCCATAGTTCAATCACATCTAGAATAATTGTACATTTGCTACCACAATCAATTTCCAAACATTCTTTTTCTATATGGACCCCTTGATGTCTTTACCCCTTCACCCCACCACCATGTTCTTTGCTTATCTTGGGCCTCTTCCTTCTCCACATGAAATTGGTAATTATTTTATTCCATTTCTTTAAAGAATGATGTCTGGATTTGGATAGGAATTGCACTGCATTTGCAGATTGCTTTAGATAGTATCAACATTTCCACAATATTAGGTTTTCCTATCCATGAACACGAGATATTCTATATCGATTGTTCTCTCTCTCTCTCTCTTTTTTTTTTTTTGTAATGTATACTCGAGTTTTCTTTGTATACTTATTTTGAAGTTTTGGTTAAGTTTATTCCTAAGTATCTCATCTTCTGTGTGGCTACTAGAAATGGTAATGTTTGGTATTGTTTTCTTGATGTCTTTCTTGGAGAGCTCTTCACTCAATTATAGGATTTTGTGTGATTTCCACTTGTTAATTTTGTATCTTGCTACTTTACCAAATCCCTCAATTGTTTCCAACAGTTTTTTGTGTGGAGTCCTTGGGGTTCGTTCTCTATAAAATATCATCTGCAATTAATGAGCGTTGTACTTCTTTGCCCAGTTGCATTTCCTTGATTTTTTTTTCTGTTGTCTAATGGTTCTGGCTAAAACTTCTAGTACAATATTGAATAAGAGTGGTGATAAGGGACACCCTGTCTAGTTGTTTTTTTCAAGGAAAATGTTTTCAGGTTTTCTCCTTGAGTGTGCTATTGGCCATTGAATTTTCATATATGGCTTTAATATGTTGAGGAACTTCCATTCTATCCTTATTTTATTGAATTATTTCATCAGAAATGGATGCTGGCTATTGTCAAACACTTTTTCTTCATCTATTGATATGATCATATGGTTGTTATCTTTATCTTGTTTGTGGGGTGGATTACATTACTTGTTTTTTGAATGTTGAACCATCCTTGTATCCCTGTGTGGTAGTTACATAATCTGGTGTCCATTTGGGACTTGAGAGAATTAAGAGTGAAGGGGTGGAGTTTAGTCTGTCAATCAGATCATAGCCAATGAGGCCTCTGTGTGGGCATGCCCTTCTCCTCAGAATTCTGGGAACTCCTGGATTTCCTCCTTTGAGGCAGAAGACTTCTCCCTCTCGGCTCACTCCCTGCAAGACATCCCTGAGAGGAAGACACATGGACCTACCCTGATGCAGCCCTGGGAGATGGAGAAACCACGTGGAGACCTGAGATGCTAACAACAACACTGGATTCACAAGACTTCCAACCCACTGGCCTGTGATCTTCCTGTCACTGCAGGTGTTTCATGAGCCTGAAGAGGACTTTATAGATTGGGACCAGACATATGGGCTAATATCGGACTTTTGGACTTGATCTGGATGGGGTGGGGATGTTTTCTCAATATCCAATTACTCTTGTGTATAAACCTCTTTCTTATACACATATGACTTTCTGTGGATTTGTTTCTTCAGTCTACGCAGACTAACACACCCTGTTATAAATCCAACTTGGTCAAGATGAATTTTCCCCCCATATGCTGTTGTACTCTATTGGTCAAACTTTTGAGTATTAAGGTTAAGTAAAGAATGAAAGAACCGAAAACAGAAATCAGTTGCTGACTCTACCTCATGGTGACTCCGTGTATTTCACAGACGAACCGAACCGTACTCCCCAGGGTTTTTAATGACTGCTTTTTTGGAAGTATATGGCCAGACCTTTCCTTTGGAGTGACTCAGGTAGACTTGAACTTTCCCCATATGCATATGAGCACAAACTGTTTGTGTGAGCCAGGCACTAGACTTAGGTTACATGAACATCATAAAAAAGGAGAAGGAGGAGGAGAAGAGGGAGAGGAAGTTTTAACACTGACCCAGGAGTTACCATATCCTGGCTGTTGTTTTAAACATAATTGCTTTGTTTTGACAAGTTAATCTGCTGGCAGGTTTACATGATGGAGAAAAAAAAAGAATATAATAAAGTAAATTGTTACTCAACTCACAAGATCTGACCTTCTGTTTAAAAAAAAAACTGGTCTATTTTCAGGCACACAATAACAAGCCTTAAATCATTACAGAGAAAGTAAAATTCTTCAAGCCAGGCTAGATTAAATTTAACTTCTCTGGAGTTTGGTTTGGCCAAAACTATAACTCAGAGAGTTGACCATACAAGAAGCAACCTTACAGGGCAGAGGTGAGGGTGAGCCTCAGGTATCAAATCAATGGGCAAGAGGTACAGTGGTAAGACCAGGAATCTGGGTAGTGGAAGTGGCCTCCCCTTCCCCCCCCGCCCCCCCAAACACCTCTGCCTTTGAGTTTATTCTTATTCATAGTGATCCTATATAGAGTTTCCAAGACTGTAAACAGTTGTGGGACAAATAACCTTAAGTGTCTCTTAGGTAGCAGCTGGTATGTTTGAATCAATGTTTACCTGACAGCCCTATGAAGGCTGATGAGTGAGCAAATGGTTAAGCACTTGAGTACTAATAGAAAGGTTGATAGTTCAAGTTCATTTAGAGGCATCTTGGAAGCAAGAACTGGCAATCTGCTTTTCAAAGGTTGCAACTACCAAAATCCTACTGAACCGAAGTTAACTGAGACTTTAAAAATTATAATTATACCATATTATGGAATGCATTCCAATAAATGTGAAAATCTAGAAAAATGGATACATTTCTAGAATCACACTATCTACCTAATTTACCACAGATTGGTGGAAAACATCTGAACAAGTCTATACAGCAGGAAAAAATAGATCTGGTCATAAAAAGGAGCCTTCGTGGTATAGTGGTTGTGCGCTGGGCAGTGGTCTTTAAGGTCTGAAGTCCAAAACACCAGTCACTCCATGGGAGAATGAGGGTTATTTCTACTTCTGTAAACAGTTACAGTCTTGGAAACTCACAGGGACATCTCTACCCTACCCTATAGGCTTACTATGAGTTGGCATTGACTCGGTGGTAGTGAGCTGTTTGTATTTGTGGGGTCATAAAAAAATTCCCAACATTAAGAAGTCTGGAGCCAGATTGTTTTACCAGAGAATTTTACCAAGCATTTAGAGAAGAATTAACACCAATAGTACATCAACTATTTCAGTATACAACAGAAGAATGGGCAAAAATACACTAATGGGAAAAAAAATAATGGACAATATAGCACCAAATGTATTTCATGAGACAAATATAACCTTGACTCCTAAGACAGTCAAAGACATCACCAGATTAAAAATTATAGACCAATATCTCTGATGTATACAGATGCCAAAATTTTCAACAAAATTCTAGTCAACGGAATTCAATAAAGATTAATAAAAAATATCACAATCAATTGGGATTTATATTAGATATACAAGGATGATTTAATATTAGACAAGAAATCAATGTGATTCACCACATAAACAAAAAAAAGAGAACCATATCAATAGATGCATAAAAGGAATTTGATAATATTCACCATCCATTCTTGATAAAAACATTCCATAAATTTGGAACATTCAAACCTATTGGATAGCCATGGTAATCAAAATAGCTTGGTACTGGTAGAATGAGAGACACGAAGTCCAATGGATTAGAAATGAGACCTAGAAATACAATCAGGTACCAACGGACACCTGGTCTTTGATAAAGGACTAAAACACATTAGGTGTGGCTGAGACAGCCTGTTCAGTAAGTGATGCTGGCAAAATGGGACCCCTGCCTGCAAAAGAATGAAACAGGATGTCATGACTTCAAGCTGGATTAAAGGCATAAATAAAAACCATAAAACCATCAATGAAATAGAGAAGACACACGTAAGGGCCTTAATAGCTTCACTACTGAAGACAATGAAACATATTCACACTTATAAAGATGAAAAAGAGTACTGGAACCTTCTGAGAATAAGACATTCATGCACATCAAAAGAGTTAAAAAAGAACCCACAGACAGTAATACATATTTTGCAATGATGTATCAGATAAAGGTCTAATTTCAAAAATCTTTGGAAAACTGCAATACTTTAATAAGAAAAATACAAATAACCCAATTTAAAAATAGGCACAAGTCATGAATAGACAATTCACTAAAGAGGACAACCAGGTGGCCAACAAGTCTATGAAGAAATGCTCCCATTCATTAGCAATAAGAGCAAAACAAAATACAACAATAATGAACTATCATCTTACACTGACATTCTTAGCAAAAATTTAAAAACCAGAAAATAATAAATGTTGAGAAAGACATGGAATAATTAGAACATTCATACATTGCTATCAGGATTGTAAAATTGTACAATCACTATGGAAATCAGTATTGTGTTTCCTTAAAATGCACATACAAGTACCTTATGATCCTGCAATCTCTCTACTTGGTATACACCCTCAAGAAATAACAAAACACAAACGGACGTGTGCACACCTATGTTTAGTGCAGCGATTTCTATAATAAGAAAATTATGGAAACAACAAAAAAACTCCAACTATAGAGGAATAGATACACAAATTCAGATTTATTCGAACAATTGAATATTATGTATCATTAAAAAACAATGACAAGTCTGTTAAACTTAAGACATAGACAATATTAGAGAATACTTAGCAAAGGCAGTCAATCACAATTATTAAAGGAAAGTAAAAATAGTTTTCTTATCAAAGGAAAAGACGTTACAACTACGAGGAGACCGGCGTGGTGGCAGGGGAGGGCGAGGAAAGGGAGGGCGATGGTTCGGTGGGAGATTGTTACTGATCTGTTTGGCTGAGATGGGATACGCATCTACATGGAGTATTTATATATATACTTGCAACAACTATACTCAAACCAAAAAAGGAAAATTAAAATATAAATAAATAGGTAGCTAGATAAATAGAGTTAAATTTTAAGGAGAGAGTGTGCGCACACAAGAGAGAGAGAAGTTCCACAGCTTTAAACAGTTGCCGGAGCCCTTACCCATCAGATTTAAACGTTGGTCTGGGTGGCTATAAAAGGAGGAAAAGTAAAGCCAAAATGGAATCTTTAGTGACAGTCAAGTTCATTTCAAACAAACCAACAAACCAACAAGCACAAATTCTATGCAGTAGTTCTACTCTGCACACAGTAATTCGCCAAGAATTGGAATCAAGTTGATGACAAATAACATCACCAGTCACCTACAGGTTGGTGATTTGAGCCCGCCTGCAGCCCTCTGAAAGAAAGGCCCCAAGAACTGGAGAATTGCTTTGCAAGGGGGGAACCAAACTCACAGCTGTCCAGTCGTCTGCCTCACAGTGAACCTACAGGGCAGATGAGAGCTACCTCCTTTGGATTATCAAGGCCCTCGATCTCATTGGGAGCAGAAAGGCTCATCTTTCCCCAAGGAGCAACTGAGGGATTCGAGCTGCTAACCTTGTGTTTAGCAGCCCAGTGCACAATTCACGACACTGCCAGGGCTCCTTCTACCAGGCATTGTGATAGCTAGGTTTAATGTGCCAACCTGGCCAATAGGAACATGTGGGATTAATAAGGTCGCAGTTTGATTGGAGGGCAAAGAGATAAATGGCTCAGCAAGCTCGCCTCTCTCTGTCTTGCTTTCTGGTGGTCAGACCTGCCTGCAGCTGCTAGTTCTCTGCCTCAACTTGTGAGCTACACTACCTGTGAGACTGCCAACCCGGGGATCAAGTCCCTAGAGCTCAAGGTTCCTTGGAGACCGGCTTCTCCACGCTGCTGGTGTATACATCGCTTGAGCTTGGGACTGTCAGATCCTGTCATCTTGCTGACCCACCCTGCTGTTTGCTGCCTGCTGTCTGCTTCCTTGACCTTGAACCCAGCGGCCCTCATGAGTTGAAGGACTTCCAGTATATTAACTGTTCCACAGAAATGAGTTGAACTGAGCCCTCTGTACTGCCCTGTGTACTAATTAGCTCTTTTAGTCCTTCGTGCTGTATATATCTATATCATCTATATCTATATCTAATCTATATATCTATATCTATATATAATATATAATCATAAGGGTCCTGATTTTGTTTCTCTAGAGAACCCCGTCTAACACAGGCATAAAGCCAAGAAACTACTATGATGCAGTTCTACCCTAGAACACATGGGGTCGCCATGAGTCAAGGGCTGACTTCTGGACAGCTAATAATGAGTGCAGGTTTCCTTGGAGTCAAATCAAATGGTGATAATGACACCTGCCCAAGCTATAAGACAGATGGCTCTGAGATACAACTGAGACATTCTGTGTAAACGTGCTTTGTAAAGAGCAGAGGAAGTTACAAAGTTAAAGTATTATAATTTGTTTAAAAAGCAATCATTTCTTTCAGTCTGTTCTGGAGTTTTAAATAGCATTTCAGAAAATGCTATTTAAAAAATAAAACTTAAAAAAAAATTAAGAAACAGTTTCCTTGCTACTAGCTTTTATTTTTCTAAAGGGCAAGTTATGAGCAAATTGTAGGACCTTCATTTATATAGCTTGTGATTCCATGGGGGTTCTGATCAAGAAAGACAGTCCTTTGAATTTGACACTAGTCTAATTATATCACTTGGCCAGGGCCACCGAGTTGGTTGGCGTTAGTCCTGTGGGTCTAGTTGATTAATATAACTGGAGGTCAGGGCACTTGAAGTCAGAATGCCATATTTAACAAGGTTATTATAGTTCAAGACTTTTCTTGCTAAGGCAGCATTTGCTCTGTGGAAAACACACCCACAAAGAAGACAACATACATGCCCCATCATTGCCATCTCCTTTCATGCTGCCTTCCTTTCATCCCTTAGGTTAAGCGATGCCATCTCACACTTGGAAGTTGACATATGCATCATTGAACACACAAAATCTAATGTAATCAAAGAAAAAAAATTAAAAAAAAGAAGAACCGAAAGTTTAAGGAAATTTGAACCAAGGGAAGAAGAAAACAATGGGGGGGTTTTCCAAAGCCTAAAACTAACGGGGGGGGGAACTGGAAGGGTCCCCCCCCAAAAAAAAAAAACTGGTATGATATACAGTAAAATGAAGACATCTTAAATGTATTGATCGCTGAATTCTCTTATATATGATAATGTTATATATAATACATATGTAGCATAGTCTATATATACATACACTAAATCAAACTCACTGCCATTAGGCTGACTTAGCTATAAAGGATTCCTGGTTTCTAAGACTGTGAGCATTTTCAGGAACAGACAGCTTCGTTTTTCTTCTGTGGAGCAGCTCACAGGTTTGAGCTGCTAGCCTTACAGTGAGCAGCCCAATGCCTAACCCACAGAGTCACCGCCCTCACCCCCCAATTATTATCTCTATACAGCCACCCATCAGAAAAGATGAATGACAAAATTAAAATAAACCAGAGGAAAAAGTTCTGTCAAGAAAAAAGGAGGAAATATTTAAAACTCAAACAAACAAATCAAAGTGGGTCAAGAAGGAGATCAAATAACCAGGGGCTGCATTATTACCTAATCCCATCTGCCATCATCAAGTTTACAATAGTCTTTGTTTGATACCAAGATTATTTACATCCTTTCAACTGTGGTCAGAGGGGATCTGTCAGAGGCTTAATCTATGGAGCGTAAGGAAACTGCTGATGGATTTTGGGCTCCCACTGTCATCCACAGCTTTATGCAAATTGGGTGTCCACAATTTAAGCTCTGAAACTTTTCCCTCTTTTCATATTTGGATTTTGTTATTTATCATTGTTGTTGTGCTTTCTTCCCTGTGGACTTAGTTGACACCTCACTTAGATGGCTGTTTGTCTGAATACAAGCTTTTAAGTTTCCAGGAGCAAAAAGAATAGATTTTTCTCAAAAATGATCCTCATAAGACTATTGAATTGCGACTGGAAAACACTCCTAAAAGTCAATAAACAGACCTTGAACTGTTTACAGGCTTTTCTTTTTCCCCATTGGTTTTTTATTGTTGCTGTTGTTTTGTTTTCTTTTGTTGCTTTGTTTTGCTCGTCTTCTTTTTTGTGCATATTATTATCTCTGCAGGTTTATCTAGATAAGATAGGCGGGACAAACAAGCTGGAGGAGAAAACAACTGGACCGACGGTTCCAGGAGCACATGGAAAAGGGGGAGGAGGAGGAAAGAAATGGTGTTAACAAATCAGGGACAAGGGAACAACAAGTGATCCAAAATCAATAGCAAGGAGCATGTAGGAAGCCTGGTAGGGCATGCTCAAGGGAAATGTAACCGAGAGGAATTATGGAAACCCAAATGAAGACTGAACATGATAATGGGACAAGAGGAAAGTAAAAGGAAATAGAGGAAAGAACTAGGAGGCAAAGGGCATTTATAGAGGTCTAAATAAATGCACATATATATGCAGATATATTTATATATGATGGAGAAATAGATCTATGTGCATATATTTATAGGTTTAGTATTAAGGAAGCAGATAGGCACTGAGCCTCTACTCAAGTATTTCCTCAATGCAAAAACACTTTGTTCTAGCAAACTGGCATTCCATGATGCTCACCTTCACGATATGATCGCAGAAGACAAAGCAGTTACATAAGCAAATGTGGTGAAGAAAGCTGATGGTGCCTAGCTATCAAAAGATATAGTGTCTGGGGTCTTAAAGGCTTGAAGATAAACAAGCGACCATCTAGCTGAGAAGCAACAAAGCCCACATGGAAGAAGCACACCAGCCTGTGTGATCATGAGGTATTGATGGGACCAGGTATCAGGCATCAAAGACTCAGAACAAAAAATCATGTCAATGTGAATGGAGTGGGGAGTGCAGAGTGGAAACTCAAAGCCAATCTGTAGACAATTGGACATCTCCTTACAGAAGGGTCTCTGGGAGGAGACGAGCCAGTCAGGGTGCAGTATAGCAACAATGAAACACACAAATTTCCTCTAGTTCTTTAATGCTTCCTTCCCTCCACTATCATGACCCTAATTCTACCTTAAAAATCTGGCTGGACCAGAGCATGTACTCAGGTACAGATAGGAACTGGAAACACAGGGAATCCAGGACAGATAAAACCCTCAGGACCAATAATGAGAATAGTGATACCTGGAGGGTAAGGGGAAAGTGGGGGAGAAAGAGGAAACCAATCACAGTGATCTCCTTAGCGGGATGGACAACAGAAAAGTGGGTAAAGGGAGACATCGGTCAGTGCAAGACATGAAAATATAATAATAATTTATAAATTATCAAGGCTTCATGAGGGAGGGAGGATGGGCGAGGGAGGGAGGGAAAAAATGAGGAGCTAATACCAAGGGCTCAAGTAGAAAGAAAATGTTTTGAAAATGATGATGGCAACAAATATACAAATGTGCTTGATACAATGGATGGATGTACAGATTGTGATAAGAGTTGTATGAGCCCCCAATAAAATGATTTATTTTTTTAAAAGACTATTGAGTGTTATGCTGTACATCAAAATAAATTTAAGATACATGTGAAAACCGCAGTTCATTGATAAGTCATCTTATTTCTAAATGGAGAATTTCTTTAAGATAGAAATAGGAAAACACAAAGGTAAAAAGTAATGTACTTTGTAACTTAAACATTTTAAATTATATTAATAAAAAAGCCTCATATAAACAAAACAATATTCACTTTAGTTGAGGGGTAAACACCCCACTACTTTTCAGTTCGTTGTACTCTGGTGGCTCATGTGGTGCTATGATGCAGGACACCACCTGAAGCCACTTGATGGCGTTTCACATACCGGCAGATTAACACATGGTGAACAGGTTTCAGTGGGATTTCCAGATTAAGAACAGAGTAGGAAGAAGGGAGAGGAGATCTCTTTCTGAGAAATTAGCCATTGAAAACTGTATACC
>NW_022106084.1:8828136-8830112 GCF_000313985.2 Echinops telfairi
GATCTACCTTATGACCCAGCTATGCGCCTACTGGGCAGATACCCAGAAGAGGTAAGAAATAAAATAAGACCAGTCACCTGTGCCCCAATGCTTATTGTGGCGTAATTCACAATTGCAAAGAGTTTGAAACAACCTAAATTTCCATGGATAGATGAGTAGATTAGTAAACTCTGGCACATACACACAAAGGAGTACCACGCAGCACTAAAAAGCATGGATGACCACATGAAACACGTCATTTCACGGGAACAGTTAGGAGAAATTACACTAAGTGAGGTCAGTCAGTCATAAAAGGACAAGTCTCACCTCAGCCCCCTGAGGTAAGGATAGTCAGCACAGTAGGTATAGAAGAAAAGACACTTATCTCACAATAAACGGGCAGAGGCACAGGCAGTCGGGTGGAGGTGAGACCAAAGCCAAGGAATACTTGTGAATCCAACATAAAGAAGGGGAAAGGCGGGGAGGAGGGAGAAAAGGATGGGGTGGGGGCGAGAAGCTGAGATGATGGCATGCGGGAACAGGGCCACCAAGGGGGAGAGCACTGGTTGTGTCTCCACAGACCTGGAGACATCCTGTTCTCTGGCACCCTGGCACATCAAACCAGAGGGCAACATAACCATGTGGAGGAATGGATGAAAAGATTGGGCTACAGGGCCAGCCTCAACCAGAGCCAACCTGACCCCACCCTAGAAGTATGTGCCACAGAGAACAATAACCCTCAAGTGGGGGAGAGAAAGGGCCTGACCACGCCCACACAGAAGCAAACCAAGAAGGAAAAGGAGAAGGGAACAGTCGCCAAGACCCCATATGGGCACACCAAGCCCGGAGGATGATGTCACTGCACAGAGCTGCTAGGGCACAGAGAGGCCTGTACGACTGCCAACAACTCAAGACGAGTCCCCTAACTGGAGCGTACGGTGACAGAGGACAATAATGGGGGCACAAGGCAGGGAGATAATGTGGCCTGAATCCCCCACAGTGGGACAAACCAAGAAGGGAGCACAACAGATCGGCAATTGGAGCAAAGCCAATACACAGAGCCCCAAAGAGCCCCCAAAGCAGACTTCGGGATAGGAGGGGGAGCCCCCGGAATTCCCCCAGGCCCAGGGGGGAGAGATTCATAAAGGCCAGCAGACAGACCTGGAACTATGCATCGGTGTTTTTGTGTTATTTTTTTTCTTTGCTCTCCTTTTGTTTTTCAACCTTTTGGTTTCTTATTGTTTTGACCGGGACATTGCTGGTTTGCCTACTTACCATATATACTTATGTATAGCCCAAGGTTTTTCTGCACATTTCTTATGCGGTGTTTCTGGTAAAATTGGGTGCTTTGGCTGATATTTGGGTCAGCCAAGGATATATGGTACATAAGAGAGGCATGGGAAGCAAGCTCGGGAACAAAGCAGCAGGGCCGATTGCCCAGCGCGTCTTGGGGGAAGAAAGTGGCAGGGGGAAGGGTGTAGTGAGCAAACAACGCCATCCATAGGGGAACAGCCAGGTAATTAAAACCAACATCTAGGAGGGTGTAGAGATCCTGTGGGTAATAGAGCAACACAAATCTAGCTGAGAGGAAGTACTAAGGGGTGGAAGAAGGGAGAACATGATGGTGGGGCAGGTGGAGGCAAAAGGAAACAGAGGAAAACTCTAGGAAACAAAGCTATAGATAGAGGTATTAACAGAGGTGTGTACTTAAGTGAATGCATTAACCCATAAAAATAGAGGTATTGGCCTATGTACATATATTTATAAGGCAATACACTGAGGCTGTGGACAGGCCTTGGGTCTGGGCTTATACCTTCCCTCAATACAAGAACACTTTGTTCTAACAAAACGGCATTTTGTGATGCTCACCATCCCCACCCCCATCCCCTTGGCCCCAGATACACACACCATCACTGAATACAAAATGGGTGCATAAGCAGAAGCAGTAAAGACAGTGAATGGTGCCCAGATATTAAAAGATAAATAGCGTCTGGGGT
>NW_022106084.1:8830212-8831905 GCF_000313985.2 Echinops telfairi
CTTCCCTCAATACAAGAACACTTTGTTCTAACAAAACGGCATTTTGTGATGCTCACCATCCCCACCCCCATCCCCTTGGCCCCAGATACACACACCATCACTGAATACAAAATGGGTGCATAAGCAGAAGCAGTAAAGACAGTGAATGGTGCCCAGATATTAAAAGATAAATAGCGTCTGGGGTCTTAATGGTTTGAAGTTAAACAAGCAGCCATCCAACAGTGAAGCAATAAGTCCACATGGAAGAAGCACACCAGTCAGTGAGATCATGAGGTGGCATCAGGACCAGGTAAGAGGTATCAGAAGATTCGTAATAAACAACAAACAAACAAACAAAAACATGTTGGTGAGAAAGGTTGGAGTAAGACCTATAAAGCCCACCTGTAAACAAAGGAGCATCCCCCCACAGAGGGGTCGCAGGGAGGGGATGAATCTATCAGGGTGCAGTAAAGCACTGATGGATCATGCACTATGCCTCTGGTCCCTTGAAGCTTCCTCACCCCCCACTATCATGGCCCCAGTGCTGCTTCCCACTCTGGACTGGATGGGAGCATGTACATAGGTAGAGGCCACAGATAAAGATCATGACACACAGAACCCAGGAACAGGAATGGGACCAGTGATACCAAAAGGGGAAGGGGAAGAGGGGGAGTTGTAAGGAGGAAGGGGGTACCGATCACAATGAATGGCACATAACCACACCCCGCCTCCAGGGGGAAGAACAACAGAAACCAGAGGGGAAGGGAGATAGTGGTTGGTGTGAGATATGAAAACAATAACAATCTATAATCTATCAAGGGGCCATGAGCATGGGGGGAATGGAAAAAAGAGGAGCTGATTCCAAGGGCTCAATAGAAAGTAAATGCCTAGAAAAGAATGATGGCACCATATGTACTAATATGTCTGATACAATTGATGTGTGGATTGTAACAGGAGTTGTAAGAGCCCCAAATAAAATGATATTAAAAAAACCCAACAACTTATAAATAGCAGTCTGATTAAGTTCCAAAAGATGAGCACCTCAGTTAGAAGGCACACAAATTAGGATTAGGGAAGAGCTGCCTCCTTAAAGGATGGTCTCCTTTACTGGTCAGGATGGAGCAGAGCTTTCAGGACCTGCATTTGCTGATGGGGCATGACTCGAAATGCAAAGAAACAGCCGCAACACTGGTCTCAGACACGAGCATGACAAGGGTGAGACTTACACGGCAGTGGGCAATGTGTCCTTCATCTGTGTACACGGGCGCTGGGAGCCAGAGCTGACTCTACAGCATGTAGCAACACTTAGCAAAGAAATATATGAAGGCAACATATTAAAAATTCTTAATACTACACTAAATCATTTATAGCATATGTGTGTGCATGTGCATTTGCATTTTAACTCTGAAAGTAGGAATTACAGTCAATGGCAATTTACATTGTTGTTGTTCTTAGGTGCCGTAGTGATCTTACGTACAAATGAATGAAACACTGGCCGGTCTTGTGCCATTCGCACAATTGTTCTGATGTTTGAGCCCATCATGGTAGCCACTGTGCTAGTGCATCTCAAAGAGGGCCTTCCTCTCTTCACTGCCCTCCACTTTCCCGAGCATGATGGCTTCCTCTAGCGCAGTGGTCCTCAACCTTCCTAATGCTGCGACCCTTTCACACAGTTCCTCATATTGTGGTGACCCCCCAACCATAAAATTATTTT
>NW_022106084.1:8832747-8834958 GCF_000313985.2 Echinops telfairi
GAGTTTGGTTTTTTCATTGTGGTCTTGTTTTAAATCTTTACTTGAGCAGATAGCATTATGTTTCTCCTAAGCAGCTGCTAGTGGGTTTGAACCCCTGACCTTCTAGTTAACTGTCCATTGCTTATCTGACAGCACCACCAAGACGCCTACATTTAGCAATATGTGAACTTCCAATAAAAGCGGGACACCATGTAAGGAAGACTGAAGATGCATCAATGCATTTGGATGATGGTGCTGGTGAAGAGTAATGAAAGTACCGCGGACTGCCAAAAGAACAAAGAGGTCTGACTTGGAAGACGTGCAGCCAGAAAGCTCTTGAGAAGCAAGGAGAGCGAGACTTCATCTCACTTACTTTGGACATGTTGTTCGGAGACCAGTCCCCGGAGAATAGTGTCATGCCTGGTAAAGTCAACAGGCAACAACAACAAAAATAAGACCCTTGATAGATGGGTGACTCTAGTGGCTGCAAAAATGGGCTCAAACACAGGAACAGTTGTGAGGATGGTGCAGTACGTCACAGTGGTGCATGGGGTCACTATGAGCCAGAACCCTCTCAACAGCATCTTACAACTGGCAGACAAAGATGCAACTACTCATGGGATCTGTACTACTCATGGGAATCCAACCAACTCTCCCACATGGAAGGTGAGCTTTCTCCCACTGAGCCACTCCTGTACCGCTGCCCTTCGTTAACAGCAAGTAGAATGCACAATAATCTAATCTGCATAACATGAGCACAACAGAGCAGTCAGACCTTATGAAAATCAGCCAATATTCATCATTCTTTTAAAAAGGAACTTGGGGGGAAATATGCTCCTAAGCAGGCATATGTAACAGGCGCCACAGGGTAAAATCAGGACAGGCCATTTCTGCCTGAGCTACAAAGAGCTCCTTTGTTTTCCACTTCACGAGTTATAGGATCTGCCATCAAAATCCTGATCACGTTACAGTATTCTGGATTTTTTTATAAGTCATAAAGAGCTTGGAATGTCCTGTCGACTCAGACATGCAGTCCATTTGGACTCATCTTAAAATTACGCTCATTTCTGGGTTTAAAAATTCGAAGGGGCTAGTATCTATTTTTTGTGTTTTAAGTATATCTTGATTGTGATCTTGAAGTCTTCCAATATTAAAGCGACCTCCATTTTTAGGTTGGGCTACAATTCTTCTTTATGATATGATCTTGTCATAGCAAAAGCGAACGAACCAAGCCAGCTATTGCCCTTGAGCTGATTCTGACCCCCGAGGCCCCTGTCTTACCGAGCAGAATGGGTGCATAGGGTTTCCTTGGCTGTAATCTTCATGGAAGCACCGCTGCAAGCCTTTCTTCCATGAAGCCTCAAAGTGGATTCCTACTCCCAGCTTTTCGGTTAGCTCCTAATCACAGACCAGCTGCTTTACCTGAGGAAACTGAGTGAACGAGAAGACCCCTAAACACAAAACTTCAAGTCATAAGTGGTGACCCCCCAACCATAAAATTATTTTTGTTGCTACTTCATAACTAGAATTTTGCTACTGTTATGAATCGGGTGACCCCTGTGAAAGGGTCGTTCGACCCCCCCTCCCCCAAATGGGTCCTGACCCACAGGTTGAGAACTGCTGCTCTAGGGACTAATCTTTCCTCCCAGCATGCCCAAAGTACAATTTATAATAGATCTGCTCTATGAAGAATTTGAGGTAGTCAATAGTAATATCCCAAAGAAAGCAAAGATGTGAATTAATAAAACGAAGTGCTATCTGTACATATGGGTAACAGAGGGTAAAGATGTTTGTAACTTGTGACACTGAGGATGTGCTAAGAGACACTCCCACATATTACTAGTGAAGTCCCTACCTTTCAGGAAAGAAGTCAGACTAAAGGTATCACCATCCTTTAAAATTACATTTGTTCTAGTAAGTTCACTTTTTGGAATGTGTCCTAAGGGATGAATGGAGAAAAAGAATTACAAGCAACTAAGGTCATACATTTGTAATGAAGAAAACCTGGAAACAATTTAGAAGTTGAACCATAACTAAGGACTTCCCAAGGCCATTGCTATGAGTGGATTCTGACTCACTGTAACCCTATATGTTACCATGTAGAAGTCCCCAGTGGGGTTTTCTTGGCTGCGACCTTTATGGAAGCAGATCACACGGACTTTCCATCACAGGGCCACCGGGTGAATCTCAACTGCCAACCTCAGTGAGTAGTTGAGGGGCAGCCCTCAATAG
>NW_022106084.1:8835058-8865094 GCF_000313985.2 Echinops telfairi
GGGCTACACATTGTGCTCTCACTTATGTTAGCTCATGAAATCTCATCGATTTGATTTTTAAAAAGAGACTTGGTCTTGGCAGCCACACACTTGGGAAACCTTAGAATATGTGCTTGCTCAGAAAATTGTATCTATGAATCCTTTGTTTCCTATGTACTCTTTACAGGGTGTTGCCTCTCAGAGCTGCTTCTTTGATAGAGGAAAATATCACCTGACTCCCACTGAGGCCTCGTTGATTCCAATTAAAATGATAAAGAACTAAATAGAAGAAATAGAGAATATTAAAGATAGAAATAGTAGGACTGTCCTGTAGGGTTTCCAAGTGGTAACTATTTACGGGAATAAACTGCCCCCTTCTTGCCACTTTCTCCTTGGAGTGAGTTTGAAATGGATCTTTTGGTTAACAGCCAAGCACTTGCCGCAGCACCACCAAAGTGCCTTAATTAATAATTAAGCGCAGGTTAAAAACTAGTTGTGAGAGAAAAGTAGCTAGCTGGCTGACTGGTTATCAGGGGTCCTCAAACTTTTAAAAGAGGGGGCCAGTTCACTGTCCCTCAGACCCGTTTTGGAGAGCTGGACTCTAGTTTAAAAAAAAACTACGAACAAATTCCTATGCACACTGCACATGTCTTGAAGAAAGAAAACAAACAGGGCAAAGACACCCGACGGGCCGGATAAATGTCCTTGGTGGGCCGCATGTGGCCCACGGGCCGTAGTTTGAGGACGCCTGGGATGAATAGCAATGTCGATGTCTTATGGATACTTGTAGATACTTGGCATGTAACCTGTCAAAGAAGTTGCCTCATTTTGAAACCGGTAGACCATGTGAAAGGCCAGTCATTAGGAAAGGACAGCCGATTGGTAAAGTACAGCCAATTGGTAAAGTAGGGTGTCAGCACACACGAGGGAAATGCTCAGTGAAACAGACAGACACACTAGTGGCTGCAAAGGATTTAAGCACATGAATGTCAAGAAGGTGGCACATCTGGCCAAGGCTTTGCTCTGTTCTAGATAAAGTCACCAGGAATCAGAGGGGACCGGGGGGCCACTAAAAGCAACAGCAGCAATAGATTAAGTTAAACTTGGTCTTGAGTTTTCAACAGCCCTGCAAAAATGTCCTTTTCAATTGCAGGAGTAAACAATGAAGTAGGGAGAGTGGGGTGGGCGTGAGCACTAGAACTGAAGGTTCATTTTAAAGGTGATTTAATCAGGGGGTGGGGGAGAGCAAATGTTCTGAAATTGATTGTGGTAATGATTGCACAATTCTTGATAAGATTGAACTACTGAATTGTGTGATGTGTGGATTAAGTGCCAATAAAGCTGCTAAAAATGATTGAACGATTAAACTGTAGGATATGTGAAGTATATGCCAATAAAACTCTTGGGGATAAAAGCCCTTTTCAAATCATCAGGCCTATCCCTTTTGGATTCTATCTGACTCAGATAATAAAGTGTCAGTAGGCCAGGGTACATGCTGCTTTGACTGGTACACACAAGCATCATTTGTCACTTCATTCTTTGTACTGGCCTCTAACAGGAGCTATGTAATCCTTTTGCATCTTCAGTCGGGTGTACAAATGTGTTTAAATGACCCCTTCATCTCTTTCGTCACAAATGCTTTTAGTTATGTCCTGATCTTTGTAAAAGTATAACTTTGAATTTCAAGATTTTAAAAATGTCCTTGGTTTAAAAAAGGAGTACGGTATGGCCCATGTCCAAAGTTACTAAAGCAAGTCCTTGGACTGGTATAACTAAAATTTGCCTCATTATTAAAAGAGAGAGAGAGAGGATAAAGTGGCTTGTTTGCTCACAGTTCCAAGAATTATCTGTACAAACCAGAGCTTTGCTTAAATAACTCAGTGTAGTTGGTGTACTGGGATGAGTTAGAAAAAAGGCTTAAATATTTAAGAGAAAACAAGGTTATCAAGTGTTTGAGTTTTTTTAATCAATAAAAGTTTTCTAGGCTTTAAGTCTTCTGTTGCAGTTTTTGAATGACTGTTTTAGCTGCAGGTTTTATATATTGTTTAGAATACAAAAGGAAAGACGTGAGCATGTTTTAAATGCAAATAAATACAAATCCATCTATCAGTCACCAACTTGAAAAATGGGCAGCCACTTTCAATGATTACAAATGGCGACTGATACTGGCTACCTTCTAAATCTTCTTGAGTAGTTCCATTTGTTTCCATCTCCAGTGCCAACACTCCAATTTAGGTTTCTCATTTCTTACTGGGACATCGCAGTTGTCTCCCAGTGGGTCCCTCAGACTCCAGTCAGGTTCCTCGGAGCCTGGCTTCCACGGCTGCCCCTGGAGGCCTTTCAGTCGGCTCTGTTTACCTCCTTTCTAGCCTTGTCTCGACTCAGCTTTTCACTCTAACATTTCTAGCTTACCACTAGCTGTCTCTGCTTGGAAGACCCCCCTCTACTTTAACCACCTGGACAACTCTAGTGTGGTGGAAAACAATCTTGAATTTCTAACCTTAGAAATAAAGCAATTATTGGAAATGTGAGCTACGGCCTACACGCAGAATGATTTATCACAGTTTTATTTGTAATAACCTAAGGGAAAGGGAGCAATTTAAAGACCCAAGTATAGTTGATTAGTTATATAAAATTGGACATACAGAGATCATAACATTAATCATTGATATTATATAGCAATTAAAACTAGATTGTTTTTAAAGAATGGAAAATATTTAACAAAAAACAAACAAGGAAACTTACACATATGAAAGGCAAAAACAGGCAAGAAAGCCAAAAGAAGAAAGAAAATAAGAATAATGACGCCAAACAGAGTCGGAGATGAGGCCAAGAATGACATGTTGGCTATGGGTAAGCACACATTTGGCTCCACAATTCCTATCAACATCAAAACATAGGTTTATAACAAAATTTGAGTAGTGTCATAATTGAGCATCTACAATCTTATACCCTTCATGTGCTTCAGAGAACAATTATTGCATACATGCATTGCTCTAACAACTCTTTATGAAGAAGACCCTAACGATGGGCACAATGACAGGTTTGCTGATGACACTGCATACACTCCACACATAACATTCCAACCTCTCCACAACTCAAAAACCAAACCCACTGCTCTCCAGTCCATCCTGCCGCACAGCGACCTCGGGGGCACAGGAGAACAGCCCCTGTGGTTTCCGAGGCTGTAAATCTCTACAAGAGAAGAAAGCCTCATCTGTCTTTCTGTGGAGCAGCTGGTGGGTTTGAACTTTGAACCTGGCTAACGGCTGACATTAGCAGCCCAACATCTAACCCACTTCATGACAAGGACTCTTAAAGTTTCTTATAGGAACCCCTAGGAAAAGCTGGTGGGAAGAGTACCAGTAGCAACAGGGAGAGCCGAGGGCAGGTTACTGCAGAGAGTCAGGAATGGTTCTGATAATGTTACTAATGGTTTCAATGATGCTCATGATGATAAAGGAAAACTCACACTACTATTACTACTACTACTGCTGCTGCTGCTGGTACTACTTAGTAGCAGTATTTGTAGTATCTGTAATAGTAGCCTTAATCATAACAATACACAACTAGAAACATGTAGCATTACCCTCCCTTGTCAGGATTTGAATTGAGTATGGGGAAAAAAAACATTTTTAGTCAGCTAGTGTAATTTGCATTTTTGAATCAACAGCTAAATACCTTCATTGACCTTTTCTACTGATAATAAAAGTTAGGTCTAGCTGAAGCGTAAAAGGACACATTCAAAACAAAACAACACCATTTCAGACCTATTTGACTGGACAGACTATCTTTTCCCGGTGAAGCAGACACCCGATGAGTCAGATGCACAGGTCCTGGGCCTGCACAGCCTACTGGCTAACCTCCACGCTGAGGGCCCTCTGGCTCTCTAATATTATTCAGAATCTGCTTTGACACACGGAACAGTCCCAAACCGATCTTTGAGGTTGATTGTTTTATTCACCATGGGTGCCTCTCCTTCCCTGTTCCCCTTGCACCAAAATAACTTTAAAGGCCTCCGTGGAGGCCCAGGCAGCACTGAAAACGCTGTTTCCTCAGGGGTCCTCCGAGAAGCATGGCAGGAAGTCTCCGGTGACTAAGGAGACCCAGGCCTGAGTGGAGCTTCAAGATGAATCTAGTAATAAGGTTGAGCAAGAACATTTTGACCTTGCTTGAGAAGCCCTGGTGACATACTGGGTTATTAGTCGGGCTGTGAAGGGCTGCTTGGACCTTGTCCTGTAGGGTTGCTATGAGTCAGAATTCACTCCCTGGGAGTGAGTTGGGGTTCTTCTTTTTTTGTTAGCCTTACTCCACTGCAAGGAGATGAAGAAAAGACCTGGTGTGGGGTACACACTGGAGTACTAACGGCAAAATCAGCACTTCAAACCCACAAGCTGCTCCTCAGGAGAAGGAGCCCATCTACAGCCTGTTAGTCTGCGTAGACTAGAGAAATAAATCCACAGAAACTCATATATGTAGAAGAGAGAGTTTTATATAAAGGGCAAGTGTACATTCAGAAAGCATCCCAACCCCATCCAGTCCAATCCCATAAGTCTGACATTAGCCCATATGTCCAACACTGATCTACAAAGCCCTCCTCGAACTCACAAAACAAACACAATGATGCCGACTACAGGGGGATCACAGGCCAATGGGTAAAAAGTCTGAATCCAATGGCGGTGTAAGCATCTCAGTGCTGGCAGGGGTCTCAACACTATTTCCTCAACACCCAGGGCTGCATCAGGGTAAGTCCATGTGGCTTCTCCTCAGCGATGTCTTGCAGGAAGTGAGCCTTGCCAGCTGAAGCAGAGAACTAAATAAGGCAGCTGCACCCTGGTCCGACCATCAGAGTGCAAGAGACAAGGGAACCAGAAAGGTGAGGTTCACTGAGCCATTTATCTCTCCATCCTTCAATTAACCCCACATGTGTTTATCGGCCAGGTTGGCCCAATGAACCTTAACTATTTCATAGCTTCAGAAGTCGTAGATAGGGTAACCTTGAGCAGAAACCAACTAGATGGCAGTGGACTTTGTTTGATTCTAGTGCAACTAAGGAGTCCTGGTGTCTCTGTGGGTTAAGCTAACTGAAAGGTCAGTGGTTCAAGCCCACCAGCTGCTCCACAAAAGAAAGATGAGGGAGCCTGTTCCCATAAGAAGTGTAGCCTTGGAAAACCTGTGGGGCAGTGCCGATCGGTCGCATAGGGTTGCCCTGAATCAGAGTCACCTCGAGCTCAGGCAGGCGGCTTTTGGGTTGGTAGAGCAAGCAAGAGCTCTAAGCCTTTTCAAAGATTTAACAGCTGCAGGTTCACGAAGTAGAAGTTATGGGGAAGAAGAACTTATTACCAGTAGAATTTACTATGGTTCAATGATTTCAAGCAGAGGGCAAGTTTACATAACATTAAAGGGCAATATTGTCCAGAAGTCAGATGTTTGTAACCAGGGAATTCCTGCTCCTATGAAATGGCAGTCCTTGTAGTGGCTTGTTGTGCACAGGAAATCTTGTTTATGAACAAGCAGAAAGTTCGGGAACATAGGCCAAGAGAATAACATGAGAGTTACATTTGATTTGCAATTCACCTCTGATAATAATAAACCAGTAGGATGAACTTCCCCTGCAGATTACTATCACATAGCTGAACAGATGCCACCTGCATATAAGAAACGGCTGCCCCTCTGGCCTCCACAGTGCTAAGGACTGGATTGTCCCTCCTCCAATTGTAGGTTGTGACTCTGTAACCCACGTAGCTGTGGATGCAATGCCACTGAGGCACTGGGCTCGGCTGTGGGACCGACCCCATGTCAGTGCCAGTGAGCTTTTCCCGGCATTCACCTTTGAAACATGCGAAGAGCAGCACAGCTCAAAGAGGGAAGATGAGCCGAAGAAGATAGCAGCCCTATGATGCTCACTCAGGAAGCTAGGCTCCGATGCTAGGAAGCAAGGACCTTCCCCGAATCTGTCAAAGAGCAGTTAAAGCCTCCTGTAGTAGCCAGCACCCTAAATGCCAACTTCTAGCTTCTGGACCGGTAAGAAAATGAACTTTCATTTGTTAGAGCCACCCACTTGGGGTATTTCTCATAACAGCACTGAGAAATTAAGACAGGCAAAATGGTAAAATACATGATTAGTGGTCATGCAGTGGGCTGCTGACTGCAGATTGGCAGTTTGAAACCACCAGCCACTCTGTGGGAGAAAGACAAGGTTTTCTACTCCCTAGAAAGGGTCACAGTCTGGGAAGCTCACAGGGGCAGCTCTTCCCTGTGCTATCGGGTCCTTGTGGGTCAAGACGGACTCAATGGCAGTGAGGAAATGAGCTCAAGGGAGCCAGGACACATGAGCGCAGTTTTGAAGGTCCTCATACAAAAACCAAAACCACACCCATTGCAATCAACTCCATTCCGACACAGAGCGACTTTATACAGAGTTTCCAAGGTTGTACCTCTTTTCAGGAGGAGAGAGCCCCATCTTTCTTCCATGTAGGAGCTGGAGGGCCGGAACCACCAAGCCTATATAGCAGTTCAACACCTAATCCACAGCATGGCCAGTTATTCTGGGTTCTACGTAAGTACCTACATCTCAAAGCTTTGGAATGGCTTATTCAACATTAACCATCATCAGTTGTCTCATAGAGTTAGGTTCCAAGGGAAGGCTGAATGAGCCACAAGTAATTTGGTACTCGTTCTAGAAAATTCTCACAATGTTGAGTGAAAAGAACAAGGCATAAAATGATGCTGAGTGTAGTTTCGCAAACTTGTACAGATTCACAAAGGAAACAAATGGAAGGAAAATCTTAAAGGGTTAACAGCACGTACCTGCAAAGTGTAGTTTGACAAGATTTAATTATTTTATCCATTTAAACGTTTTCTAAAATTAGTATGGATAAAAATGAGTATGCTAACAAAAGACAGTATCCTTCATGACCCCGCCCCCAACTCCGCCCCCGCAGTGGATTCTTTCTTACCTTCCTTGTGCCTGGCTATAGGTTTGCTAAAGGTGGGAATTGATTCAATGATAATGGGCTTTGTTTCAGTTTGGTATTTGTTCTTTCTCCTGTCACTCCAAATTGTACCCATTTGCTATTTTGTTTTACACATCACTGTCTTCTGTGGTTGCTTATTTAAATTTATGTCTCTTCCCACCAATCAGGTTTCCTTTAGACAGGGATCAGGTCATTAATTTTTTCATCTCTGGTACTGGGCACTAATTCTGGTACATAATCGCCACAAAATGAATGGTTGTTGCTTAATATCACGAATTTAGTTAACAAAAGTTTTTGGCAAGGATCAACTCACCACCACACAGCTGTTAAATTTTTTCAAACAATGTGTAGAAAAGAGATGCTGTTATTGTTTGATATTGTCGCCTCAGTCTGGTTCATAGGTGACCCCTGGATAACAGAACGAAACACTGCTCCATCCTCTTATTCATTCTACCCTTGAGCCCAGGGTGACAGCTCTTGTGTCGATCCGTCTCTTAGAGAGCACTCTTCTTTCTCACGGATACTCCACGTTTACCAAGCAGAATGTCTTCTCCAGGGTCCAGCCCCTCCTGATAATCTGTCCAAAGCAGATGAGATACAGTCTCACCATCCTCAAGTCTAAGGAGAATTCTAACTGCCCTTCATCCTAGACAGATTTGTTCATTGATGTGGTGGTCTGGGGTATGACAATAGTCTTTTTCATCATTTAAAAGCATCATGAGAATGACATGGGGGGAGTGTCTGGGTTCTCCTGACTTCACAAGGGGAAGGAGAAAAATCACCGTGTGCTGCATGAGTCCTTGGCCACTTCTTATCAAGTAAAAGTCAGACATGCTTCTGTTCCCCAACCTTCTTTACCAATTCTGACACCGAATCTCCCTCCTTCCCAAATGACCTCTTTTTTAAAAAAACATTTTATTAGGGGTTCATACAACTGTTATCGCAATCCATACACACATCAATTGTGTAAAGCGCATTTGTACATTATTCTCAAAACACTTCTCTCCACTTAAACCCCCAACATTAGGTCCTCATTTTTCTCCTTCCTCCCCGCTCCCCCCTCCCTCATGAGCCCTTGATAGTTTATAAATTGGTATTTTGTCATATCTTGCCCTGTCCGATGTCTCCCTTCACCCACTTTTCGGTTGTCTGTCCCCCAGGGAGGAGGTCACATATAGTTCCTTGTAATCGGTTCCCTCTTTCCTACCCATTCTCCCTTTACCCTCCCTGTTTTGCCACTCACACCACTGGTCCTATAGGGCTCATCCACCCTGGATTCCCTGTATTTTCAGTTCCTATCTGTACCAGTGTACCTCCTCTGGCCTAAATGACCTCTTTACACTCTACTCTACTCAGTTTAAGAATTCATTGCAATGGCCACACAGAAGCCATGACAATACTCAAGATTCTGAGGTTTGTTAGGGAAGTTAACAGCTTACAATTCAGGATCAGAAATACTCAGGATACAGTTCTTGTCAAGCATGCCTTTCTGGTCCTTGCCGTCTCAGGGCCTCAGCCTCTGCTCTGCTCCATTATCACTGTTGATATATACACAGAGTACACTATTCTGCCATAAAGTTCAAACCAAGGCACTTAACTCTAGCCCCACAGGCTGGCAGCCCTGGCCTTCCGATTAAGTGCCCGGAAGTATCTCATTCCACTAGAGAACCTCTGCCTGAAGGCAATCAGCTTTACTTGTTGAGTGGGCTGGGAAGCCTGACACTCCTCTGTCTCATTCTTGTGATACTGTTGCCTCTGCTCCTGCTTCTCTACTATATCGCAGCTTCATTTCTGAAATAAGGAGGTTCAGCACAGGCATCTCAGGGTCCAAATGATGCTCTCCACTCCTGGCCCTTCTTTCTTGATGGCTGCCACATACTCATTCTCATTCCATGTCCTCTTCTGAATCCAGTTGTGTTTCTGTCAGTACCTTGATGTACTTATGCAACTTCTTTTGAATTACCCTTAGCAAAATTTTACTTATTTGTGATATTAACAAAATTTTTCAATAGTTTCCACCTTTTATTGGATCAATTTTCTTCGGAATGAGCTAAGAAGCGATCTCTTTGTGACTATTGGTCAGATATCTGCCTTGCACATCTTAGCATATGGCATGTGTTTCTGAACTTATTTCCCTTTTCAGGAAAAAAAAATAATTAGTGTCCCACAGTGAATTAAAAATCTGTATTCGATCCTGGATAAACGACAGGCATCTGATTTTACAGCTCTACCGGGTGGTTTCAGTGCCCCCCACCCCCGGGGGTGGTACTGTTCACTTTTGCAAAATGTTGTCCTAGGTGGTTGAGCACCTCCAACACATTGTCGTCATGTTTGAAGCATCTCATTGGTATCCTATCAATTTCTCTGGCCTTGACTTTCCTCAGTGGACTTCTTTCTTCCATGTCATTGGTTCTTGATCATATGCTAACTCCTGAAATGGTTGAATGTCGACCAATTCTCTTGGAACAATGACTCTGTGCATTCTTTCCATCTTATTTTGATGATTTTTATATTGATTAAGATTTGTTTTTCTCATAGGATCTTACAAGATTGTCACTCAAGGTTTGAAATTTTCTCAGTTACTTTACCTGAGAAATGCTGAAATGTGTTCTTACCTTTTGGTTTCTAGCGCAGATATTTGTACATTTCATTACAATACTCTATCTTCTTGAGCCACTCTTTCATTCAGCTCTTTTCTTCAATCATTTCCTTCTTCTGCTTTAGTTTGTCTACATTCAAGAGTATGTTTCAGAGTCTCTTCTTTCATATTGCCGCTCAACCCATAACCACTTGGCCCCCAAGGCTCCCTACAAGGCTCTTCTAATGTCCATTTTGGTCTTTCCTTCTTTCCTGTCTTTTAAATGGCCTTTTGTTTTATTCAGACATGGATGTTCTCAATGGCATCTCGCAATTCATCTTTGCTTGTTAGTGTTCAATGTGTCAAACCCACTCGAGATGATCTCTAGAGTTTGTTGGGACATTCTTATCAAGGTTGTACTTTAATATTCATCGACTTATTGTATTGTTGTGCAGCTTCAACTTGAACTTGCACATGAGCAATTGATAGTGTATACTGGAGTCAGCCTCTGATCTTTTTCTGATGAATGATATTGAGTTTCTTTGTCACCTCTTTCCACAGATGTAGTTGATTTCATTCTCAGGTAGTCCATCTCGTGAAGCCCATGTGTATAGTTAGATTTGTGCTACTGAAAACAGTATTTACGATGACTGAGTCATTGGTATTGCAAATTCCTAGCATGTGATCTCACACATCATGTATTTCACCAAGGCTAATATGGATAATATCATATCACTGACATTGATGTACTTTAGGATGGATCTTGATGATGAATGTGATTCCGTTCCTCTTCAATTTCTCATGCTGGTGCAAAAATGACATTGCAGTAGTGTGTGACCACCTCTAACTTTCCAAGGCAGAAGAGGTAAATATCCATCAGTATCGGGCAAAGGTTGATTCCTATAAGGCACAAGCCAAACATGCCTCTACTTTACAAACATCTTATCAATTCTGACACCAACCGTCTCTCCCATGATACTCCCATGATTGACAATTCACTGCAATGGCCACATAGAACTCACTGACAGTGATGGGCTGAATGGAGAAATGATAGATTATAATTCAAAATCAGGAAAGTTTCAGGATACAGTTTTAATCAGGACAGCCTAGTCTAAGCTATGCCTGTAGGCACACTTAGTCTGTGCTGTTCTCCAGCAAGTGTTACAAAGCTCTATTAGCTCTGGGGTGCTGATGATATCCAAAGGCACCCTGTTCTGCAAGTTGAACTCTATCCAGCACTCAGATATACTAGGTGGGGCAATAAACCCAGTGGCAACCCACTTTTCCAGTAAGCCTCTTGCCAAAAAGCAATTAGCCTTCTTGTTCTGTCGACTTGCAAGTTCACCACTGTGTCTTGCACTGGTCTCCTGGATCTGTGACGTGTTGCCACCATTTTTCTACTGCTGATCTTGCTGTATGTCAGTAACTCTAGTGTCACAGGGCTCTGTTTCCTGGACTGAGAAGGGTTGGTGTGGGCATCTCAAGACCAAAGGGCATGCAACATTCTCTACCCCTGGTCCGTTATTAATGATAGTGAAACCCTCCCCCTCTTTCTGTCTCTATCTCATTGTTAGTTCAGTGAAATGGAAAAACTGACCAATCACCTCATTAGGAATCCACAAACTCATTTGCACGGTTTCAGACCACAACGATGATGCATACTTTATTTGCATGATTAGCAAGCTATCCAATCCCCTTTGTGTGCCACACCCACCTCATATTTGCATAGTTCTACCCAATCATGTGTAGATGGCAGGTATAAAGACTATGGGTAGATCATCTATATTAAGTAATTCATAGTGTTGTACCTGCCACAGCGGTTCATCTAATTACATGGTTAAAAATCAGATAGTCCATTTCATGTTTGATGACTCCCAATTGTCCAAGATTCTAAGTTTGCACAAGCCACATTCTGATTATTACTGGATGTTTACAGCTGTTGACAGTATAACTTTTACAGATATTTCACAACATCAAAGGAAAAGGCAGCAACTAAATCTAGTATCCTCCTATACTGGTATACATGTTAAGGTCATACAGTATAGGTATGAAACAAATATGACAGACATGTAGGGAAAGAATGCATACATTGCATTGCTTAAAAATGAAAGGAAACAAAAAGAATTTCACCTCGCCCAAGGGGATTTATGCATTAACGTGGATTTGATGGCTGATCTTAGAAAGACTGAAATTAATAGACAGTGAAATGTGGACTCTCTATCCTAACTATAACGTCCATACCTAAAATAGCTATAAGAAAAAGACCCTTGAGGGAGTTCCAGCAAGATGGCACCCAGATAAGCACCCCATAGTGGTAGCTTAATGGGGGTTTGTGAACCCGGTGTCCAAGAGGGGATTCAGGCACGTGAAAAGACTCCCGTGACAACCGGGAGTACTTCCTTGGTTCAGAAGGCAATCTTCCCCCCACATCTAGCCTCGCTCCGGAGCCCAGGGGATCTGCAATCTAGTCCCAGAGGTTCTCTGGCACACTGTGCTGGTCATGCTACTTTGGACACTGCCATGACAACCAAAAGCTGATTGGCCCCCCTCAGCCTGATTGCCGCACACAGAGTGTGGCAGCTGCCCTACTGAGTCCTCCACAGCCACTGCTAGATAACCACATGGTGCCCGCAGCCCTCTCCACTGGGAGCTTCTCCATTCTCCCGAGGTTCCATTCTCCCCACGTGACAGTGGGTCCCAGCACTGAGCTGGTCCCTCCCACTACCCACCCATGGGCCCAGCAGCCATGGTTAGACCCTATCTACAGTCTGTTTGCAGTAAGTTTAGTCACCCATGGCTTTGACGGCTCTCCCCACTATTGCCTCGCACCCAACCCTGCAGCAGAAAGTCCTCTCCTCTGATGCTGCTTGGTGTCTTTGCCTGCCCCCTCCCTTGCCCTTCACCCTCCTCCTGTGGCAGTGGAGCTTTCCTTACTGTCACCCAACACCCCCTTCCACGGAAGCAGGGCCCTCCTGCCTTTGCCTAGCACCTTCACCCATATCAGTGAGGCTTTCCCTCTGGTAGCCCAGCACTTCCACCAGCAGCAGTGGGGCATTCTCCACCTGTGCTCAGCACTCCCTCCCCCCCATGGCAGTGGGGCTTTTCCCACTGTTTCCAGCAGCTGAATGCACAGAGCTACCCTCACTGCCTGCAACTGCCCCACAAATGTGCCCTGAGAGGGCCACCTGACCTGCCACCCAAATAAGAAATCCCAGCTGTCTATGGACAGTACAACCCTAATGAGATAAAGAAGTATCTCAACAACACCCCACCCACCTCTCCCCCAACACAATTGGCTATAGACAGTTCTGAGAAGCATTCCTACCAGCCTCACAAAGAGAGAGCCCAAGGCTCTTTGACTCCTGAAAAATGGTGCCAAACTCCTCCAAAATGACAACCAGACTGGCTCAACAACCTCAACTAAAAAGTCAGGAGAAACAAAATGCATTGCCAGAGGAAACCCTGAATCTAACCATGTGCATAAAATATGCAGAAGTTGAGCTACCACAGAAAGAAATCTTCAGAATGCTGTTTGGAGTCATATGGGATATGAGGGAATAATTACAGAAAAAAGATGAAACAATAGAGGAGATAAAGGCTGCACACCAAAAGGAAATACAAGAGTTAAGGGATGAGGTAACCAAAACAAATAACAAGTTAACAGGCTTTGCCAACAGACTAGAAGAAGCCAAGAATTGTACCAGTGACCTTGAGGATAACCAGGCAAACTTCAATAAATGGGACAGACGGTTTAAAAAAAAAAAATCAAAGAAACCAAAGAAAACCTGAGAAAAATGTTGGATGCTATGAAGAAGAACATCAGAATAATTAGACTACTAGAATGAGACACAACAAAGAAGTCAACAGCAAAAATAGTGAGGGAATTCCTAGAAGAAAACTTCCCCAACTTAATGAACAAGAATCAGGCAACCACATGGGAAGCAAAGAGGATACCAGTTAGATTGAATTCAAGGAAGAATTTTCCAAGGCATATAATAGTTAAACTCTCCAACTCTGAGGAAAAGGAGATAATCATGATTGCAACTAGGTGCGGGGAAAGGCAGTCACCTATAAAGCTACCCAAATAAGAATATGCTCAGACTTATCAGTAGACACCATCAAGAAGAGGGGAGAGTGGAATAACATCTTTTGAAAATGGAAAGAAAACAATGCAAACCCAAGAATCCTCTGTCCAGACAAATTATCTGTCAAGAAAGATGGAGAAGTAAGAGTCATCCTGGACAAGGAAAAACTCAAAGAATACACTAAAAGAAACTCAGCTCTACAAAGAGTCCCTGCCAACCCAGCCAGTGTGGTCAGAAGAACAACACTCACTGAATACAAATAGGAGCCCACCACAAAGAACAACTCCACCCAGAGGTCAACACATTGAAAACAGCCCCCAAGATTAAATTGGCCCAATGGTGAAAAAAAGGCAAAAATAAAATGCACGCTGATTTGTACAATGCATTAAGAAGGGAGGTAAGAAAACACCCAGCACAAAAGGTAGGAGATGACATCACAGAGTCCATGGATGGAATTTATAACTCTGAATATCAATGGACTGAACTCGCCCATTAAAAGACAGACAAGTGGACTGGCTTTGAAAATACAACCCATCTATCTGCTGCTTAGAAGAGACACATCTCAAGCTTTCAGACAGAAATAGGCTGTGACTCAAAGGCTAGAGGAAAATATACCAAGAAAACAGCAATTCAAAAAATCATTAGTTGCGATCCTAATCTCTGACAAAATTGATTTCAAGGTGAAAGCCATAATAAGAGATGGGGTGGGTGGGTGTACTATATAATGCTCAAAGGATCAGTAGTCCTAGAACCAGTGAGCATAATAAGCATTTCCTACCCAATGAGAGACCCATGAAATTTGTCAACCAAATGCTCCAAAATATGAAAAAAGAAGCCACAGGCTCAAGAATCACAGTACGTGATTTTAATATACCTCTCTCTGAGAAATATTGATCACAGGAAAAGAAACTTAACCAGAAGCAACAGAACTAAACCCCACAATTAGGCAACTTGACCTGATAGACATCTTCAGAACTCTCCATCGAAAAGCAAAAAAAACCCTCACATTCTTTTCAAGCCTACACGGAGGTCACTCAGACTTCCCTCTTGGACCACTTTGCCAAAAGTGCCAAAAGTGTCTTTTGTTGCTGGAAATCAACAAAAGGAGGAATAAGAAAACAAGGAGAAACAATTGGAGGATGAATGACTCTCTACTGAAAAATGAGTGGGTATTGACCCAGATCAGAGATGAAATCAGAAAGTTTTTAGAAGGCAATGAGAATGAGAATACGACATACCAAAAGCAGTTATCAGAGGAAGTTTAATAGTAATAAATGCACACATGAAAAAGAAAGAGAGACTTATGATTGATACGCTGGCACAAAACTGCAGCAATTAGAGCAGAGTCAACAGAATAATCCTACTAATAGCAAAAGAAAAGAAATAATATAAATTAGGGCAGAAATAAATGACTGGGAAAACAAGAAAACAATGCAAAAAATCAATGCAGCAACTAACTACTTATTTGAAAGGATTAACAGAATTGATAGATTGCTGACAAACCTACCAGAAATGAAGGAACAAATATCAATAGTCAGGATGAGGAGTGAAACAGGGGAAATTACAATGGACCATAATGAAATTAAAAGGCTAATTACACAGTACTATGAAGGCTTGTACTCTAATGAATTCAACAACTTGGAAGATATAGACAAATACTTGGATAAACACTCCCTCCCTAGACTATCCCTGTTGGACTCCAAGAACCTCAACAGACCTATAGCAACAGAAGAAATAGACAAGGTTATCAAGGAAATACCAACTAAGAAATCCCCCATGCTAGATGGCTTCACAGAAGAATTCTACCAAACATTCGGGGAAGAACTTACACAAATCCTACACAAACTCTTCTAGAAAAAGATGGCAAACTCCCAAACTCTTACTATGAAACTAAACACTGACAGGATAAAAACCACATGATAATATCAATAGATGCAACAACAAAAAAGCATTTGACAACATCCAACACCCATTCCTGTTTAAGACACTCAAGAAGATAAGAATGGAAGGAAAATTCCTCAATATAATACAAGCTACATATGAAAAGTCAAGAGCCAACATGGTAGTTAATGGGTAAGAGATGAAAACAATCCCACTGAAAAAGAGGATCAGACAAAGATGTCCCTTGTCCTCTCTTCTATTTAACATCATACTGGAGGTCCTGGCTAACAACATAAAGCAAGGGAAAGACATCAAAAGTATTCTTCTGGAAGAAGAGGTGAAATTATCGTATTCACAGATGATATGATTTTATATATGGACAATCACAAAAGCTCCACAAGAAGAGTACTGGAAGTGATATAGGAATATGGCAGAGTGGCAGGATACAAGAAGATAAATGAATGGAAGTCCATCTGACTGCTATATATATATCGCACGAGTCAGGGGAAGAGGCTACCAGAAAGGTAGTACCCTTCACAATAGTCAAGCACAAATTGAAATATCTAGGGATATACCTGACCAAAATAACAAGATTTGTATGAAGAGAAATACAGAGCACTATTACAAGAAACAAGAATGACCTCCATGGATGGAAGGCTATCCCATACCCGTAGACCGGAAGTCTTAATATAGCAAAGATGTCAGTCCTTCCCAAGGCACTATACATGTTTAATGCTATGCCAATACAAATACCAATGTCTTTCTTCAACGAATTGGAAAAAAAATTACTATCAACTTTCTATGGAGAGGGAAGAAGCCCTGAATTAGCAGAGAACTCCTCAAGAAGAAGGACAAAGTCGGAGGGCTTGTTTTACCTGACTTTAGCACCTACTACACAGTCACACTGGTCAAAACCGCATGGTACTGGTATAATGACAGGTATTCCAACCACTGGAAACGAATTGAAAACCCAGATCTTTGATAAGGGCCCCAAAAATATCAAATGCGAAGCAGATGCCCTCTTCAATAAGTGGTGTTGGAAAAAATGGATATCTCCCTGAAGAAAAATGAAACAAGACTCTTACTTCACTCCATGAACAAGAATAAACTCAAGGTGGATCACAGACCTCGAGGTAAAACCCTAAACTACAAGCGCCATCAATGAGGGAATTGAGACAAACCTAACAACTTTGGCACAGGGAAAACGTAAACTATTGGAAATAGGGAACTACACAAACACAGGAAAAGCACAAATTGACAAGTGAATTTTATAATGAAAATAAAACACCTGTGTACATTGAAAGACTTTGCCAAGAGAGTAATAAGAGAGCCCACAGCCTGGGAAAACATCGTTAGCAATGACACATCAGACAAAGTCCCTATTACTAAGACCTACAATGCTCTGCTAGCCTGCAATAAGAAAAAAAACAAATAGCTCACTGAACAATGGGCAAAGGACCTGAACAGAAGTTTCACAGGGGCAGAAATCCAAATGGCCAATACACGTATGAGAAAATGATCCTGATCATTAGCTGTGGGAAACAGAAAGATTTCTCCCAACTTGTCTCCCCCAAATATGTTAGACTTAGGACACTGCTTGCTGCTAATGGTAAAAGTTACTTCCTTTGAGGCAATCAGCTGTCAGACTGGTGTCCCATCCCACCACAAGTGGGCCTGCTCCCTGCTGCTGGGGACAATGGGCTACTTCTCCCTGAGGCTTGTGATCATTAGTTTGGTTCCCATAGGTGGAGTTTACACCTTACTGATAATGGTTCTTATGAAGATCCAGAGAACAGATCAAACCCACTTAGTGACATCCAAAGTTAGGCTGCCATCCTGTATCTAGGATCCACCCATCTTGCTACATGTATACCCCAATCCCTCCTCTTCATATTACGTGGATACCCCTAGTTCAACCCCCTCCCATTACTGTATTACCTATAGCACAACCCCTTCCTGTGATGTATGTCTTCACCTGTAATTAGGGGTCTTGCAGGTCCCCAGAGAATATAAAAGCCTTGGTTAGCATTAAATTTTCTCTCTCCATGTGGACCACCAAGTGGGGCTGAGGTGAGCATGCTACCATGAAATGTGTCTGACTCCATTATTTTAATCTCTCTTCTATCTCTGATTTTTTATGACTTTCCTATAATCTTTACTTATTATCACTGTACAACTGTGCCTTCCAGACCCATGATGATGTGCTAGGGGCAGGCTTTCCCTTGCAACTAGCCATAGGGAAATGAAAATCAAGGCAACTATGAGATACCACCTAACACCCTCAAAGATAGCCCCATTCAAAAAATCAGAAAGTAACACGTGTTGGAGGGGATGTGGTGAGATAGTAACTCTCACCCACTGCCAGTGGTTCTGTATGTCTGTGCAGCCATTTTGGAAATCAATTTGTCGATACCTGAAACAAATGGAAATCAAGCTACCATATGACCCAGCAATCCCCCTACTGGGCATATGCCCAGAAGAAGTAAGAAACAGGCCACAGCCACAATTCTGTGATCCAATGTTCATTGCAACACAGTTCTCAATTGCAAAGAATTGGAAACAGTCTAAATTTCCATCAACTGACAAATGAATTAAAAAACTGTGGTACATACATTCAATAGAGTACTATACATTCCTAAAAAAACCATGATGACTGCATGATGCACACTGATGCATGGGAAGAGTTGTAGGAAATTATGCTAAGCAAAGTAAGGCAAGCACAAAAGGACAAGTACAACATGAGTCCACTGAGGTAAGTTTAAAAAGCACAAGGGCCATAGGGGAAAAGCCACCACATCAATAAATTCCTAGGGTAAGGTCTAATCACTCTAGCAGGGGTTGGACCCAACCAAGGTATGAATATAGCAGCCACTCAAAAGCAGGAGATAGGGAAAAGTAAAAAAAGGAGGATGTGGATAGTGGGGGATCAGGGCACTAACCCACACAGGGGGTGGGCATTGTTCATGTCTCCACAGGAAAGCAAGAAAGGGACCAGACCTCACCCTGAGGCACCAAGCCTTGAGGGCAACATATCTGTATGTAGCAGAGGGTCTGCAGGGCTGTACCAGTCCTAGCGAGGCTGATCCCCTCCCCAGAAGAATGCATTAAAGAGACCAGCACTAAAGAAACAGCCCAGGGAAAGTAGCAGATCTGCCCAGACCACACAGGAGAGAGAGAGAATATAAAAGCCTTAGTTAGCATTAAATATTTCTCTCTTCACGTGGACCACCAAGTGGGGCTGAGGTGAGCATGCTACAGCAACCACGCCACCAAGGCTCCTTTTATGACCAATACCACCCCTAAATATTGTATAATGAAAATATGGCACACATTTATTGGAGCAAACCCAAAATTCCTTGGAGAGTACCTTAGTTGTATATTAAGATCAACTCAAAACATCGAAGTAAACTTTGTGATTTTTGCGTGCAGTTGTGGTTCCCTCCCTCAAATGACATGCCCAGACCACATCAGAAGGCTTCGCCTTCAGGTGCGAGGGAAGAGTGAGCTGGTAGGTACATCTGCCTGACTTCATGTCAATGATTGCCGTGACTAAAATAAAGATGGGAACACATTTATGAACCCTTCATCATTTATGTCAGGGTCTCCAAAAGAGAAAAAGGAAAAGATGATGTCGAAGAAGTTGAGATACAAGCATACACCTATGTAGCTCAGAAAGACGACAATAGGAAAGAGATGAATGGGGAGTTACGTCAGGAGTTATGCACCCACAGAAAAGAGTATGAGAGAAAGTGGGATATTTTTTAAAACTATTTTATTCCACAGAGATGTAAAGAATTCAGGGGATGAGTCAGCCTGGAAATAATGGGAAAGTGAGCCTACGAAGTTCAAGGAGTACAGGCTTCATAATACCCCAGAGGAAAGATCTACTAAGAAGCCAATGCCAGTGCATTGTTTGATGATCTCCATCAGTGAACATGTCGAGCAAAACCCAGCAAAGGGCATTGAACTAGCCTGATTTTAAACCAGCATGGAAAAAACAGAGTAGACATGCTATTCAACACGTGGATGTGTGTGGCTGGTATAATATCAAACAGTAATTAACTATCACGAGTGTTTTATAATGCTCATTGCATATTGTGATTTAAAGCAGGCTCCACAGCCAGGAAATACAAGCCGGATGGACAGTAAGGAACTTGAAGCACAAAGAATCAAGAGCTGAACGGAGAAGCAGAATAATCAGGTCAAAAAGGCACAGTCCAAGAATACTCAGGAGAGACCAAGTGAACAAATTATTTAATATTTAATGGATGGTACAGCTAACATAATGCCGCATATACATTTAATGGCAGATTTTCCTAATTTCACCTGCAAAAGGTTCTAAATCCTTAGGGAAAAAGTTGCTATTTAACTTTAATTTGCAATGGCCATTTAAAAGGTTTTAAAATGTTTAATTACCGGTACCCTTAAAGCGCTCATATCAAAGTCTAAGTCAAAAGAGTAAGGAGAGCACTTGTCTTTGCTTAAAACAATGAGGTTTGTGAAAACCCTTCATAATCGAGCCGGATGCTGTCAGCCTAGGAGGCTGTGTGCCGCGCACACACTGCCATCCTTGGACCGTTTTCTAGAAATCACTGAGTGTACACCGAGTGCAGTGTTTGGAAAGGGTACTTGTAGAGAAGGAAACCACAAAGTGTTTTGCTTCCCTTATTACAATTTTGTCTTAGAGATCAAGTCTCCATAAACCAAGGACGAGTTAGAAGCTCTGGCTGGGCCCTCAGGGTATGCTTTCTCAAGGCCTGTTTTCCTAGTGATCATTTGCCTGGAGCCCTTTCACCCTAAAGGTGTCCTGGTGCACAGTGGGTTATGCATTGGGCTGCTAACTGAAAGATCAGCCGTTTGAACCCACCAGCCACACAGGGAGAAAGATGAGGTTTCCGCTCCCGCAAAAATTTACTGCCCAAAGGGGTAGTTCTCTTCTGTCCTGTGGGGTGGCTAGGAGTCAGAGTGGACTTTAATTAATTAGGAGAATCAAACCAATTCATCCCAAATTACACTGGCATTTATTTTGTATTTCTAAGTAATGCTTCAAGCTGTCTTGTTCTATGAGCAGACTGCGCGACATCATTGTGATGTTTGTTTCCCCTGCTATATGAATTATGTGGCATCATGTTAGCTGTCTATATACTCTTAAGTATAACCTTTGAAGGGTAGTTATTTCGAGCTGGGAAATCTTTCTTCAAAGTATACATTCAATTTTTAGTGCTAAGACATTTCACAGAAACAGAACCCCTAAAACCAGGTTTTCAATGGATAGGCGAACTGTTTTAAGGTGACTGAAAAATATTTAGTATTATTTTAGCAATTAAAAATATTCTGATACCGTAATAGTGAATATTAGTTAGGGAGAGAGCTTAGTGTTCTACATGCTGGCACCTGCTTTTGGGTTCTAGAATTTGAGAGGAATTGCCAAATTCTCTTCCTATTCACTCACTGTCATCCTGATTCTGATTCATAGCAGGTCTATACGGAAGGGTAGATCTACTGCTTTGGGTTTCTGAGACTGCAAATCTTTATGGGAGTAGATAGCCTCATCTTTCTCCCATGAAGCAGCTGGTGCATTCAAACTGCTGACCTAGCAATTAGCAGCTCAGTGTGGAGCCCACTACACCATCTGGGCTCCCTCTGCTTCCTGCTAGTGAATCGGATAGGGGCATGGAATCTGCTTTGGGCTTCCAATAAGCTCTTGACCGTGTCCTGAGTTTCGGATCCTTCACAATCATTTGTAAAACTATTTTAAGAGTTTATTTTAATTAAACTACACTTGAAAATGCTTCTGAATATCACACATTCATTGTTAAAGAAAACCCTTCCATGGAGCCATATCTTCAGCTTCTGCATTATATGTATATTATATTAGTTCTATGAACTATATATATTAGTTCATAGCAGTGGGTTTTCTTTGATGCAAAGGGGATCAGAAGCAGATTTCCAATTTCATGAGACAAAAATATATTCAAGGATCGAGGTTATGCAGAAGGAACCAGATTTTTGGCTTTTGGCAGTGTAAACATAGAAATGTTTAGACACACCAACCTGGCAGGGCTGGGCTGAGCAGGTCTGAGCCAACAAGGCTGACCAGGCTCTCTTCAGACAAGACCCTGTCTTCACCAGCAACTAGTGACTCACCGGCAGGGCAAGATCCTGACCACATCGTTAGGCTTGTAGCCTTCAATGCAGACCGCACAGTTATCAAAATCAGGCTCTGTTTCCTGCAACAGAGAAAGCACAGATCAGCTACTTTCTTCATTAAACTCTTACATAAAGACCCAAGGTGAGCCTGCCCTGTGCAAAGCTTTCAGCGGCCCTGGTGCCAATTTTCTCCATCAATAATTTACTTCAGGTTGGGTTAGTTTCCATTTCTCCCAACCTCAGCTTACTGCTTCTGGGTCCCACTGAAAGTGCTTTTGTGAGAAAAACAATATTCTCATGTGCCAATTATTAATAACGCTATTTGCTACAATTATTGGAGGACACACAGTCAAATCTTGAGGGTGAGAAATGATAATTAAAAATTATCTGAATATTATTGTACCTCTCTATTTCTTTAGAATCTAGTGTATAGAACTCTAAAATAATGGTTTCATTTTTTTAGTATATAAACCTCTTTTCATGCACTCAAATTTATTACTTATGTAACAGTTCCTGCATTTTTGTAAGTCTCTGATTGGGGGCAGGGAGCGTGCTTAACAATAAAACAGACAATAACATTCAGTAATGCTTTTTAACTTATTAAGTCAACAGTACTTTTATATAGTTGAAAATAGTAGTACATATTTGTGAGACAAATCAATTTGACTAGAGATGACCCTCAGGATAAATGGAGGATTGCAAATTCTTTAACCGCCTCCAAGGAGCTGCGCTGACACTGTTGGGTAAACATTGAGCTGCAAACATTGAGGCTGGCTGTTCAAACCTACCAGTTGCATTGCAGGAGGAAAACGAGGCTGTCTGCTTTTGTAACGATGCACAGCCTTGGAAATCTTATATGGGGTCATCATGGACTTACTGAAGAACGGAGGCCAAAGCCCACATTCAGGTAGCCACCACTCTCAGACTTTTCCTGGGGATAAGAGAGAGCTTCAGAGTCTACGGGCCTGATGAGAGCAACAAAGAACTGCCTTGCAAGACGATGAAATGAACACAAGCAACTCCATCTTGAAAGAAAAGGAAAGTCCTACAAGGCCCCGCAGAAATGCTGAATCACAGCAAAGAAGTCAACACGCCAGGCATATCTGTAACTGTTTATGGGAATAAAAAGCCTCCTCTTTCTCCTGTGGAACGGCTGGTGGTTTCCAACTGCTCACCTAGCAGTTATCAGCCCGACATACCCGCCACTCTACCAGGGGTCTGAGCAATGACACCGGGTTCTGCATTCTCAGTATCGGAGATGGAAATTTTCCCTGCATTCACTGTGCACCTAAGTGGGGGACATTGCCCGGTGGGGCGCTCTATCTTCCTCGTAAGGGTTTATGGAGAAACATAATAGCAGGAATACACTTTTGTTCTCCCCCCACACACACCTTTTAAAGAACTGAACTAAATGAGTATTGTCTCCTCCTTTGTACTGACTGTCTAAAAGCACCAATCTAGACTCAGGACCAATCTCTGTGATCCAGGTGATGTATTTATACCACTTACTAATTGTACTAACATATTAATTTCATACTGACTTTTGCAAACAGCACTTTTCAATTTCTTATTTTTTTCTATCTAACTCTGTTCTTATCTCTTGTATGCATTGCATAAATTGCTTTACAGTTTATTTAATAGAGATTGGAGTAAGCAATAGACACTATCCTTGCATGATTGCTATTAGCATACACCACCACCCCCTTCTCTCCTCCCGCTCTTCTATCCAGAAATATCGAGAGCATCTCTGAACAGCAGCTCACCCAAAGGCAGGAGGAATGTTACCTTGTCACCCTTCTTGATGGTCCTGACCTGGAGCTTGCTGATGGCTTTCTTTGCTGCGTCTCCTAGTCGGCGCTGCAAAAAACAAATGCTCCTTGTTAGAATTAAAGCTGTGTAATTCTAGACTTTATTTCTTCAATTTAATAAAGAAACCAAGGAAGCTAGCTGTGAGAACCTGCACAAGTGGTACAAATGTTAACCACAATGACTGGAGGAGATGGGGTGGGGTGCCCGTTCAACGGGGCTCTACTAACTGAAGCTTGGCCACAGGGACCAGTTCTTTATGCCGCATAGTGGCAGGTGGCATGTAAAGATCCTGACCTTCAGTGATGCTGGGCACAGGAGCTATCTAAGCAGACTGGAGGCAGGGTAGGGGACCGAGAGGGAAGAGAAAACGTTCCAACATTAGCCACCCACCACATGGCAGGGAAGCGGACTTGATGGCACAGTGGGTTAACTACTGGCCTGCCAGTGGCTCAAACCCACCAGTTGCTCCTAGGGAGAAAGGTGAGACTGCTCCCATAAAGATCTAAACTCTTGGAAGCCCTAAGGAGCAGTTCTACTTTGTCCTATAGTGAAAAATGCTTTCTACGTTCAGAATCTGTGTGATGGCCATGGATTTTGGTATGGAGAGAGCCACTCCACCAAAACCCAAACTCACTGCCATCGAGATGATTCATAGTGACCCTATAGGACAGGGTAGAACTGTGCCTGTCAGTTTCTGAGAACATTAACGTTTCACGGGAGTAGAAAGCTCCATTTTGCTCCTGCAGAGCAGCTGGTAGTTTTGAACTGCTGACCTTGTGGTTAACAGCCCAAAGTGTAACCACTAAATCACCAGAGTAGGTGAAATTAACTTCACCTCCTCTTTTTCACCAGTGGGCTTAATTGCTTATGTAGTCCTTTCGCTTTATGTTATGGATCCAACTTGTGTTATCCTATCCTATCCCATTCTCACGTGCCATTTTGCCCCCGTGTGTTTATATATATTCATGTGTTCAGAAAAAGACCAAAACCACATATGTTCAAAATAACATGTTGATTATACTGCAAATACTCGTGTAACCACAGCCTGCCATGCCAAGCAATAATATAACACATTTTTTTGGTTTTGGAGAGAGAAAATTACTGTCTAAAACCATCCTGTAATAATCCAATGAGAAGGCACTGAGCAGAGTGAGAGAGGAAGGTGGTGAAGTAGGACTGAGTTTTAATCTTGGAAAAAGAGTTGGCCTATGAGTTTTCCACTTATGTCATCCTTTTCTCGGACATATATACTTCTTGCCTGTCAGATGTATATATTCAGCAGGAACATATTTAAAGGTCTAAAATTAATGGAGCTAACATTTGGGCACAGAGTGACCATTTACTTCCACTGATTTTGATCCATTCAGAAACAACACTCAAGCTTCTTCTGTTTTTCCTCCTTTAAAATGGTGGACATATGAGGGGGCACACTGCTCTCCCCAACCGCCCCCCCCCCACCTAAAAAGAGGCTATGTATTTAAATTTGTATTAAACAACCTTATCACCTTCAAAGTGCTCTCCATTACACTTAATACATTTGTCAAATCTGCGATTCAATTCTTGGAAATATTTTCCAAACTCATCTGTTTGGATGGCTAATAGAACCTCCCGCCACTGGAGATCCCTTTGCAGAGGGGTCTCGGGGAGGAGATGAGCCAGTCAGGGTGCGATGTAACAATGATGAGAAATACAACCTTCCTCTAGTTCCTAAAGGTTTCCTCCCCGCTCCCACTACCATGACTCGAATTCTATCTTGCAAGACTGGCTAGACCAGAGGAGGTACACTGGTACAGATAGGAACTGAAAATGCAGGGACTCCAGGGCGGATGAGCCCTATAGGACCAGTGGTGTGAGTAGCAAAACAGGGAGGGTAAAGGGAGAATGGGTAGGGAAGAGGGAACCGATTACATGGAACTGTGTGTGACCTCCTCCCTGGGGGACAGACAACCGAAAAGTGGATGAAGGGAGAAGTCGGACAGGGCAAGATATGACAAAATACCCATTTATAAACTATCAAGGGCTCATGTGGGAGGGGGGAGCGGGGAGGGAGGAGAAAAATGAGGACCTAATGTCGGGGGTTTAAATGGAGAGAAAATGTTTTGAGAAATGATGTACAAATATGCTTTACACAATTGATGTGTGTATGGATTGGGATAACAGTTGTATGAGCCCCTAATAAAATGTTTAAAAAAAAAAAAAAGAATTAACGGCAAATAAAGCAAAGGAGGAAATAAAAAAATAAAAAAAAAGAACCTCCCTTGTTTTTTTCCTTCACCTCTTCTATGTCATCAAATCTCTGTCCTTTCCCGTCTCTCCACATTCACAGAAACCAAAAGAATAGCACAGAGCGAGGTCAGGTGAGTAAGGTGCATGGGACAAGTGAGGCATGCAGCGTTTTTGCCCAAAACTGGTGCAATGAGATGACTGCATGAGCAGGTGCATAGTGGTGGCAGCAACACCAGTCCCCATGCCACAAATCAGGACTTCGTTGTCTCAAACTGTTACGATCTTTTCAGAACCTCTAAATAGAAAGCTTGATTAACATTCTGACCTGGTGGGATGAATTCCAAATGCATTATGTGTCGAGATTTTCAACCTTTGGGAGTTGATGGATATCCAGAACGAGGTTTAACATCAATCAATTTTTCACCCTTTTTGAAATGAGATAACCACTCATACAATCAAGTCATCCCCATCATGCTGTCTGTGTAAGCTGTGGTCAATATCACAAGATTCTGTGGCATTTTTCCAAGCAGGAAACAAAATTTCATAGCCACATGCTATTCTCTTAAATCCAGCCATCACAAAAAACAAGATTAGAGTGAAACTGCTTTTACAAAAAAAAAATTTACTGTGACCAAGAGAACCTTTCCAAGTGATGCCACAGGGTGCACTAACTCGGAGAGAGTTGCTTGATACTCCCCTACTGGGAAAACTGCTTACTATAAAAGCTCCACCTAGTGCGATTCCAGAGTTTTTTTGGGGTACTTCCTCATACACAAATGAACAATTTCTCTAATGCAGGTACCATGCTAAGGCTTCATACAACAATCCTATGTGAATGATTCTGTCTTATAGGATGGACTGAGAGTTGTAGAACATAGTTGATTGTTCAGTATAATAGAATTAGTTAAATGTCAGAATCCTAAGTAAACGAAGTCTAACTTTCAAAGGGTTACAGTCTTGGAAACCCACAGGGCAGTTCTACCAGTGTCCTATAGGGTTGCTATGAGTCAGAATAGACTCACTGGCAGTGAGCTTGTTTTCATTTAAAGCTAACACTCTTTTTATTTATCAACCAACCAATCTACCAAGCAGCTATCCCGCCAATCAATCAACATCTGGCCAGCCAGCTACCCTGTCAGTCAATTCACATAGCCAACAAGCTAGCCAAGCAATGGGAATTTACTAAATTCCTATCATGTGGCATTTCCTTCAACATTGTGTTATTAAATGTAAATAAGTTGGAAAGATAAATTCTTGTAGTCTGTATTTTCTTCTTTTTTCTCTTTAATGATTCATACATATTTTTGAAAATAATACTGGTGTCTTAATACAAGAATAAATTTTGTCTAAAAGCATGCCCGTGTGCACTACAGATTTATGTACACATCTATGAGAAGCCAGCAGGAAAAAACAGGAAGCGTATATAATGAGAAAGTTCCAGGGGGCAAGTCTGGGGAAAGAGGGAGAAGGAAGAATTGAAGGTGAAATGAACCAGGATGGAACTCTCTCCTCCTCTAGTCATTGTCTACTAATTCTTTGCATCTTGACCAGAGATACTCTCCAGGAGTCCCTTCCTGTATCTCTCTCAGGATCTCAGGAGAGCATTGGACACCCCATTGAGCCCAGGTCTACTCTGACACACCTGCGGTTACCATAATTTTGATAACAACTGGTAGTGCTGTAGCATATAATGTAGTGGAAACTCCTAAAGTAGTTGATGACTAAATAAAAGCTTAAGCCAAGGGTATTTCTTTGTGTGTTTTCCCTTTTGGTATTGTTTTTTAAGCATGAGAAACAAATTGAAAAATGTCAGTTATTGGGCTAATCTATGACAAGCTATAAGTCATACTTAGTAAAGTAAGCAGATGTGTGTTTCTGGCCTTGTTAAAAACTGTCCGTCTAAACCATAGATTGAAATGGCCTAAATTGAGAATTGAAAGTTCTTGAAAAAGGGCTACAATGGTGTTGTTAGGTGCCATAAAGACGGCTTTGACCCACAGCGACCCTATGCACAACAGAATGAAATACTATGCAGTCCTGTGCCATCCTCACAATTGTTCCTATGCGTGAGCCCATTGATGCAGCCATTCTGTCAATCCTTTTCCTCTAGGGTCTTCCTCTTTTTCACCGCTCCTCCACTTTACCAAGCATGATGCCTGTGTAGACTAGAGAAACAAATCCATAGACACTCATGTGTATAAGACAGAGCTTTATATACAAGGGCAATTGAATATTGATAAGACATCCCAGCCCAGTACCCATGAAGTCCATAAGTCTGATATTAGACCACATGCCTGATACCAATCTACAAATTCCTCTTCAGACTCATGAAATACATGCAATGATGCTGAATGCAGGAAGATCACATCCCAGTGGATGAAAGTATTGTGGATCCAGTGGACAGAAGCATCTCAGTGCTGGTGTGAGTCTACACTGGCTCCTCCAGCTCCAGGACTCTGGCTGCATCCATGTAGCTGCATCAGGCTCATCATCATTCATGTTTTACAGGGAGTGAGTATGCGTCCCGTCTCCAGTGAGCTATTTATCACCTTAGCACCTCCAAATGAGGTCATCAAGCTGTGACCTGATTGACAGGTGAAACTCCACCCCTTCACTTGTAATAGTCTCAAATGGACAACAGATTATGTAACTACCATAATGTCCTTCTCCAGAGACTGGTCTCTCCTGACAATATGTCTAAAAGTATGCAAGATGAAGTCTAGCCACCCTTGCTTCTGAGGAGCACTCTGGCCTTACTTCTTCCAATACAAATCAATTTGTTCATTTAGTAGTCCATGGTACTTTCATATTCTCCTCTAGCACCACAATTCAGACGAATCAATTCTTCTTTGGCCTTTCTTACTCATTGTCCAACAGGCACATGCATATGATGCATTGGAGAATACCCTGGCTTGTGTCAGGTCCACCTTAGTCCTCAAAGTAACATCCTTGCTCTTCAATACTCTAAAGAGGTCTTGTGCAGCAGATTGACCTAATGCAATATGTTGTTTGATCTCTTGACTGCTGCTTCCATGAGCATTGCTTGTAGACACAAGTAAGACAAAAGTCTTGACAACTTCAACCTTTTCTCCATTTATCATGATGTTACTTATTGGTCCAGTTGTGAGGATTTTGGTCTTCCTTACATTGAGTTGTAATCCATACTGAAAGCCACAATCCTGGATCTTCACCAAGTGCTTCAATTCCACCTCAATTTCAGCAAGCAAAGTTGTGTCATCTGCATACCACTGGTTGTTAATAAGCCTTCCTCCAATCTTAATGCTACACTCTTCTTCGTAGAACACAGCTTCTCTGATGATTTGCTCAGAACATAGATTGAAAAAGTGTGATGAGAGAACACAGCCCTGACACACACCTGTCCTGATTTTAAACCATTCAGTATTCCCTGGTTTTATTCATACAACTGCCTCTTGATCCATGTCCAAGTCCCTCATGAGCACAATGAAGTATTCTAGAAAGCCTATTCTTCTCAAGGTTATAAACAGTTTATTATGTTACACAGAGTTGAATGTCTTTGCATAGTCAATGAAACACAAGCAAACATCTAGTAAATGCTAGACGTGAGCACAAGTAAACATCTAGTTAATGCTGGAATCCCACAGAATATTAAATTAAAAGTAATAAAACTGGGCTCAAAGTAAATACATTTTTATTTTTGTGGTAGTCACCTAATCTGGTGTCAATTTAAGGATTAAGAGTGTAGGGGTGGAGTCTAGGCTGTCAATTTGGAGATAGCCAATGAGACTTCTGTAGCATCTCTCTCTGGCTATACCTGAATAAAAAGAGGGTGGGATTTAAAAACAGTCTTCTCTTTCGTAAAAAATAGGGCCTTTCAATACATGCAAATATATATAAAATGTATTATTTTTTATATAAAAATGTATTATTTATCCAGGGAATGTGAAACAAGCTGACATTAAAGTATCAGGGATTATGGGGGACAGCAGCATTAATGGTTAGGGAATTAGAAAAACAAATCTCATTATGGATTCTGGCTACTGGGGGCAAGGAAAGGTTAAAGAAGTTCATCAGAGGTTAACAGTAGGATTCTCAAATTAGCAGAATTAACAGATCTGAGGAAGGACAGCTCTTTGAAACTGGAGTAAAAAAATAATAAGGCATTCATCAACCAAGTCCATGGGGAATTTTCTCTTGGGAAATGATATAAATATATTCCTTTGAGTCAAGCCTCAACTTGTACATATATACAATACACATACATGTCTTTTGAGGAGGAAAGGGAAGCCATTTTGTCAGGGATTGATGAAGGCAGCGGTTCTCAACCTGTAGGTTGCGACTCCTTTGGGGGTCAAACGACCCTTTCACGGGG
>NW_022106084.1:8866471-8867567 GCF_000313985.2 Echinops telfairi
GAGTGACAAATGGCTCCGTGAGTCTCGCCTTTGGAGTTCTCTGGTCTCTTGCCTTGTGATGTTCCGACCAGGGTGCAGCTGCCTTAGCAGTTCCTTGCTTTACTTGCAAGGCTCACTTCCGGCAAGATACCCCTGAAGAGAAGCCACATGGACCTACCCTGATGCAGCCCTGGGTGCTGGAGCAGCCGTGTGGAGACTCCTGCCAGTGCGGGGTCTTTTCACTGATTTGGCTTTCCTCCTGCAGTCATAGTGTGCATTTTGTGAGATGGAGGAGGGCTTCATGGGTTGGTGTCAGGCATATAGGCTAATGTTGGACTTGTGGGCTTGGGCAGCACTGGGTTGGGATGTTTTCTTCATGCGCACTTAATCTTTATATAAAACTCTCACTTACACATGAGTTTCTGTGGATTTGTTTCTCTAAAGTACCCAGAGTAACACAACCCTCTAGCCAGTCATTGCACCTTCTTCCCCCTTCTGCCCCTGATAACCATCAAATAATACTTAGTGTAAAAACATTCTCTTGACTTTTTACAATTGCTAGAATACAATATTTAATAGTTGTCCTTGGATGATGAGTGAAAAAAAGCATTTTTAATTAAATGTCCAAATAAAGCCACTGTTGCTTTTGTAATTGGTCTCATTTGTCTTGGAATTTTTAACAATAGCACGTAATGACAAAGAAAACAAAATTACAGGCCTTGCTCAAATTAAGCCCTATACATGGCCTGCATCTAGGAATTGGAACCCAGAAAAAATGGCAAGAATGATTTTTGTTGCAGTTGTCAGAGATAAAGCATAACGCAATGCGAATGCGCAGATGTTGATGTATCACAGCTCTGGGAATTGTGCTTTCGATAGGGATGCCTTCTTTTGTGTGTGTGTGTGTGTGTATGTGTTTATTTTATTATTATTATTGTTAATACTTTTATTGGGGGCTCTTAAATCTCTTATCACCATCCATATATTCCTCTAGTGTGTCAAGCACATTTGCACATATGCCGCCATCATCATTTTCTAAGCATTCTTTTCCCACTTGAGCCCCTGATATATGTTCCCCATTTCTTCCCCCTCCCTTTCCTATTCACCCTCCCTCATG
>NW_022106084.1:8869959-8899159 GCF_000313985.2 Echinops telfairi
TATATATATATATATATATTGAGAGGTGAATAGAACTATGTACTCATATCTATATGTTAAGAAGTAAGGGATGCCTTCTTATTCTCCAGCGTGCTCTTGTGGATGGTCTGTACTTCAATTAGGCCTGAATCATTCTGTTCTCTAAAGATTGTGTGCAGTAGGGTCTTCTTGGCTAAAGATAATTGGAAATGTAATTAGGAACTATTTACCAGGGTCACTGGTTCCTTGCCAACAGTGAAGATAAAGTCCTAAGTAAATGCCAACACTGCCATGAATCAGAATCAACTCACTGCCAACTAACTCGAAAAATAAATAAACAATAACGACAACAGTAACAACAGCAACCTAACTCCCCGTCATCAAGTTGATTCTGACTCATACAAAATGTCAGCCAGCGTGGTAAGCAACTACAGTCCCAATTCGACAAACCAGAAGACACGTACCGAGTGACCTACGTAAGAGACTGCAGAAAGATAAGACACCTTCTCGGGGTCCTTCTCTGCACCAGACACAGAAATGGAGTGAACCCAAAAAACCCCAACTCGCCCTCATCAAGTCAGTAATGACTCATCGTGAACCTATCAGCAGAGCAGCACTGCCCATGTGGGTTTCCTAGTAATGTCGTCAAGGTAACTAAGAATCTTAGGATGCCAAAACATGCGGTCAAAACTATACTTTTCTCCCTTCTCGTGTAATTGGATAAATCTCTATCAGATGTAGTTTATGGACATGATCATCATCATGATCATGGTCACCGTCATGTCACCAAGCCGAAAAATAAATGTGCTTGTGATTCAGGTGAAGGGAGGTCACTGTAAAGGCCAACAGTGTTGGTGCCAGTTGTCTGGACCCCCACATGACCTTGGGTGACTCATACTTTTCTCCTACTCTGAGAGGCCGAATAATGATTCTTTCAGGTCTGGTCAATGTGAGAAGAACCATTGCACAGCTAGTCTAGTCCGATGACCACCTATCGGCTAGAAACTGGGTCAAGGCACTCAGATGGCCTCTTCTGGTAGTCCTGCTGTCCTGATAGGGGGATGGCGTAGCCGTTGGCGCACTTGTACGTAATGTAAGGCAGAAACACAAGGGCTATTTTCATGCAAGGTGTTGTACAAGAGGAGGCATCAGGGGGTCAGAAGATCCAGCTATTGGTCCTGCCTTTTGCCACTAACACTCTCTGTGGCTTTGGCCATGTCACTTCCATGAGCTGGGCCTTAGTTCCTCCACCTCTAACCATTCACTGTTTTCATTTAGACCAGCAGTTCTCAACCTGTGGGTCGCAACCCCTTTTGGGGTTTGAACAACCCTTTCACAGGGGTCGCCTGATTCATAACAGTAGCAAAATGACAGTTATGAAGTAGCAACAAAAATAATGTTATGGTTTGGGGGGGGCGGTCACCACAACATGAGGAACTGTATGAAAGGATCGTGGCCTGGGGAAGGTTGAGAACCACTGATTCAGACAGAGCTGAACTAGGAGGCAAGGATCCCCAACAGGCAAATTCTCTACCCAGGGAAAAGCAGTGGCTAATTACTGCACTTCGGGCACACAACAACACACACTTTCCCTTTTTGAAGCCCGGAGGGCTTTGCCCTTCTCCCCGAGCAATCTCAGGGCAATTTTGGTCACTGTTCCCCAGGAGACCAGAGCGTCTCCGCCTGCAGCATCTCCCTTGGTAGCCGGCACTTGCCTGCTCCGTTCCTGTCCTTTTCTTTAGGAAGCTTGAGTTTGTTTTAAATTCTACCACTTCTCTTTTTCCAACCTAATGTGAGCACCAATACGTGCAAAAGAAAGCAAAAAGGCAGGCGCCAGATGCAGGCAAATAACAGGAAAATACATTCTCTGAGAAAGGAAACTTTGGGTTTTTCAGAAACAAAAATGTTGCTGAATGCCTTTAATCCGGCTTTACATAAAACAAATAAAACAACAACTAAAACCAACCAAACAAACAAAACCCAAAAACCAACCAAGGGCAAGTCTGCAATCCCTTGGATTAGCTTCAAAGGCAATGTTGTTCATGAAAAGCAAACCAAACTCGAAGCCTACTTAATTCCTCTGATCTGCTCACATGGGAAAAGAAGCCCAGTTGGTGCAGTGGCTACATGTTTGCGCTGTGATCTGCAAGGTCAGCAGTTTGAAACCACCAGCTGCTCCTCGGGAGGAAGACAAGGTTTCCTACTTCTGTAAAGAGTCATAGTCTCACAAACCCACAGGGCAGTTGCTCTCTGTCTGACAGAGTGGCCATGAACCAGCATCAACTCAATGGCGGTGAGTTTTGTTTGTTTGTTTTTAGTAATATCTCTTAAATTCTTAAAAATGCTAATTGGTGTACTCTTGGATAAGGATAGTTGTATAATTTAAAGAAATTATTCAGTGTCACGAAAGTGTTCATGGAGAAGCTGTTGTGTTAGTGTATGAGTTGCTGAGCATGATCTCAAAAACAGCAATAAAATACCTTAGATTAAATCTTAATGAAATTCTTAGGACTTTGGTTTCTCATCTGCCCTCTTCTGGGGACATGGATTCTTACGTGTCCAGGCAGTTTCAGCATCATCAACAGGCTATTTTCTTAAGGCTTCCACTCACCCAGTGGGACCACCAGAGATTTATTGTGTTTAAAATTGTCAGGATATGGGATAAATGGTCAGCAAACCATTTTCCAAATCCTTATAAAACCTTTGTTTCCATGGACCGTGGGTTGAGGTGTGCACCTTCTTTTCCCACTCTATCCTGCTGTCTTACTCCTTTCTATGGACAAAGTATGATCCAACAGATCAGCCCTGCTCTGTCGTGCTTCATGACCGTTACAGGTTTTTACATCCAAAAGCTCATCTAACGTGAACCCCTTGTTGTCTTACCTCAGAAGCGGTCTAGGATTGACGCTACTTTGATTCGAAGTCAGAGATAGGTACAAATGATATTTGCTTTGAATTGCCCCTAGTTTCCTAAACCTTGGCCTGGGCAGTATTCTAGACCTTAATTAGCTATGTGAGGGAGTCACATTTATGTCTGAATTTAATGCCTGATGATGCAACAGAAAAGATGCTGGGTTTGATCTCAGCTGAGACTTCAGGAGGCTGGAATGTGGCCAGAGGAAAAGCAGGCCCTCAGAAGACATGCCTTCTTCGCAAGCAATTTGGGCTTCTTGGGGAATTCAGGAAGGGAAGCAAGCGTCCAGACGCCTTCCAGAGTTCTTGAAAGAGCTTGAAATATTTAGTCGCTGGGACTCAAGCCCACACAGGTACCTGACAGATCAGGTCCGCAAAGGAGGCTGGACCGGAAGAAACGACAATAGGCAATATAAACGAAAAGTATTATGAGTGAAGCAGAAAGTTGAAAAGTTGTTAACCTTGAACAGAGGCGTATGGATGCAAATGAAACTTGAGGTGTACTGGGGTCTTCTACAAACCAAAATCCCTATTTCCCCTCCCTTAGAGGGCCTATGTGCACTGGGAAGGTAAAGCAGGGGCAAAGAAAGAATAAGTTCAGGTAGTGACAAGAACTAGGGGGTAAAAAAGAAAACGAATACCTAAAATAATAGGATGGAAGAAGAGAGACCGGGTAGAGGATGAGGTAACATTAAAATCTCCCAGGTCCATTTTCAGACCTCTTCTCCTGGCATACCTGCTCTTCAGGTGAGCTCCTGCCGCCCTGGTCATTTTTCGTAGCATCTACACCTGGTGATTCTCATGTCCTCCCCTCTGCTGTAAGCTTACATGTCGAAATAGCGGCTTGCCAGCTCTGTTTTGATATTTAATAAAGATAAAGCCAGCAGCCAGAACAAAGGCCCCCAGTCCACTGCTATTGCTTCTGACAGAGCAGACTGACCTCACAGGGCCATATAGAAGCACACCCCTAGGCCACCCCCCCTCCAACCCCACAAAGCCACTGGGTGAGTTCAAACGACCAATCTTTAGGTTATTGGCTGTTAGTTGTCATCAGGCCGATTCCAAATTGCTCTAAAGGGATTTCAAGACTTTAGGAGACAGCCAGAACCAAAGTGCCCTTGGGTAGATCCCAATAATCAGCCTTTCAGCCAGCAGTCATTATAAATGGTTTGCATCACCCAGGGACCTTGGTAAACAAACCCACTGCCATGAAATCTATGCCAACTCCTAGCGACCCGATGAGACAGAGTAAATCTGCCCCTCTGGGTTTCCCATGCAGGCCTGCTTCACAAGTGTGGAAGCTGCACCTTTCTTCCTCAGCGAGGCTGGTGGTTTTGAACTGCTGACCTTGTGATTCCTCCAGGTCAGCACAGAAAAGACCTTGCAGTGAGGGTACTAATGTAAAGAATCCACAGCAGACCTTCCTCCACAGGGAACTGCATTGACAGATCGCCTCCAGGTCCATTCAGTATGCCGAGAAAGAGGCAGTGGTCCTAGACCATGCCGCTGGCTTTCCTTTCCTTTCTGCCTCATTAATTCAAGTTCAGGGTTCCTTCCACACACTTGAGTAGCTGGATGCTATACCAATGTGAAGTCCATGGTTTTGATATTCCGTCTCAGGCTGTGAGACTACCTCCAACCTGAGAGTCACTCTTTCTGAACTGCCAATGAAGCCTTACTAAGAAGAATGTATTGTTACAGGCTGCACAGCTGTTAACTTTTTTTTTTTTTTGAATGGAGCAGAGACCTTCTCATCAAAGAGAAGCAGTTTTCTAAGGGAAGTCTACACTATTGTTCTATCCGTCAGAGGTATAGTGTTCACTTTGATCAGCACTGCTCTCTTTTACTGCAATTCGGTTTCACTGAACATCCTGTAATGGGAAGGAAGTTAATAAAAATGAAGGCAGAATAAATTTTTAAGCCCCTTGAACCACTTCCGTACTGTCAACTTCCAATTTATTTTTCACATATAGTACAGAAAACACATTAGCCAGACAAACATAGAAGACACATCTACCACCATGGTGACCGAAATAACTGCTTAAATCGAGCTTCAAATGTTATCCTTGCCTCAGTTGCCTAATGACTGTTTGAAATGTCCATAGGCTCAAAATTCGAGGCACGTCATTTCTATTTATCATTTTCTGATTAGCTGGGTGAGTAACTTTGTAAGACCTGAATCTGACATATATAATATTTTCAAATGAAACCTCCTAGAGATTACTGAATTGAACATATTAGCTTTATATACCCTTTCAGTGCCTTGTGTCTAAAGGGTACTGGGTTTTAGTTTAAATTTGAGAAGACTCGGTGAGACTGGCAAAATTGGATTTTCTAAGGAGTTTTCAAGAAGTCTATAGGACAGCAGTAATGGATACCATTCACTGAGAGGTTAATAAGTACTTAGCATGTTTCTTTCCTGGCCATTGGGTTGCTTCCAACTCATAGTGACCCTGGGACAGAGTAGGACTCACCCCATGAGTGTCCAAGCCTGTCAGCCTTTACGGGAATGGAAAGTTGATTAGCAGGTCCTCATATAACCTACTCTACCAGTAGAGCTCCTTTAGCATATGTTTAGAAGCTTTAAAAATAATATACATGGGCTAATTCAATCTTCTACAAAATTATACAGGCATGATTTACATGCCCATTTAGATTAGGCTTTTCTAAAGCATGAAAAAGTTAAGTAACTTGCTTCTTTTTGGTAAGTGGTGGAACGGGACTACTTTGTAGTTACTAAAACTCATGCTTTCAAAGATTACTTACTGGCAGGGGAAAAGTTTCATTATGTAATAAAATTAGAACATAAAACTACATGTCCATACATTCATGTCTCGCACATCTACACATCAATACACCGTTTTTCAGCAAATCGGTGAGAAAAATGGGTGATTTTTCTTCTTAGTAATTTTGTATGGCTTCCAGAATTTCTTACAATGAACATGGAGCACTTAAAAAATCAGAAAGAAAGCAATACAAATGGTTTTAAAGCCCTGTTTCAGAAGCTAGAGGAAATATACACAGACCAGTTCCCATAAAACATGGGGGGAAAGTTAAAGAGCTATCGTCTTTAAAACAAACGACTAAGATCTTGCTGGTTCTTAGAAAAGTTCCACGAATACTTTAAGAATCAGGTAATGCCCAAAGAAAAAAACAAAAGCTCACTGCCAAGGAGCTGCTTCCAGGGGACAGTGCCACCGTGGGCAGCAGGGAGGAGAACTGCCCGGCTGTGGGGCCTCAGAGATGCTGAAGTTCTCTGGGAGCAGACAGCTTCAGCTTTCACCCTCAGAGCAGACTGGTGGGTTCAAACCACTGACCTTGGGTAACAGCTCAGTTTGTAGCCCATTACCCCACCAGGTAACTCCAGTGCTTTTAAGAATGCTTTTAAGCAGTGATGTCTTATAGCGCTTTCTACGATGACAAAAATGCTCTTTGTGCACTGCCAATATGGTAGCCACAAGTCTCGTGATAAATAGTCAGACTGAGGAATAGAATTTTAAATTTTATTTAATCATAATTAGTTTAAGCATGCACTTATGTCTATGAACCACCATATGTTGGACATGGCAGATTTAAACTACTGACAATAAAGTTCCCAAATTTTTCATATAAAGTCAGTATACATTTGCTTAATCGTTACATAAAGGTGAACAGTAGACAAATCTCATATAGGTGAGTAAAAGATGGTAATAAGATGCTAACCAAGGCAAATCCAGGCCATGAGGATGTCTAACGGCCCTTCAGAATAGTGTGCGATAGGGACTTCAATTCACAGGATTCACTCCTTAGAGTCCCTGGGTGATGAAAATGTGTAATGTGTTTGCCTACTAAGCAGAAGGTGAGAGGTTTGAATCTACACATACGTATTTTGGAAGAAAGGCCTGGTGATATATTTATAAAATCCGGTGGCTGCATTCTCAGAACAGTCCCCCTCTGACACAAAATAGGTCAACACGAGCTGAGGGCAGCGTGATGACAACTGGGCTTCCCACTGGCTCGGTTTTCACTAACAGATCGGCAGAGAAAACTCGGACCATGGATTCAAAGAGCAGTTAAAAATCAAACATCCATTCCTGGTCTAAAAACCTTCTCAAATAAAACAGTGCTAAATTGACTTCTTAATATGATACAATTTCATCTCAGTTCAGAAGACCTCAAGGGGAAATAATAAACTGTAGAAAAAGAAAAGAAAAAGAAAATGACCCCCCCCCAAAGCCCATTACATTCTGGTTGCTCACATTAAATTCAGAGCGAAGAGAAATAGGTTCAGTATAATTACTAGTACATTAACATTACTTTGGAGGCACAAGCTGATGGGAACCCCTGTGGCTGCTAACTGTTAGTCAGTGGTTGGAATACACCAGCTGCTCTGTGGGAGAAAGATGTGCAGTTTGCGTCTGTAAAGATCACAGCATTGGGAACCCTAAGACATTGTTCTCCTCTGTCTGATAAAGTTGCTTGAGTCAAAATTTACTCGATGGCAGTGTTTGGCTTTTGGTTAAACTAATGAAACTAGGTAACACCATAATAAATAAATAAGAGGTTTTAAAATGTGAATAATGCCACTATCTGCATGTATAAGTGATGCAGTCCTGATGACCTAATGCATACAAGCAATCATAAGCATTACAGCGTGGTGGTAACGAACATGGACAGTGGTGCACCAGTGTTAGCCCCATTGATAAAGATACCTCTTGACACTGGCCAAGTTACTTAACCTCTCTGTGCCCAGTTTCCTCCCCTGTAAAATGATCAACTTGTTATTATTAGATGGAGCAAACATCTAAGAACATTTTTATCTGTAATAAGCACTACTTATTATTATTATAGGAGCTTGGTAGGCTGGTGGGGTAAGCACTGATGAGTAGTTCAAAGCCACCAGCCACTCTGAGGGACAAAAGATGAGGTTTTCTATTCCCATAAAGATTTACAGTCTTGCAAACCTACAGAAGCAGTTCTACCCTGTTCTGCAGGGTTGCTGTGAATTGAAATCAACTCAATAGCAATGAATTTGGTGTGGGTTTATTACTATTACCATTACTATTACTATTGCAGTAAAAATGATGAAGCTACTACAGATTTAATATACATGTATCAAAAGTTTTAAATATAGGAACATTTATTTATATAGTAACTCAGTGATTAAATGCCTAGGAATAAACATAGACTAATTACAAGATGGCATAAAAATATTTTAAAGTGCTATTCAACTCAAACACACTGCCATCAAGTAGATTCCAAAACAGAGACCCCATAGGACCAAGGAAACGGCTCCTTACATTTTCCAAGGCTGTACATCTTTATGAGAGAAGACAGCGCTATCTTTCTTCTGAGAGTAACTATAGGTTTGAACTGCTGACCCTGTGCTTAGCAAGCCAACCTTTAGCCCACAGCTCCACCATGGTTCTTTAAAAATGCCGTTAGAGCAGAAAAAGGAAGAGCTGAACAAAGGGACAAAACATGGACTATATGTAGGCAGGATGCTTTACATTATACGGTTACAAATTCCTTGTAAATTATTCTATTGTTGAATATTTCATAATAAAGATATGGATTAAAAATCATATAGTGATTTAAAGTCATATAAAGATAAACATGGGAAAAACGAAGAAAATTCCGAGAAACTAGAGCAAGATAAAGAAGATTAGCATGAACAGATATGAAGTATGTTATAATACTAGAGATGCAATATAATTCTACAGTATAAATCAACAGATTAATGATAGAGTTTTGAGAACATAAATGAGCTAAATGCCATGTGTACATTTTTTAAAAATAAGAGAAACACGGCCACCAAGTGTCGGCCATGCCATGCAAGCCAGGCATGGCCTGTCCAGATGACCATGCAGTGCTCTGCGGGCATTAGAAATGAGAAGGCACCTTGCTTTGCATGTGGATGCAAGATCACCATGATCATTTTTAAGATTGGCAAAGAAAGCTATAGAGTTAAGTGTGTTACCACTTGCTTTCAAAAGATATATACGCACATGTGTTTGCAAATGCAAAGAAACTTTCTCGAGAAGAGGAGGTTTGACTCACTGAGGTCTTGCTAGTAATTTTCTGTGATTTTCCATGTTTGTACAATAATCTGTATTACTTTTTCAATCATTTACACTGCTTTTTTTTTTTTAATGTGAGTTACTCACCTGGTTCCTGTCCCTGGCATTTGCATATCGAAACCTCTGGATATAGTAAAAGACCAGCCATGCGAGGGAAATGATCATCAGGACAATGAAGGAGATGGAGACAAACACAACCGAGGTGCGGCTCACATATTTCTGCAAGTTCCGGGTCCCGATGGTGATGTACATCGTCACAGTGATGTTTCTTTCCAGCAGGCTCACGATCTCCTTCCCTTTCGGCTCAGGAATCATTATGGCCACGATGTCTTCTACGCCTGTAGAGGGGCAAGAAGGCCAGGTCACCGCAAGGGTCAGGACAAAAAACCACGTAATTCCGTGATGGCCTGAGAAGGCCTCGTCGAAGGACCACAGAGTCCAATTTAGCTCTGTTTGGGGGATGTTCCTGGGTGGTACAGATGGGTAATGTGCTCCACTGTTAACCGAAAGGTTGGGGGTTCAAATCCACCTACTAAGAACAGCCTGGGGATCTACTGAATAAGCAGCCATTGACACTGTATGGAGCAGAGTCGACTCTAACACATTTTGGGGGTCACGATAGTCAGAGCTGGCTCCACAGTAACTACTTTCTCACCCCCCACCCCCATCCCCACTACTCTAGCTATCTAGGGATGCTGTGGTCTTGCATATGAGAAAGGAGCCCAACTTTTATTCATGATTCTGGCAATAGCACGGTCGTGATCATGCCCTGCCAAACCACTCTCCATCCAACTCTCGAAGGGGCTGACCCCACGGTTCAGAATCTGGTTCAGGAGAACCCTTCCAAAGTCACCCTGTGTGCAGTGACATGCTGCGCTCCACGCACTGCCCCCTGCCCGCCCCCAGGAAGGGCACGCTCTTGATCTCCATGGAAAAGGGGCGAGATGGCAACTTCCCTTCCACCAGCCTGAGAGCTTTCTCCCTCTTCCCCACAGACACGAAGAAGGCTTAGTGACAAACCTCAGTCATCTCCACGGCAATTTTCTCTTACAGCGAGGACCCAAGAACCAGAAAGGATTCCTTTTTTAAAAAGCTCTAATATGATTCGCTGACATAATAGAATGGCCTCAGAACTAGTTTCCATTCATCTGATCAAATTCAATGGATACCTGGGTGTCCTGCTATCAAGGAAAGGGGAGACCTGCACTCTTAAAACCCATCATACCATAGCCCTGCACTAGCAGGGCAGTTGGAAGCAAACACAGGTCCAAGTTGTCAGAGGTCTCACTTCTCCCTGGAATGGGTAAGGGACAACCTCTGGGGAAGGAGATCTGAGGCTGAGTCCTCATGCCAGAGGACACACACACACACACACACACACACACACACACCGACTCTACACAGGGCTACAAGGAAGGAGATGCAGCAATAAGCCCCAAATGAACCAATAAGCACGTCACAGTGACTGGTACACATAACAGAATATCAGTTAAAAACTTGGAGCCTGTCACTGGAGTAGGCTTCGATTCATTTCTACAGATCTCTTCATGGAGAAAGAAGATAATTAGGTCACAGAAGCCCCACTTCCCATGGAAATGCCCCATTACTTGGAGAGGCTGCAAGTTCCAGAGGACACCTTTGTGATTCCGATGCTGTAGCTTTAGGCCCAAATTCAACACTGGTCTAGCCTTTAGAGGTGGCCTTACTCGAATCCAGCCGGCTCAAAGGAACTACCAGATTACATTGGCTCACAAGGTTACCGGTCTCATAGAAGCTGCTTAGAGATTTCCCTTGACCCTGATCTTGACTTAGGTTTCAATTCTAAATTCCTTGGTGGTGCTTCATTTAGACTTGGGAAAAATCATGTGCCAAGGTGTCTATGTATGTTACATCAATCATATGTTAAAAAGAAAAATCCTATACCTTTGTATTGCTCCAATTTTAAAGAACCATAAAACCACGTAGCATATTTGCTTAACTGCTATTTCTGGGAATTATTGACAATGATGGCTCGCATTTCAATAGTGCAGAATTTGCTAAGCATTCTACTGATCCTCGTGTTCATGTTTACTACGGTGAGTGCTGCATGTGGGCTGAGGTTTTGCGTTGGTTTGAGCTGCTGACAGGCTGTGTCAATACAGAAATATGATCCTCTTTGCATGCTGGATTAGTCTGGCCTGGTGGGGCTCATCTCTGTGCTATAGCTCTTTCATAGATATTTAAACCTAATAAAAGCACCATAATTTTAATTTTATTTGCTCTTGTGTTTATATTGTTTAGTTGTAACTCGTCAAGGCTCTAGAGTGAGATTTTTTTCCGAGGAAGAGGCCCCGGAGTTACTTGTGAGAGTTTGTAGGTGAAGAAATGTGAAAGCTTTATCACTTTGAGTAGTCAACTTTCCTTATATATTTCTTTATGAAAATTTTTGAAAATATTCTTAGAAAGCTCAGCTCCATCAGAGATTATAAATGTTGGAAGTGGCTCTAAGACTTTGATGGTTTCGTTGTTTACATTTAGCTCTTGAACAGCCTGAATGTGTTTTTTATGAAAACACAGTATGGAATTATTATATGAGTATTGTGAACTCATGATTAGGATCCAAGTTATTATTTTCCAAAATTCCTAGATATATCTGGGCCTACCTTTGGAGTCACCCACCCCCACCACCCGGAGGTTAATTAGCCTATCCTTTTCTAAGCCTGTATCAGGATATCTCAGCTATGTGATTTTAAACTTATTTCCAATATGGTAGGCTAAATTTTTCTTCATGATATCCTTCCCTGCCCTGACATAATTCCCATGATCAGTTTACACTTAAGAGACCACAAGGATTAAGAAACCAACTGGACAACTTGTCTGAAATCCTAGCTCCATGTTTAACACACAGGTAAGTACATTTTTGATATCCACAAAGCTTGAAAGTCCTCATCACCCATTTCCAGGGGCCTGCGAAATAGTTTTCTTTTTCGGTACTATAAATATGTGATTAGCTATTTTAAAGCACTTATTTTAAAATCAAATGCTTACTTCCAAAAAACCAAACTTGCTGCCATCGAGTGAGTCAATGCTGACTCTGAGGCTGTCACTGCTGATGGCGGTAGAAAGTCCTGTCTTTCCCAGGTAGAGCGGCTGGTTGTTTTGAACAGCTGCCCGACTCATCACTACTGCCCCACCTGAGCTCACACCACAAATATTCATCATGCCACTGCTGGGCCTTCATGGTAGATGAGATCGACGTGGGGATTCAAATCGTGCCAATGGTGGTGGTTCTATGCACCTGGGTTTTACGTTTATTGCCTTTTCAATATTCCTGCTGACGTTCTAGGATTGATGATGATAAACACAGGTGGGATTCTGGGAGATTTCCCCCTGCACTTTAGCTTCTGTAGTGGATGTAGTAGACAATAACACCCAACTCCAAGCTCATGGCCAAGGATTTGATCAGGACTCATAGCAACCCTGTAAGACAGAGTTGACCTGCTCCCCAGGGTTTCCGTGACTATAAATCTGGATGGGAGTAGACAGTCTCTTCTTTTTCTCAAGAAGCAGCTGATGAGTCTGAACTGCCAATGCTTAGCCCATTACTAACCAAGTCAAATTCACCACCCTGGAGTCAATTCTGAATCACAGCCACCCTATAGGATAGAGTTGCACTGCCTCTGGGTTTCTGAGACTTTAAATCTTTACTGATGTAGGCAGCCTCCTCTTTCTCCCATGGAGTGACTTGTGGGTTAAAACATCTGACCTTGCAGTTAGCAGCTCAGTACATAGCCCACTCCACCACCTACATAATTTTGTATTAATCCAAGTAGAGAGAGTCATTAAGAATTTAGGTACTTATAATATCTAAAGCTATTACAACATGAAATGAATTTGAATGAAGGAGCTGATCAATGTACAAAATCCATGCAATAGCTAGTCGGGACCTAACTGTGAGAAGGAGACTTGTGCACTAATGAAAGCGAGTAACCAGCATCACTGTAGGAGAAACGTCAGGTTATTTACAGGCTTGAATGGGAAAGAAGTAGTTGATAGGTAGCACCTTTGAATGGGTAAAATCTGAGGGGGGGTGTGGGGAGCCACAAACCACCTGATTTGAGTAATCCTGTATTGACTGCAACAGCCTAGTCCCTCGAAGACCAAGTACCTTTCTGCAAATTTTATTAGCGTACCAGCTATTTTCCTACCAAAGGTACACTGTCATTCAGAGTACTGGGTAATCACAGTGACGTAATTCCTGTGTATTCTGGAAGAGCCCTTCAACCGTGAGACTGTGTGACCAGGACACACAGGACCTGGCGGCCAGACAAAACAACAGGAGCGCCCTGTATTTTTAGTGCTTCCTTCTCGCATGCTCGAACTCAATTGCCATGATCTCATTTGGATGCAGATAAGGAAGGAAGCACAACCAAAGTCCCGAAAGCCAACGACGGTTTAATAACCAGGAAATCCCTTACTTGTAAATCCAAAACTAGGTTAGTTAAACCTGGCATGAAAGGACCGTCTTGGAAGCCACCAGCCTGCAGCCTCATGCCTCTCTGGGCAACGCGGAACAATTCCCCCTGGGTTCATGTGAAGCAAAATCCTTGTCAAATCCCTGACAACCCTATCTCTCCCCTAATCTTTACTTCAGTCATACTGACAGCAATTTAGGATTCGGGCCATAATTTTAAAAGGCGGCAGTGTTCCGTTTGCAGATATTTTCCACTTTAAACACTTAATATCCGGTTTTTAGAATACAGTGTTGTGGATTAAAGTATTCCCTACCCCCAAATTATGTGTTATTAATTATAACCTCTGTTCTGTGGTTATAATCCCATTTGGGAGTAAGTTTTCTGTTATATGAGTGAGGCAAGATATAGCAAGTTAATCATTGGCAATCAGTACTCCTTTGTTGTTGCAGTACAGTCAAAAAACAGAACTCTTCACATTGATTCTGAATTGCTTGCTGTATTGTTTTAGTAAAGATTTAATTTGCATATAAAAAATCACGTTGACAGCCTGATGGGTGTACATATATAATTGATTAAGCTTATGAATTGTATTCAGATCTTCCATACCTTTGCTTATTTGGATCTAGTTGATTTGGGGGCTGAAACGGGTGCCTTAGAATGTCTAACTCCCATTGTTGATCCATCTATTTATCTCTGAAATCCTGTCTGCTGCTAGTCAATGTATTTTGAGTTTATACAGTTAAGTGCAAAGAGCGCTGGTAGTGTAGTGGGTAAGCATTCGACTGTTCCCCCAAAGATTGGCCATTAGAATTCATCAGTGTCCCCATGGGAGAAAAGACCTGGCATTCTGCTCCTGTACAGATCCTGGCCAAGAAACTCGATGGGGCTGAATAGGGTTACTATGAGTTGAAATTGACAGAACCCCACAAAGCCACCGGAACATACTTTACTGCTCATGTATTCAGGGCGGTTGTATTAGCTATGATTGCTGCTGAGGAGTCTATGGCACCATGGTTTTTGTTCTTGGAAGGACCTTGTTTTTCCTCTTTGTGAATCTTTGGAGCTCTCCTTTAGCATATTCTCTTAGATGTTTTTAAATGTCCTTACGTCTACCTATGGTCTCAGATATAATGGAACTACTTACTGGTGACTCTTCCATTGAGGTGGGTCTTCTGAAATATTACCGGATGGCCACTCTCCTCTTACAGGAGCCCCAATCCCTATTTCCCTGAGGCCTTGCTGAAGTACAGACCCCCTGGGTCATGCTCAGCTCGTTAGAGCTACACTGCTTTGTACAGATCTCATCTAACACAACCTTACTTCCTGAACTCCTCCTGCCTCCCCAGTCCTTCTTCTGTGACTTGGCAATTAAGTGTATGATCAACAAATTCCCATGAGCCTCGGTTTCTCCTTAGAATTCTCCCCCACCTCCTTGACTGGATTGATCAAGCTTTCCCAGGAGGACACTCTCACTTACAGAGTGGTCAAAGAAAGATTTTTTTCTTCTTTCTTTTAAATCCACACTGCAAATCTCAGGCCCAGAAGCTAATTAGGTGTCCATGCTCCATGTTGTTACTGCTAGACCATTTATTCACAGCCCCATCCAAACCTCCTTCAAAAACCATTCATGATTTGTTCATGCTTTAAATGTGCCTAACCTTCGATGCAACTGAAGCCAATTTTAATTATAAACCAGATCCCCCAAGCACCGGTCTGTCCATATAATCATTCAGACAATACCTAGGCAGACACGCAATGACGATGATCTTTTATGAGGCCAGAAACCAAATGAACAAACAACCACCAACAACAAAACCCTTGAGAGGAGACCCTAAACATAAGCCAAGTTCATTCCCTGAGAAGGGCTCTCGTGAGTAATTAACCCAAGACTGCCACTTCTTCAAGTGCACTTGAGATGACCAAAGACTCTATGGCTTTGAAATTCATGCATGTTCCTGCACTACAAATGCATGAAGTCTTCCATGAAGTTGCCAGGACTATTGCAGTGATGAGACCTGTTGGTTAAGTGCTCAGCTGATAATGGAAGGTCAGTGATTCAAAACCATCCGCCAGGAAGATGTGGCAGGATCACAGGCCTTGGAAACTGGAAGACGATGGTTCCCTATCCTATAGGGCCGCTCTGACTAGTAATCGCTCCGCAGCAACTACTTTCCTTTTTTCAAGGAGTGATAAATGTCAGATAAGGTATTTTATTTATAGCTTCCCGTGTGGTATTTTCTTGTAACATATTCTGTAAATCAAACCTGAAAATAACCCATTTCTAGTTTTTATAGAAACAGGCTGTCATATACTTCTAGCTGCTAGTTTTGAACCACTGACCTTCTATTATGGTGCTCTGGTGGTGTAGTGATCAGCAGCTCAAAACCACTAGCCACTCGGCAGGTCAAAGTTGAAACTTTCTATTCTCTTAAAAAGTTACAGCCTCAAAACCCCACAGTGGCGGTGCTACTGGGTCCTAGTGGGTTGCTATGAGCTGGAATTGGCCTGAAGGTAGTGAGTTTGCTTGTTGTGGTTTTTAGGGCATACGAGAGCATTCAGGCTAAAATAATAAGATGAATTCAAAACCAAAACAAATGGGACGCTGTTGAATCAGTCCCCACTCAGAGTGACCTTACAGAGTAGTACTGCCCCATAGGGGTTCTAATGCTGCAATTTCTTTTACAGAAGCAAACTACCATATTGTTCTCTGCTGAGAGGGTAGAGGATTCAAACCACTGGTATTCCAGTGCTCATTACAATGAAATCTTAAATGAATATTATAATAATTCAGTTTTCAGTAGCGCAAATAACCATTCAAAAACCTCTGCTTCCATTTCAATATTTTAAATTATAATTTTGATTTGTACAAAAGAAAATATTCATGTAGCCCTCATTAAGCAGTAGACTAACGGATTCACAGGATAGGAGATGGTGACAGACCAACATTGCTCAGCATTTTCTTTCTCTAATAAACTCATAAGGGAAAATATACAGCAGAACCACTTGCTACAAATACTAGGTGAGTCATGGAAGATTTACTCATTCTTTAAGTTTCAGGTTTATTATCTTCAAAACTCTAGTAACAATCGAACTATTACAATTCAATAGGGTTTTGTGAGAATTAAATGAGTTAGTGCATAAAAACCACTTAGGGCATAGGAGAGGACTCATTCTCTAGATAATAATGACCATCTTATTTATTGTGAAAGGAAGGTAGCACCAAATGTGGGTATCCACTGCTTGTCCAAAGTAACGGATGCCACCGAGTTGTATAAAATAAAAAGGAGGCTCTAGTAAATACCATTATATATATATAAATTTTGTAACAACAACCATAATATAGTATAGATAGGGGGGGGGGAGGAAGGCAGGAAGACAGACATATAGGCAGGCAGAGAGGTAGAGAGTTGATTCTGACTCACAGACAACCTATAGGAGAGGGTAGAACTGGGTCAGAGAGTTCTCTAGGTGGTAAATCTTTGCAGAAGCAGACTGCCCTGCTTTTTTTCAGCAGCGCTGCTGGTGAATCCTTACTGCTGATCTTCTGGGCAGCAGCCGAGTGCTCTCACTACTGTGTTAAATACAAATAAAACAAAAAGGTCACTTCTTAGACATAAGCAATCTGAAATGGGATTGATTTTGGGGGGTGGGAGGTTGAGGACTGCAGGTCATAGTCTCATGGGACATTTGGTCAACTGGCATAATATGGTTCATGGAGTTTCTGTTCCACATCCTAGCGAAGTGAATGTCATTTGAAGTCTTAAAAGCTTGGGAGAAGCCATCCAAATCTAAAATGCAACTATGGGTGTCTACTTGTTTGGAGCAAAAGAGGAAGATGGAAGATCAAGAGTCAGAGAAAGAACTGCCGGATTAATTGTCTCCAGGAACTCTGTCTTCCTGACCAGAGACCAGAAGAATCAGACGAGGCCTGCTGCCACAATCTAACATTGTGACAGAGCCACAGTAGTTGGATCCTGACAAGAAGGGAGACACACGTGGAACGGAATCTCACATTTTCAAAAACAAAAAAACCCCAAATCTACTGGACCCACGGAGACACCCTTTAAACCTTGAACTGAAACCATCTCCTCAAGTCACCTTTTGGCTAGCTAGCAGGCTCACTGACAAAGTAATGAATATCAACCTGGAGTCCCGTATTCCTTAGAAATAATGCTGTACGTGAGACCCAGTAGTCAACAAATACTCTAAAGCAGAGATAAGAAGTTTGGGTGGGTGATAAGGGTGAGGGTGGGGGGAGACAGGTTGTGAGACTTGGTTAGTGGAATGAAATCACTACAACAGAAATAATGAGAATGTTGACAAAATAGGACGTATATGACCAATGTGACCAAACAATAGTGTTGAAAATTGTTCAAAAGGAACCTGTTTTTGTATGTGTTCATTTATACCCAAACCAATGATGAAGCATTATACGAAATAAGACAAGCTTCCAAACTGCAAACTCTCTGCTACCAAGTCAATTCAGACTCACAGCAACCCTACCGCACACAACAGAACCCCCATGGGTCTCTCAGACTGCACGCCTCCTGCGGATTCCGGGGGGTTTGAGCTACTGACCTGGCCGTGAGCAGCCCCACGTGCTCTGCCAGCAGAGTTCCAGTAAGCAGAACCTCGTCCATAGCAAACAGTCAACCAACATCCTCTTTCATTATTTTCATGATCAACATCATCTGCCAGCGCAGTATGTAGACTATCTGAGTGGTGTAAAGCCTGTAGTTAGAACACGGCCGGGATGGGAGTGGGAAGACGCACGCCATCTTTGGTCTCCACTGCGCCTGTCAAAAGCCACTGGACAACCTGGAGCACAAGTCCTGACAACTCTCCAAACAGCTGGGGACCGTGGAGCCCAAGCTGGGTGAGTTGGCAATGGGTTACCATATCCAAAACTTTAAAGGGTTAACTTTCCAACTCACATTGATCAATGAAAAGAAATTCTGAGGCAGATGAACAGAAAAATAATCCTCCAAGTAAATATGAACATAACTGGATTAGTAATTCATGGTCCAATCAATATTAAGTTCTCAAAGTAGATGGGGAAACTGCATAATTGTTAGTCTACAATGGAGACATAATCAAAGAAAACAGGAATTTATGTTTTGATTTACTTTGAAAAACTGGAGGGAAGTAACACCAATTACTCTCCTTTTAGGCTATTTTGAATAATATATGACAAGAACACACAATTTTTACTTAAAAATACACATTATCTTAGATTTAATGTACTTATAGATACTTATGCTCCTACTTACTGTAGCATTGTAATTGAAGAATAAATATGAGATAATTTATTTTTCAAATTATTCATTTATTTGTTTGGCAGAAATGATCTGGAATTCCCAATTCACTGTATAATTATTTAATGTTTCATTACTCCACATGATTCATGTCCATGTTTCTTTTCAGCATAGTTTGTGGTTGCCTTTGAAAATAAGAAGTGAGAATTCCCTTTCTTAAAAGGCCAGACTGGAAAATCCCTTTCTTAAGACCAAATGAGCTTTTTACTGGGGTTGCTAAAAGCAGGGATTCCCCCACATAGTTTGCCCTATGGCAAAATGACATGGTCTATGAATTCTAAAAACATTACTAACGCCAGTTATGGCACCAACTATTACTATCATATTGAGAATAGGTAGCTAACATACCAGCAAAATCCAAACAAATCTACCATCATATCCTGATGACATACATTGGACGAGAGGAACTAGGCTTCTCAAAAGTTAGAGCTCAAGCTCCAAAGAGTGGGAACCGCTACTTGCCCTTTGGCCTGACACATGAATTCTAGCAACTAGTGGGAAGAATATTGAAAGTACCAGGACAAACACACAAACAAGACTATCTTGGAAGAAAGCAGCCGGATGTTCTTTAGAAGCAAGGACAGCGAGGCTTCATCTAGCACACTTTAGACATGCTTCCCGGACAGCCGGTCCCTGGAGAAGGGCATCACTTGGTAGAGGGGCAGCAAAGAGAGGGAGACCCTTGATGAGATGGATTGGCACAGTGACTGCCACAATGGGCCCAAACATAACAACACTTGTGAGAATGGACAGGATTGGACAGAATTTCTTGCTGTTGCACATAGGGTCACTATGAGTCAGAATGAATTTGGTGGACCCTAACAACAAGTTATGGTAACCAGTGATTTGAAATTCTATTAGACTAATGCACAAGTGGATAATCTCTAGTTTCTTTAGCTTGTCTACTCCTCATCAGTAGTTCTCAGGGCAGGGGAAATTAGATACATTTTACCAGGATTCCAGGTCTAAGATGGGGAGTTAGGAACTGAGAATGTATTGTAAATGTTCCTTAAGTCAGAACATACAGTTCTATCTTTTCTATCATTGCTAATACTATCAAGTCCAAGGATCCACAGTAAATAGAGTCAGTGACCCATGCTCGCCCTTTGCTGATAACAGTCTAGTCCTCCTTATCCTGCCTTTGAACTGCCAGCCCCTGGCCTTCTTTGCCAAACGGCTTTTCTTGATGACTCAGCACCGGTCTGCCGGTGTGTGGTCTGGGGTAGAGAAGAAATTAACATTGCCAGGAAAAATCAAAGAAAATCCAAACCAGTTGCTGTCGAGTTGACTGAGTAATGGCAAATAGAGCTGTGGGTCAAATGGTTTTCACGACTGCGACCAGTGGGAATCAGACCACCAGACCTTTCGTTCTAGTGCCTGTGTGTGTTCAAACAGCAAACCCTCCAGGCGGTTGAGCACTTAGTTCCTTGTGCCCCCTACTTCACACCCCTTGCGAACGGTTCTGAACTAAAGACTGAAAGAGGCTGAAATATAAATACTTCCATTTCTTCCTCCTTGTACTGGTGATTTCCAGACCATGTATCATAGTATTCTGGGGGATTAAGCTTTAGTTACTCAGAATTTCTGAACTAGCGTTTCTTGGAATTACCTTTATTTTTCACAGTTCTCTGACCTCCTAAATTCTAGCTATAATGGCCAGGGGCATCCCTGAATTTAGCTGCTCCCCAAATATTTCTCTAATTTTTTAATGAGTTTGCCCTTAGAAAATATGGAAGGTAAAATCCTAAACTTTGTTCCTTCTCCTATTTTTATTCACTTCAAAAATATCTAATAATTGAGCTTTAGTATCTCGCATTTCATATATTCTCTTGTCCAAAGTCCACTGCCTCTCTGTCAGCTTACTGATACTGTGTCTCCTTGGGTGTTGCTTTATCATTGGCATTCAAATACCAGCACAGGGAGAAAGGCATGGCACCCTGTGTGAGTCTGGGGACTTTAGAGAAACAAATCCACAGAAACTCATGTGTAAAGAGACTTTTATATAAAGGGTAAGTGCACATCAAGAAAACATCCCAACCCAGTGCTGCCCAAGCCCACAAGTCTAACATTAGCCCATATGCCCGACACCAATCTACAAAGTCCTCCTCCATCTCACAAAACACACACTATGACACCGACTGCAGGAGGAAAGTCAAATCAGTGAGAATGTAAGCATCTCAGCGCTGGCAGGGGTGTCCATATGGCTGCTCCAGCACCCAGGGCTGCATCAGGATAGGTCCATGTGGCTTCTCCACTGGGAGGTCTTGCAGGAAGTGAGCTTTGCCAGCTGAAGCAGGGAACTGGCTAAGGCATCTGCACCCTGGTCTGACCATCAGAAAGCAAGAGACCTGAGAACTCGAAAGGCGAGGCTCACCAAGCCATTGATCCCTCTGCCTTTCAATTAACCCCACATGTGTTTATTGGCCAGGTTGACACAATAAACTTTAACTAACTCACAACGTAATTTAAAAACTAAGCCAATGAAAACCTTGTGGATAACAATAGAACATTCTTGAATACAATGCCGGAAGACAAGCCCCTTAGTTCAGAAGTTACCCAAATAAGTCTGGCACTGTACCCATAAAAAATGGACTCAGATACTGCGTGATCATAAAAACGACTCAGAGTCAGGCAACACTTCATTCTGTTAGACATACATAAGATGTCTGTGAGTCAGAGTGCACTGGGCGGCACCTAACAATAACAGCAGCATGTCCAAATTGCCCTAAAGAGAGCTGCAGTCACATATGGCCCTGAAGACCTTCCTCTCTGAAGAGTCAGCATCCTTCACTCTCCCTCTGCGTTTAGAGACAGGAGCTATCCTTTGGACACTGAGCAGACAGCATTTATTCAAATTATCAAATGCACCCGTTGTTCCCCAGTCATTCCAAATGGTGGTGGAGAGCACTGGGAAGGGGAGCAGTGTGACTGCGGGATTACATTTTTGATTTAGGCTAGTTTAAATTTAGAGTCCTGACGTGGTTCAGTTACTAGAAAACTTTTCATCAGCTTCTATGTGAGAACCAAATTTTTGCACTTGCAAATCTTCTGAAATATAAAGACAAATCAACTTTCTTTCTCATAAAAATGTAATGTCTAAATTGGGAGGTCCTCCATGCCAAGTAAGGAGTGCTAATAAAAAGGCTGCGAGTTCAAACCATCAGCAACTCTGTTGGAAAGAGTTGAGGCTGTTTGCTCCCTTCAAGGTTGACAGTCGCGGAGACCCTCTGGAGCAGTCCTGTTCAATCCTTGGGGACACAATGGTCAGAATGGGCTCAGTGGCAATGGGCTTAAAGGATAAAATGAAACACTTGCACCTGAAGACCTAGCATTAAAAAAAGGGAAAGTGAAATATCTCTCTGATAATTTTTCATATTGATCACATATTGAAAAACAGTATTTTGACCATATTGGGTTAATCAGAATGTTCTGATAATTAAAATCACCCATTATTCTTTTTAAAAAACAAAACAGGTGCTTTCCAGAAATTTAAGAAGTATATATCTCACATATTATTTCTATGGGACAGCGATTTAGTCAACTAACAATGTTTGTTTCTAGTGGGTAAAGCCAGTGCTGTCTAAAAAGATTAAAGCAGCACTTTATTTTCAAAAGAAGTTCACACCTGTTATGGGTTAAATTGTACCCATCCGAAAGATACGTTCAAGTCCAAATCTCTTGCACAGGTGAATGTTACGTTCTCGGGAAACTGGCTCTTCACAGATGTAATCAGTGAAAACGAGGGCATTGTGGTAGGGTCAGAGGAATTGGGGGAACACCACTGGTGGATGAAGCACAGTTCGCAGTGTTGTGTCAACAGCCAAAGGGCACCGAGGATGCTGGTACCCCAGAGGCTGTGAGAAGGATAGGGACCCTCCCTCGAGCTTCCTGAGGGACCCCGACTCTGCTCACCCTTGTTGCTGACTTCTAGCTGCTTCTGAAACTATGAAGGAATACATTTCTGTTGTTGTTAATTTCTGGTTGTTGTTTTTTAAGTCACCAAGTTTGTAATAATGTATTACAACAGATTTAGGAAATGAATACAACACTTCACAGAGTGTTTCTCAACCTGTGGGTCGAGACCCCTTTGGGGGTCAAACAACCCTTTCAGAGGGGTCACCTGATTCATAACAGTAGCAAAATTACAGTTATGAAAGTAATTTTATGGTTGAGAGTCATCACCACATGAGGAATGTTTTAAAGGGTTGTGGCATTAGGAAGGTTGACTTGGTAATGGGAAAAAAGCAAAACTTGAAAAGCAAAATGAAGAAAGAGAAAATACATGCACATCCATCGAGTTGCTTCTGACTCCCAGGAGCACCTCTAGGAGGCAGAGCAGAGCAGTCCTCTCGGGTTTGTGAGCCTTAAATCTCTAGGGAAGCAGAAAGCCTCATTTTCCTCTCAAAGAGGGACTGGTGGATTTGAACTGCTGATCTCCCATTTAGCGGCTGAATACCTAATCCACTGCTCCACCAAAGGCAAATCAAAAGCCAAACCCCTGCCATTGAGTCAATTCTAACTCAAAGCAACCCTATCTACGGATTCTGAGCATTTTGGGAGCAGTCTCATCTTTTCTCCTGAGGAGCAGCTGGTGGGTTTGAACTGCCACCACATAAAAAAAACCCAAACTGACGTCCACCAAGTCAATTCTGACTCATCATGACCCTGTAGAGCAGAGTAGAGCTGTCTCTTTGGGATTCTGAGAGTTTTAAACCTGTATGGGAACAGACACTCTCATCTTTCTCATATGGAGTGACTGGGTTTCATACCACTGACCTTGTGGATTAAGAGTTCAATGGGCAGCACACTACTCCACCAAGGCTTTAGAGCACCTTAAATAAAGCATAAAGGCATATAAAAATGTCTCATGAAATATAGCTGTTCTCTTGTTTGGACAGATTATTATTATTAAAGTAATTACAGAAAGTGATTCAAATAACATTACCTTCCTTCAAAGACTACAAAGTTTGCTCTGTCTGAACAGTGATGTAAATGTGCTGCAATTGCCAATTTGCTAATACCTGTAAGCAGTAACAGAATCAGGCTATTAGGGTCTTAAAATCATTTACTTTGACTTACAGAAAGGAAAATGAGGTCTATTAATGGTAGGTGATTTGCTGAAGGTTAGAAAGAGGGTTAGAACCGATTATTCTGCTGTCTCTCAGAAGAAAAAAAAACCCATAAATTCTCAAATATAATTTACTTGAGAATTTATAGTTCTTATGAGGCATAATAATACAAAAATCAACCTTCCCATTATTGCTAAGTTTATATATTTCAACAAATGATTCTCAAATGTAACCACCATCAACCATTCTGGATTGACTCGTTGCTGTCAGGTTGAGCACTGGTGGTGTAGCAGTTATACGTTGGCCTACTAACCACAAGGTCAGTGGTTCTAAACCACCAGCAGATCCTCAGGAGAAAGCTTAGGTATTCTGCTCTCATAAAGAGTGAACGTCTTGGAAACTCGCGAGGGCAGTTCTACCCTGTCCCACGGGATCACTAGGAATCGGAGTTGAGTGATAGCAGTGAGTGGTTTGGTTTAGTAAGTTGACTTGGACACGTGGTGAGCCCACACGTGTTAGAGCACTGTGCTCCCTATGGCTGTCAGTGGCTGGGTTTTCAGAAGCATTGCCATGCCTTTCTTCTGAGGTGACTCTGTGTGAACTTGAACCTTCAACCTTTTGATGAGCAAGGGAGTACATCAACCAGTGGTACCACTCTGGAACCCCACTGCTCTTCATCAGTCAATTCACTGCCATTGAGTCAATGCCGACTCACAGTGACCCTGTAGGGCAGGGTAGAAACTGTAACTCTTTTGGAGAGTAGAAAGTCCTGTCTTTCATCCTTGGAGCGACTGGTGGTTTTGAACTCTAGACCTTGTAGTTAGCCCAACCAAACCAAAGACACCTCCATAGAGTCGATGCCAACTTATAGCGACCTTCTAGGGCAGCATAGCACTTCCCTTATGAATTTCTGAGATGTAATTGTTTATGGGCATAGCCCTGTCAGTCACCTTATATTTGCTTCCATATTCGTAAGTCATATATTTATGGCAATATTTTCTGGTATAGTGATTTTAGACATTTTAAAATTGACAGCCTAGAATGAAAGTTCAGAACTTAGCTCATATACAACCTACTTTCCCTCTTGATCACTCACTGAATATATTGATCCTTACTCAATAAGCATGCTGTTCACAGTAGAGCCAGAAAGTATACTACCATCATGCACCATTTCTTCACTTATTCCTAAAGCTAACAATTGGAGAAAATATTTTTTTGCCTCCTTTTCCATACCTATTTTGCTATTCCCCTCAAATGTTATCTTAGCCCTGTTGTATGCTTACCAATAATGTTTCCGAAATTATACATAGATATAACAAATTAATTCTATTTGTAGTTTTTACTAGGATCCTGTTCTCCTGCCCCAGTGTGGGTTGATTTCCCTCTAAACAGCATATGCAGCTCTCATGTTGGATTAGGAATCACCCAACTTTGGTATGACCCCATGCTAACTTGATTGATAAATCTTCAAATACCCTATTGCTAAACCAAGTGACCTTGAAAAGTATTAACTTCAATATTGTAACTCAAGGAATGAATATTTTAATTCTTTCAGCTTGAGAGATGTGGACATGTTCTTCCTTTTTGGTTTCTAACTCCAGTACCTTACCCAATTCATGTCTTCTTAACTTATATGCTTCTTAACTTCTTGAGCCTTCCTTTGAAATCTTCTGCTCAGCTTTATTTAGCTCCATTTGCTTTAATTACATAATCTCTGCTCAAGAGCAAGCTTCCGAATGGATGTCAGAAGACAGACCTTTGTGCCAAGGTAATGTGGCCCAATTGGAGTCTAAAAGCAGGGCTATTATTATTGTGGTGGTAGTGAAGGTATCCTGGCTTTTGCTTTTCGGATCAGCTCATCCAAAAAAAGTGCCAATTTTAGGCTGACCACTGAAGAGGAACCGGATGTGGACCGAGCTATGAAAAGCTGTTGGAGAACCACAGAGTCCTCCTACTGGGAGATGATCATTCAGCGATCATCCACCAAGTTCAACCTTCTTATTTTGCACAAGAGAAAACTGAGGCCTACATGCTTACTTACTCCAGGTAAAAAGGTAGTTGGTGGCAGCCATTAACTAGGCTTCTAAAATACTTCAAAACATAAAAATAATGGATTCCTAAGAGATACCCCAGATTCCTACAGATGAATTTGTCATTTTGTGAAAGCTACATTTCTTGAAAGATGTAAAATCATTGACATATTCATACCAATATTTCTAACGGTGGACATTTATTCTGGAACCCCTTACAACAAAATGGCTGGATCAAAGCACCAAATCACCATCTTCCTACCTTGTTTTATACCATATGAAATACATCAAAGAAATTGATCAATTATTTATCGTCTGGCTTTGGAGATGCTCGACACACTGTGCTTGGAGCAAGTGATCGGTAAATGCTGACAGGTTGCTATAAATAGACCATAGCAACAGTGGCAAAGGCAATAATTAATGAAGAAGTGATAACTAATAACAAGTTTTTTCTTTCTTTGGGGTAGTCTTTAGCATCTTTATGAATTTTCTAAGTCATAGGCAGGCTATTCTAGAGAGCTCTACTAAAGCACTGCAACTTTATAATTTATATTCATTGGTTGACACATGCCCACACCCTGCACTGGAAACACCTGCAGCCAAAGGCCTCTTGTGACCCCCATCACAGGCTCTCCATATGCTGCCTTCACAACCAAGGCAGTGTTCAGTATCTGGTGCTAATCCTTGACCTCTGTGTATTCTAAAAACCACCACTGGTGTTCTCTTTCATAACAAAGTATGAGGTGAAATAAAATAACTTTCTTGAGTGCATTAGTAGCTTTCATTTGGAAAATTCTTTCCAAGTATTAATTTCTGGAGCCTCTGAGCCTTCCGAACAGATTGCCACCATAAGTCGTCAACTATTCAGTAGAAACACACAATTCTGAAAGTCTTTGGCTTCACCCTTCACGAAGATTTTAACTGAGGTAAAGGACGGTTTTGTATTTGGGTTGCTGAGCAACCAACACAGCATCTTTCCAAATCTGAAGCAAATAAACATTTATTTTAACTGCGATTCAAGAACAATAGTTTATATGGAATCAAAACAACCGATGGTTAAATTTAGATAGAAACACTGGGCTAATTTTCCCCAATAGAATGCTAGAATAATTCTATACAATGTGGGAAGATCTTGTGGAAAGATTTCGATCATGTTAATACTCTTAGTATATGAGCTGCCGAAGCAAACACTTATCTTCAGACAATTCAAGTCTCAATGGGGTCATTCAATGTTCTTGAAATAATGCCAATAATTCTGTTGTTAGGTGCCAACAAGTCAGTACCATCCACACTCCATGACCATGTGTGCCACAGAATGAAACACATGCTGCTCCTGTGTGGTCCTCCAATTTGTTCCTATGCTTAAGTCCACTGCTGCAGCCACCGTGTCAAGCCATCTGGTTGCGGGCCTTCCTCTTTTTTTCTGTCCCTCCACTCTAGCACCATGGTGCCCTTCTCCAGAGACTGGACACCATAAAATGTAGCAAATCTGCCTTTCTTTTAGGAGACATTGGATTTATTGATAATATTTGAAAAATCCTTTAAATTCTCTGATTCTGTGTCACAAAAAGGACAAGTAGCAATTACTCTGCTTTGAGTTCTCTTTACTGAAAATGATAGTACAGTTGGTTTGTTTTTTAGATACCTTTTCCTCAATCTTCAAAATCTCTGAGTACACAAGAATCTTCAGACAAACTGGTTAGGGAGAATTAGATCCCGAGTTAACCAGGACTTGGGAGGAATAATGGAAGATCAAATAGAAGGTAAAGTCAGGCTCTTACGGGCAGGCTGGGAGATGTAGTGGAGACTGTGGTACAGTCAACTGGTCTGGGATGCTGTTAGCAGGAGCTAAGTGGAGTGTGGACCACAGCAGACTCAAAGTGAGCTTCTACTGTAACCCATATCGCTGCTCCCATGGACAAGACAACTATAGCGGATCGCTGCTTTCATAGACAGGACGAGGTTCTCCAAACCGTGATCCTCTGTGGGAAGGAGACGCTCACAGGTACAAGGTGAGCTAGATTGCAGTAGTATTCACAATACGAAGGTGGAAACAACTGATTGTGTGTTAGTCTGGGTAGACTAGAGAAACAAGTCCAGAGACACTCACATGTATAAGAGAGAACTTTATCAAAGAGCAGTTGTACATTAAGAAAACATCCCAGCTCAGTCCAGATCAATTTCATAAGTCCAATATTAGCCCATATGTCCATTACCGATCTATAAATTCCTCTCCTGACTCATGCTAAACATGCAATGACACTGAATGCAGAAAGACCACAGGTCAGTGGGTGGAAAGTCTTGTGGATCCAGTGGTGATGGAAGCATCTCAGTGCTGGCGTGGGTCTCCACATGGCTCCTCCAGCTCCAAGGCTCTCACTGCCATCAGCATGGCTCCATATGGCAGGTCAGTAGGGGGACTAAGCAGAGAGAATCCAAGCAGAGAATGTGTCTGCCCTCCAGTGAGCTATTTATCGCCTTTGCACCTCCAAATGAGGTCATCAAGCTGTGAGCTGAATGACAGGTTAAACCCCACCCCTTCACTCATAATAGTCTCAAGTTGACACCAGATTATGTAACTACCACAGATCGTCAATAGATGAAGAACTTTTTAAAAAGTGACATATACATCCCATTGAATATTATTCAGACATAAGGAGAAATCCTGATACTTGTTCCAGATTGGGTGAATCATGAAGACATTATGCTTGGTGAAGTAAGTTAATCACCAAAGGTCAGATATTATAAACTCTTCCTCATACAAAATATTAGGATTAGGAAGCTGTACAGAGATCAAGAGTTGATTAGTGGTTACTAGTGGGTGGGAGGGAGTGAGGTAAGGGGAGCCACTGATGAGGACGGATTGAGGGTGGAACATGGGCAATGGTTATTGGTGTTGGTTACACAATGGTATTAATGCAGTTCCCCTGCCATTGAGGCAATTATGATTCCCAGCCATCCTATAGGACAGAGCAGAATTGCCCCTTTGTGTTTCTGAGGCTGAAAATATTTATGGGAGCAGCCCAGTATATAACCCACCAGGGATTTTCCAGTTAATGTATTTGGGGTCATTAAATTGTTCATGTGAAAGATATTAAGTTGGCCAAGGGTGTGGCCATATATGCTATTTTTAACCCCAATGTTAACAAAGGGGTGGGGGAAGCTGGGCAGGTGATTACAAAATCTGTCCCACAACACACCTGTGGGAGGGATAATTAAGGAAGGGAATTGTTCTGTATGGGGACAGTATCTACTTAAAAAAAAATTATTGGGGGCTCTTACAGCTCTTATCACAATCCATCCATCCATCCATCCATTGTGTCAAGCCATCATTTTCAAAACATTTTCTTTCTCCTTGAGCCTTGGGTATCAGCTCATTTT
>NW_022106084.1:8900521-8906808 GCF_000313985.2 Echinops telfairi
GCACCATCAGCTTTCTTCACCACATTTGCTTATGCTCTCATTTTGTCTTCAGCAATCATGTCAGGAAGGTGCGCATCACAGAATGCCGGCTTATTAGAACAAAGTTTTCTTACATTGAGGGAGTGCTTGAGTAGAGGCCCAATATCTGTCTACTACCTTAATAGTTAACATATAAACATATGTACATAGATCTATTTTCCTATCATTATATATAAATATATTTATATATGTACATGCCTGTATTTAGACCTCTATAAATGTCCTTCTTTCTGAGAAAAACTTGGGGCTCAGTTGAGAATCAAAGGATCTGAGGCTGCAAGGTTATAAGAAGAGGCCAACTGACATCTAATGTTGATGACAGAACCGTCTCCTCTTCTGAAAGAGAAGTAAAAAACATCCCTTGGAGAAAGGTAGTAGGTGACCCAGGAGAGTGGCATTAACCCTTGACCCTGTGAACTATGGGCGGCAGAGAGGAGTGGGGAGGATGCTCTTGGGCGTGATGAATCGACCTTGGGGTGTCAGAATGAGTGGTGGTGGATGTACTAATTTCCTACTGCTGCTGTAACAAATAACCATAAAAGCAATGGCTACAGCAACACACGTGTAGGATCATACATTCCTAGAGACGAAGAAGTCTTAAATCAGTCATTGGATGAAAATCAAAGTACTGCAGGGCTGTGTTCTTTCTGGAGTTTGTAGGGAAGTCTGTCTCCTTGCCTTTTTGTGTTTCTGCAGGTTATTCACATTCCTTGGTTTGTGGTCTCATCACTCAGACCTCTGCTTTCTTTGCTACATCTTTTCCACTCAATCTCTTATAAGGATTCTTGGAATTGCATGAGATAATCTAGAATAACTTCCCCATCTCAAGATCCTTCACTTAATTACATCTGCAAAATCCCTTTTGCCATGTAAGGTAACATATTCACAGATTTGAGGTATTAAGGTATGGATATGTTTGGGAGTGGGGTAGTATTATTCTGCATGGCGGAGTGGATGTAGTACTAAGATGTACTTAGAAGCTGGCCTCTCTGGGGTATCTGAGCAGAGCTAGATGCCCCCTCACCATGGAAAGGATCTCCTGATTTTCCTAGCTGCTTTTGTGGCATGGAGAATTGAGATTGTACATGTGTTCCCTTAAGTCTTCATGCTGCTGAAATAGAATGACATGGTGGCCATGAGCTGATTTCCACATGTTAAAACCATTGTTTCTCACAGTTGAGAAAGGAATAGTTATCCTTCACCCCCAAACCCTCCACCCCCACCCAACTAGCTTTACCCCCCAAAGAGAAAAGTACCATGCACAATGAGGAATTCAGCTGAGAGAGAGAGAGAGAGAGTTCAAAGGCAGAGACACTCACTGTAAAACACTAGCCAGGAGGAGTGATGGACCCAGCCCATCTTGGCATTAAAAAAAAAAAAGAAGTTGCATGCGTGGGTGTCGTTGTTGGCATAACAGTGATAATTTGCCTTGTTGAGCCCAAAATAGCTGCTACTGGCATCTAAGAATGTAAGAGCTTTCCAAATAATTATCCACTCCATCTTAGCTCTGTGCAGGCAGGCCTGCTACTTCGAAGAAATAAAAACAATCACCAGCAGATTACCCATGTTTGGAGTGGAACCCAAGGTCCTGCTCGCTCCAAAACAGCCCTCTCAAGTCCTGAACGATTCGAAGGGGGCAGTGTGTTGAAAGCTGTGCCAGATGAACATTTCCCCACACGAGGAGTTGCGGGTTATCTTGAAGGAGAAAGCCCAGTGCGTTTGACAGGAGGGCCTATTCTAGGACTCAGCTGACGGAAAGCAAGAATAAAACTGATCAAGAGGTTTATTTATAATAAACTAGTTCTCTCTCTCTCTCTCTCTCTCTCTCACACACACACACACACACACACACACACTCCACAACTCTACTTCCTATTTAACTAGCCGAAATAAACTCAAGCCAGAGGCTAATATTGAACAGTGACCTCATTGTGGTGGCTAGGCACACAACAGAAACCACATTTAAAAGGCATCAAGCTTGAAAGTGAGGACATTTAGACTATGGACAAAAGAAAAGGAGGTAATATGTATTCCCAGAAGACTGGCTGTACTGAAGGTGAAATGAGTCATTTGCTAGGCCCACTAGAGAGCAGGGTGCATTTTCCATTCAAAGCTATCATCCGCCTAGTTTTTCCCCCAGACCATCTGGGTGGCTTTCCATTAAGGTGACCAGACATCCCGCGTTCGGCGGGACAGTCCCGATTTTTAATAATTTGTCCCGCGTCCTGCGGCATTTTAAAAAAATCCCGATTTTTGGAAAGACTGCATGACAAGCTAGGGAACGGTAGGAGAACAGGAAGGGAATATACGGTTTTTGGCTTCTATGTGGCTATTTCACCAGGATATGAGTTTTATATTATTTTTGTTAATTTTATAATGTTAAACTTTAATAATAACAAATAATTATTGAGAGCTGATTATCAAGAACTGATTATCAAAGTTCGCATTGTTGATCAGTAGTTAGAATTTGACCACCATTGTTTGGACTTAATAAACAATGGCATTTTTTGGCATTGGCAATGATGAATATATTTTGTAACTGTCTCTCAGACGATACACATTGTACTGCGTGCTAGTGCTAGTTAAACAAGTGATGGCAACAAATCAGCTATTCAGATAATTTAGGTAAGCAATTTATTTATTTCATAAATACATAAATTTTCTTGAATTTAGCAGACAGTACTGGAATGATGTGCAAAAATCATTTGATCATATTACTCAAAATTTCCCATATAGTAATATTTCTGAAAATTATCTTTTTAATGAGGTATCATTATTAAAAAAATATATTGATAAGGAAAAGGTTAAATCTTGGGCATCAGCAAAAATCACAATAGAGAACAAATGGTTACAAATATTTCATCATTTTAAAACAAACCATGTTCCATACAACAATGCACTGAAAATTGTGGAATACGTGCTGTCCTTGCCAGGAACTAATGCTGTGACTGAACGCGTTTTTTCTATGGTAAATAAAGTGTGGACATCAGAAAATTCACAATTAAGTGTTGAGACTTTGAAAGCCATTTATGTGTGAAATATAATTTAACAAATTCTTGTGAAAAATTTCATGACCTTTTAAACAATGACAGCAATCTACTAAAAAAAAAGTAACTCAAATGAGAAGTATGCCAAAGAATGAAATAATACTACATATAATTTTTTAATGTATTATATTTGTAAATTGTACTTAAGTTGAAATTAAAAAATATATATTACAATACTATTTTTGCGTTCTATGAAAATTTTTGTTGCTCCATATAGACCAAATTTTTAATCAAGAACACCATCACCCCTCCATCAATGGTGTCCCGCTTTACCAATGTTAAAATATGGTCACCTTACTTTACGTTCAATCACTCTACCACTCTGTGTTGTGTGCTCAGCCTTCCTAAATGTTCGGGGGTGGCCTGACAGGGTGGGAAGGCAACTTGATTTGGTGTGTTAAAACTGGGTCTCTAGATTTCACCACATTATAGTTATGAGAGTTGGGTTTTTAACCCTCTGTGCCTCCGTATCCTCATTTCCATAATGAGTGGAAATTAATAATGATGATGATGAACTGGCTCTGACAAGTTCATGATGTTGTGATGAGGGATAAAATAGGACCATTGTAGCTCTTTCTTACTTCATAATGGGTATGTCTTGGGTTGCTAACCTCGAGGTCAGCAGTTTGAAACCACCAGCCACTCTTCAGGAGAAAGAAGAAGTTTTCTATTCCCAGAAATAGTTTTCGTCTCAGAAATCCACAGGAGCGGTTCTACTCTATGGGGTTGCTATGAGTCATACTGACTTGAATGCTACTCAGTGAAGTTATTAGACTAGAACAAAGTTGCTCGATGGGCCGAGTGGAGCTGCTAACCGGGTATTAGTGCTGTGTGGGAAGAAGATGAGTCTGTCTGCTTTTGTGAAGATTTACGGTTCTACGCTGTCCTGCTGGGTTTCCCAAAGTCAGAATCGACTTAATAGCAATGGGTATTGAGAAACAAAGTGAATTTGAGTTCAGAGCTTACAATCAAGTTAGGGAAATGATATATGCAGAAGCAATATATATAAGAATAAAGTCATTTAGCAAAGTTTCAGAGTTTCTATAAAATATGACATATATAAAAGTATTTATCAGGCAGCTCTGTATGCATTGACCTTGGATAAATGTCAAGATTTATCTTCAACTGAAAAAAAAACAAACAAAACCAAATTAAAGTCTAGAGCAATGCAAACATTAGGCTACCATCTGTGTAAAAAGAAAAAGACGACATACACATTGCTGGTGAACATGTAAGCTATCTGTACAAAAATAAAGAAATCACTAGTGATCAATTCAGATGGACAGAAGAGGGGCAGACATCCTTTTTAGGTACAACTTTTAAAACTCTGTGTCATGCTCACACAGTACCTACTCAAATATTAAAGACTCTAAATCACGTTGTATACTCTGACTTCAATTTATGAGGCACCCATAAACAAAATTCCCTGAGTAAGTTCTAATTGCATTTGGTTCCACATATATAACCATGCAGAATAAAGCTGCCCTGCATAAATTTCCTTGTGGACTCCATAGAGTGGTTGGGTTACCATGGTGGAATTCTGTGGAGAGAGGGCCCAGACCTGTGTTGTAGGTGGGCAGGGATTACCCAGTAAGCATGGGATGCATAGGCTTGCATTCAAGATGATATGCATGGACTTCGCTGGGTTTCCTTGCTAACCTGTGGTGAACAATTTTCACATAGGTATCACTGCATTTTTTATGTTCCAGGTGACATTGTGCAATGCAGTTTGATGACAAAGTACAACTGGACTGGTGCTTACCTTGTCTATGGACTAAGCTGGTTCAGTCAGAGGTAGACTGTGCCTAGTGGTAGTTGGTGGTAGATAGTACTAGGTAAAATTTGCGCCTAAGTTTCGCAAATGATTAATTAACTCAGCTGCTATCTGAAAGGTAGCAGCTATCTCAATCCACCTAGAGGACTCTCAGAAGAAAGACCTGGCAATCTCTTTCTAAAGGTCATAGCCATTGAACACCCTTCCCCTGCCTCCCGCCCCAGCACAGGTCTATTCTGACACACATGGAACTATCATGACTCAGAGAAGGCTCAAAGACAACTAGCAACTGATTGGTTGGGGGTTGAGGTAAAACTGAAAGAATGTCTGTGTGGAACTCAGGGTCCCTAAGCCATCATCCTTCACTGTGTGACCCTGAACTATCAGCCTCTGCAGGATTTGTCTCAATAATCTCTAAGTTACTTCCAGTTTGTGTGTTCCAGGATCTGACACACAGAGAGAAAAATACACCACTGCCAAGGGTCAAGTTCACTTCTAAAAATAGTACGGCTTCATATTTGTGGAAGATAAATAGCAGCCTGTAACCTAGCAGTTCCCACTCAGTGAGGCTAGACCACCATTACATCTCAAAGCCTCAACTAGTGGCGGCCGTGGCCACACGGTAACTTCCTCACACTCTCCCTTGGAGTCTGGCTGCTATTCTCAAGGCAGCGAAGGTGAAAGGCAAAGTATGTCTGCTCGGAGAATTCACTTTCAGAAATGCTGGCGCTCCAACATACAACAGAAAAAGGTGGCTGCACGCCATAAATGAAACTATGGCAACTCCTCTTGTTATCAAAGGAAGAGAACTCGTGGTAAGCCAACAGCTAGCCTACGGATGACTCAGGCATCAGTCATACCAAAGAAGGAAGCAGGTCAGCTGATGGGTGATCCAACGGTAGAAAGAACATTTTTATTGTTGACACTGAACATCAAATCCTACGGACAAAGCAACAGTTGGACAGCTGATGATTTCTCGGTGCCCCATAATGTTTGAACTTTTACCATCAATGTGGGTGACACATTGAGCTGCTGTCTGCAAGGTCAATGGTTTGAGCCTAGCAGCCAATCAGAAGGAGCATGTTTTACTCTGGAGCAGTCTTATTCTGTCCTATAAGGACCCTTGTGAGTCAGAATTGATTTAATGGCAGTTGTTTTTAGTTGGTCATGTTTAAACTCTTATCATCAAGCAACATCTAGGAACCAAGAGTCTTATTGTTTGGATGAAGGATAGTTTCTTCAAATGTAATGAGATTAAGGGGATGGAGAGGTATTGTTTGGTACAATCCTGGGGTCATATGGTGCAAAGAGATCATTTGGTACAGTACTGTGGGTGATAATCTGGTACAGAACTTGTTTTGAGTTTGGGATAGAACACATTCAATCCTAAACTCCAAAGAAATAGTGTCTGGGGTCTTAAAGGCTTG
>NW_022106084.1:8908111-8912734 GCF_000313985.2 Echinops telfairi
CCAGGACAGATGATCCCTTCAGGACCAGTAGTGAGAGTAGTGATACTGGGAGGGTGGAGGGAAGGTGGAATAGAGAGGGGGAACTGAGTACAAGGATATATGGCCCCCTCCCTGGGAATCTGACAACAGTAAAGGGGGTGAATGGAGACATCGGACAGTGTAATATATGTCAAAATAATAACACTTTACAAATTATCAAGGGTTCATGAGGGAGGGGAAGCAGGGAGGGAGGGTGAAAATGAGGAGCTAATACCAAGGGCTCAAGTAGACAGCAAATGTTTTGAGAATGATGATGGCAACAAATGTCCAAATGTGCTTGACACAATGGATGTATGTATGGATTGTGATAAGAGCTGTATGAGCCCCCAATACAATGATTTAAAACAAAACAAAACAAACAAACAAAAACACCCACCATCTTCAGAAGTGTATATTTCTAGATGGAAAATAAGTCAGAAATAATAGCTTCATATTTTGCTGTTTTGTTTAATAAAGGTTTCTATGATCTTGTAAAAAAAGTACATGTAATGTATTTTCAGGCATAAATCAAAGAATGTTAGAAGTATAACAACTTTGGGATAAATGTAATTACTTATATTGATTTTTAAAAATTTGACTTTTATTTTTGGAACATACGTAGTTCAAGTGTAAGCTAACGGAACTTTTAAATACTTGCATCCCCTCCCAACTTCTAATGATTTGCTACCTAAAATGTTACAATTCATGGTGAAGTTTTATATTTTGGAGACTTCATGAATGTTAACTTCTTGAGATGTGATTCCCATTAGAAACATTATTTTTCAAATTGCTGGAATCGCAAATAACATTGTACATAAGAATGATAATAATAATAATAAAACATTTCCAAGGGGTTAAATGAATCCTAAAATCACTACCAAATGGAGTCATTCCATGCTCATTTCCCTGTGGCTCTTTCAAACTGGATCAAAGAGGAATCGATGCATTACCATTATGGTGCTGGTGGGGAACACCACAGGGTGCCAGAAGAACAAACACATCTGTCTTGGAAAACGTACAATCAGAATGCGCCTTAGAAGGAAGGGCGGTGAGGCTTTGTCCCAGGCCCTCTGGACAAGTCCTCAGAAGAGACCAACTCCTAGAGAAGGATGTCGTGCTTGTAATTGAGAGGGTCAACTAAAAGGAGGAAGGCCCTTGACAAGGATGGAATGCCGCAGGGGCCGCAATGCTGCGCTCAACTGTGAGAACAATTGTTGAGGAAGGCACAGGACTGGGTGGTGTTTCATTCTGTTGCACGTGGAATTGCTGTGAGACAGACTGATTCCGGGACACCTAACAACAAGAGCAACACCTTGGGAATGCAATTAGAAAAACCTCAGATTGAATTGAATACTGCGCTATGCCATTCAATCATTTTCTCTGGATATGTTGTCATTATGTCTCTCTCTCCCACTAACCATTTTCTATCTTCTCATGTCTCCGTAATTCTTGCCCGTTCTTGTAACACCCCCTCTCCACTCGTCCTTGCTCTCCTTTGCCTGGATTGTCATCAATTGTTGAGGGGAGAGGGGTAGTTCCCACTCTTAGATGTAAAAGAAAAGGAGAGAAACAGCCTACTGGACCTAGAGGGATTAGAGGTAAAATCACATGTTATAAAAATGTTTTGATTTACTTTTGTAATCTTTCATCAATTCTTTTTCTTCCCTTTACCTCTGGTTTAAAGTAATATCCAAAATAATTGAATAAGTATGTAGCTGTATTAGGTATAAGAAGTATGAATATATTTGTCAGAGAAAGAAACAGAGTTAGGAATTATACGGCTTCTCTTATTGGAAAACGTTTTTTTGAATAGTACTTTTATAAAACACTTTTGGGGGGACACATTTAAAAATTCTAAAAGTAATATCAATAATTTTAATATATCTGGATAACCAAACAAAAAACTAAATTCACTGTCATTGAGTCAATTCTGAAACATGGCGTCCCTATGGGGCAGGGTAAAACTGCCCCTGTGGGTTTCTAAGACTGTAACTCTTTATGGTAGTAAAAGGACTCATCTTTCTGGTGGTTTCCAACTGCTGACCCCGAAGAACATGGTCTAATTTATAACCATGACACCACCAGGGCTCATATATATAACTATATATATATGGATACTACCAAATAATTTATAAGAACGCCCAAGGAGAATTTTAAGTATTTTACAGTAGATCACATATACTTTATTTACTCTAAGTACACTCACTTTTACCTTTGTGCTAAAGAATAAAGTAGCCCTGGTGGTACTGTGGGTCATAAGCTCAAAACCAGCAGCTACTCTCTGGGGGAGAGATGAAGGTTTCTCCTCCCTTAGAGACACAGCCCGCAGGAAACCAGAGGCAGTACTACTCTGTCATCTAGGACTGACTCACTGGCAATGAGTTTGGTTTGGGTTTACCAATTAATAACATTTGTGAAATAATAGGCTCGATATAATTGTGTTATATGTGTTATATATAAAATGTATGTCTATGTGTGCATTTATATGTGTACTAAGAGTTATATTTATATACAAATAAAATGCTAGCTCACATATCACCTGGAATAACTTCAAGTATGAGTCCCCACTTTGGATAGAGAAACAAAATAACCCAATTTTTTCTTAAACATAGCCAACACTTTCACAACATATTATTTATTACTCCATCAAAGCAGCATTAATTGAAGTTAGGATTTTTGAATATTAGAAATGCGCTTGTTATTTTAAAGAGCTTTCCTTGAACCTTTTTATTGTCACAGTTGCATGCAGCACAACCCTTGTTGTGGTGCTGGATTAAGCTCACACCATCTGACTCCTACCTTAGCTCTATCAACAGCCTCTCCTTCTAAGAACAGACTTATGATGTCAGCCCTTAATCCATTTCCCTCCCCACCTCCTTCCTCTCCTCACTATCTTCAGCTATACCACACAGAACGATTAAGAGCTTAGGTCAAAATGATGTGGTTACATAAGCACTCACTATTTTCATTTTATGCAAATGATTCCCCTGGGAATTACTCAATATGTTCCTCAGCCCAGAGAATGCATCTCTTCTCTGGGTCCGCACGGAAAATAATACATTTGGCCTAATCCCACTGGCAAATTGCTAAACCTTTTGAGCAGGGTTACTGCTTACGCTGAATGGCATGAGTCCAACAGGGCCTGCAGCTTATAAAGGATAACAGATGTAGTGAAGAGATGATGAGCTGTGGAAGGAAGGCTGGAAATAGAGACCTGACTCCTCGTTCAAATTCTAGCTCTACCATCCTGGGCAACTCAGCTTCTTCCCCTCAAGTCACCATTTTCTCCGTGAGGAAGTTTGCTTAAATGATCTTAAAGGTCTCTCCCATTCTGTGATGCCTAAGCCCTTCAAGAAGTGCTCTCTAACTATCCAAAGGGCAAGACGGCTGTCGACACTTTGCTGTCGGTTCTTGGTGCAGACAACACTGCCTGGAACCTAGTAGGTGCTGAAAAGGTGTTTGCTGAAAGGATGATCTAGTAAGTATTACCAGGCAAATTAACCACCACCCTACTAAAATGATTGCAATTAATTTAGGGAATTCAGGTGATGTAAGTAAAACAGTATTTTAACCTAGGGAAACTAGAGTCTTGGAAAGGAAGAGAGCCATCTAGATTCTCTGTGGGAATTCATAGCCTCCACAGCTAAAGTTCTTTCCACCAGTCTGGTGCTCTCTTTTTATTCTATCCTTCTGAGAGCGTCTGTGCTTTTCTTTCTTCCCGTTCTCTCTCCACTACTTGTAAGTCCGTTTGTGGGGCTTGCTTCCTGCTGTGAAGCTGAAATCAACAGGTCTTCCAAACACCAGTAGGGTCACGGAAGATCATTTCAGTGGAGCTTCCAGACAAAGAGCAGACTACAATGAAGAAACGGGCTGTCTATGTCTGAGGGATTAGCTGCTGAAAATCTCATGAACAGCAGCAGAACATGTCAGCTATAGTGCCAGATGAGGCTCAAACTGCAGCTGGGGGAGAGAGCCTTAAAGTAGAGTTGCCCATAGTAATATGGGTGGAGACAAACATTCGGGCTCTCGATTTGTTGATGAAACCTGACTCAAAATGGAAAGAAACAGCTGCAAACAGCAGAGTGTGGAAGGTCTGAAATAAAAATCTAGGAAAACTGGAAGTTGTCAAAAGTGAAATGGAATACATAAAGATTGATATCCTCATCATAAGTGAGCGGAAATGGACTGGGATTGGCCATTTGGAATCAGATATCATGCCAATCATATGGTTTGTTATATGGGGAATGACAATCATGTGACTTGTTTTGCTGGAAAGAGGAATAGCTTTACATTCATTGTACAAAAGAGAATTTCAAGACCTATCTTGAAGTACAATGTTGTCTGTAATAGGATACTATCAATACTCCTACATCGAAGTCAAGTGGAGCCCTGGTGGGATAGGTTATATATTGCAAGAAATGCACGATATATCCACATGGTCGGCAGTTCAAAACCACCAGTAGCTCCAAAGAAGAAATGCTGGGCTTTTTATTCCCATAAAAACAGTTACAGTCTAGTAAATTGGCATTCTATGATGCTCACCTTCCCGACACAACCGCTGAAGACAAAGCGGGTGAATAAGCAAATGTGGTGAAGAAAGCTGAT
>NW_022106084.1:8913691-8922771 GCF_000313985.2 Echinops telfairi
TTGTATGAGCCCCTAATAAAATGTTAAAAAAGAAAAAAAAAAAAAAGAAAGAAATCATCCACTTAAAAAACAAAAACAAAAACAAAAAAAACCAGTTACAGTCTCAGAAACCCAGAGGGAGTTCACTAGGAGTCAGTACTGATTTGATGGTAGCGAGTATTTTGGTTTACAAAGAAGTCCAGTTAATACAATTATAATTCAATATAACACACTAACCAGTAAAGCTAGGGATGAAAACATTAAGGAATTCTGCCAATTTTTGAGTCCAAAATTGATCAAGCATACACTCAAGATGAATTAATAAATTATTGGAAACTTGAATATCAAAGTTGGAAATGAAGAGAAAGGCATAGTATTTGGAAATATGGCCTTGATGGTTGAAACAAAGCTGGGGATTGCATGATAGAATTTTGCAAAATCACTGACTTTTCAAATACTCCATTTCAACAACATCAATGGTGACTGTCCACCTGCACCGAGCCAGATGGAATACATAGGAATCAAATGACTACATCTGTGGTAAGAAACAATGGAGAAGCTCAACACCATTAACCCAAGCAAGATCAGCGGCTGATGGCAGATTAGATCATTAATTGTTCATATTAAGTTCAGACTAAAGCTGAGGAGAATTAAAACAAATCCATGAGAGCCAAATTATGACCTCCAGTATACCCCACCTACATTTCAAGAATATCTCAAGAATAGATTTGCCATGGGATACTAATGGCAGAACTCATCAACTGTGTGGTGAAATCAAGAACATCAGACATGAAAATAAAAATTTTTAAAGGGTCATTAAAGGACAGGAAAGAAAAAAAGAAAACACCAAAGAGGATGTCAGAAGGGACTTTGAAACTTACTCTTGAGCATAGAATAGCTATGATGAAGTAAAAGAACTGAATGGAAAATTTCAAAGGACAGCTTAAGAAAACAGAGTATTATAATGAAATGTGCAAAAACCTGGAGTTGGAAAGAAAGAGAGGAATAAAACACTCAGATTATCTCTGAAAGAACTGAAGGAAAAAAAGCCAAGCCTAAGTTTCAATACTGAAGGATTCTATGGATAAAATGTAATGATGCAGGAAGCATCTATATGGAAGCTGTACCAAAAAGAACTGGTCCATATACAACCATTTCAAGAGGGAGAATATGATTAACAACCAATGGTACTGAAGGAAGAAGTACAAGCTGCAATGAAGGCAAAAAACAAGGCTCCAGCTATTGACAAACCCAATGAAATGTTTTAACAAACTAATAAAGTGCTGGAAGCACTCACTTGTCTATGTCAAGATATTTGGAAGACAACTACCTGATCAACTGGCTGGAAGAGATCTGTATTTGTACACATTCCCAAGAAAGATGGCCCTATAGAAAATGGAAATTATTGAACAATATAATGAATGTAGTATCCAAGTAAAATTTTGCTGAAGATTATTTAACATTGGATACAGCAATATATTGACAGAGAGCTGCCTGAAATTCTAGCTAGATGCAGAAGAGAACATAGTACGAGGGATACCATTGCTCTTGTCAGATGAATTTCTGTTGAAAGCAGAGAATATGAGAAAGACGTTTACCTGTATTTTATTGACTAAAGAAAGGGACTAGACTGTCTGGACCATAACTTATGGAAAAGCATTGTGAAGAATGGGAAATCCAGAACACTTCATTGTGCTCATATGGACCAAGAAATTGTCATTAGAATGTAACAGGGCATACTGTGTGGTTAAAAATTAGGAAAGGTATGCATCAGGGCTGCATCCTCTCACCATTCTTATTTAATCTGTATGCTGAGCAAATAAAAAAACAAACTAGACTATATGAAGAAGAATGCAGTATCAGGATTGGAGGAAGGCTTATTAACATGCAAATGATGTACAGATGGTACACCCTGCTTGCTGAAAGGGAAGAGGACTTGAGGCATTTGCTGATGAAGATCAAGGACTGCAGTTTTCACTATGAATTACAATTAAATGTAAAGAAATCCATAATCTTCACAACTTGACCAATAGACAAAATGATAAACTGAGAACATATTGAAGCTGTCAAGGGTTTTATCTTGCTTGCATTCACAATCAATTTTATGGAACCAACAGCCAAGAAATCACATGGCATCTTGTATTGGGTAAACCTGCCAAATGAGAGCTGTTTGAAGTGTTGAAGTGCACTTTGAGGACTAAAATGTGCTTGCCTTTAGCCATGGTATCTTCAATAGCCTCATATACATGTGAAAGTTGTACAATGAATAAGGAACTGTGGTTATGGCAAAGAATATTGAAAGTGCCATAGACAACCAGAAGAACAAGCAAATCTCTCATGGAAGATGCATAGCCAGAATGCTCTTTGGAAGTGAGAACGACAAGGCTTTAGCTCATGTACTTTTGACTGGTCTATGGGGAAGGACATCAAGCATGGTGAAGTGATAGATTGACACACTGGTTGCAACAATTGGCTCACCTATAACAATAATTATGAGGATGTTGTAGAACTGGGTAGTGTTTCATTCTATTGGACATAAAGTCGCTATGAGTTAGAATCAACTAGGTGGCTAACAACAACATCCATCTCTCTGATTCCCAAAACCAACTACATTGCTTTTGAGTAAATTCCAACTCAGAGAAACACTGTAGGGCAGTGTTTGTCAACATTCCTAATGCTGTGACCCTTTCATACAGTTCCCCCCAACCATAAAATTATTTTCATTGCTACTTCATAACTGTAATTTTGCTACTGTTATGAATCGCTGACCCCTGTGAAAGGGTCATTCAACCCCCAAAGGGGTTGCGACCCACAGGTTGAGAACCACTGCTGTAGGGCATAGTAGAGCTGTCACATAGGGTCTCCAGGTTTATTAGTTTGCATGAAGCAGACTGTTACATTTTTCTTCTTTGCTGGTGGCTTCCATTCGTGGACCATCAAGCACGTTGACCTAACAGAATCTCCGTAGTTGCTTAGATCTCATGGTGGCGTGTCAACAGGAAAAGTCAGGTAGGATCAGGGGAGGAGGAGCGTTTCTTCAGGTCATGCTAGAAGTGGGGTTAGAGTGGGGTGTCCGAAATCCTCAATTAGGATTCTAATTTTAATTTCTTAAAAATGCACCATGAAACTTGCTAGAGTTGTTCTATACAATGTTAAGTTCATTCTTTCAACAGTATTCAACATTTATTGGGCATGTACTCTGTGCCATGCTAGCCTCTGAGGATTCTGTCTGTTATTACTATGAATTGATGCTGACACATAGCAACCCTATAGAACAAGGTAGAACTGCCCCTGCAGGTCTCTGAGATTATAACTCTTTACAGCAGTTGAAAGTTCCATCTTTCTCCTGTGGAGTAGCTAGTGGTTTCAAACTGCTTACCTTGAGATTAGCAGCCTAATGTGTAACCACTACACTACCATGACCGAAACAGTGGATGCTGTTCCTACTTTCCTAGGGCTTATAGTTTAGAGAAATCCCCTGGTGGTGCAAACGATTAACCTTTTGGCTGATAACAAAAGGCTGAAGCTTTGAGTCCACCCAGAGGTGCCCAGAAGAAAGACCTGGCCATATTTTAAAAAATATATACAGTGAAAATCCTACAGAACTCAAATTTACTCTGACATGGGATTGCTATATTTTGGAATCCACTCAGATTTTGGAATCTGGCTGGAATGTGGCAGAGAGTGTATAGTCATGAATATTAAGAAGAATAAGTCTTCATGAGTAAATGTGCAATTACAAACTAAGATAACTTTCAAAAATGAACTAAATGAAAATTTCTGAGCATGTTCTATGTACGAGACAGATTCAGGGCCAGGAGCCAGGAATGGTTTACAGAGGAAATAACACTAAAGTTGAGTGCTGAAGAATGAGCAGGACATTTCTCAGCACGGGGTGGAGGGGACAGTAGGAAAAGGAGAACATAGAAAATTACCATCCCCATGAATTTTAAAGTAAAGTCTATAATCTATATTATCTAAATTAGATTTGGCTAATAGAATCATGTCTGAGAACTTTTTCAAAAGGCAGTTTTGAGAACATCCTGGCAAGGTAAGGGGAGATAGAGGTAAGTATGAGGACATCAATCTGAGCGTGACCCTCTGGCATCAATTCTATATCATGCACTAATCTTTTTTTGTAATTGCAAAATTGCCCTTGGTGTATTATTTTGTTAGAAGTTATCTTTGAGTCATATGGACTTCAAAAGATATTGCCTTTCCTCTGAGTGTCTTCACATCCCACACCTGGCAAGAAAGGCCCCAGCCACCCCTGTGCTTGGGCAGGGAATCCCCTGGCTATTTCCATGCCCTGGTAAGACAAATCAGATTACTTTACATGCTCCAGAAGCCCTTCCAACACTATACCACAATGCTGGGGGAATAGCAGTCAACCAGTCTACACACATAAGACACACACACACACACACACACACACACACACACACACACACACGGGAAACAACAGAACAAAACCAGCTCCACTAGAATATTCTGAAGAAAGGGCCTTGGAATGACCAGAAATAGAATTCAAAAGGATGATGTTCAGGTACTTTCGATGAATAGAAGAAGTGCCCAAGAAAACAATGGAAAGAATAGAAAAACTAGAAATCCTACACCAAATAGAACTTCAGAAAATAATTAATAATGGAATAATAAACATAGTAAAAGAGCTGAGTAATAGAATTAAAGAAATGGAAAGTCAAGGTAGTGAGCTTGAAGACAACTATAGCTATAACTAACCAGCAGAAAAACAATCAACAAAAAGAGCAAAGGAATCGGGAGAAGACTTAAGGATTATGTGGGACATTATCAAGATGAACAACTTATGCCTCATAGGAATCTAAGGTCAGAAAATAAAAGGGAAAAATTTACAGAGAGAATAGTACAATAAATCAAGGAAGAAACCTTCCCTAACACCATAAAAGTGGAGAAAATAACTATTTAAGAATCCAAGAGAACCCAAATGGGAGTGATCCCCAAAGAAAAACATTTTAACATATTGTAGTCAAACTCTCCAATATCAAGGACAGGAGAGAATCCTGAGAGCAGCTAAGGAGAGAAAAATGTATCTACAAAGGAAAGCTGATAAGTTTAAGCTCAGATTTCCAAGCAGAATTCACCCAGGAAAGAAGGCAATATGGCAACATATATGAAACCCTGAAAGAAAAAGGCTGCCAACCAAAAATCTTATAACCAGCAGAGTTCGCAGACAAAGAATTTGTAAAGTAAAAATAAAATTTTTTAAAAAGCCAGCATTACAAAAATAAATAAATACCAAAAGAAACACGGGAAGGAGGATCAATAATACCGCCAGACAAGCCTGAGAACAACATGAAATTTAACACCATCTAGAAATCAACACACGGAAACACTTCTCAGAACAGAGAAACATAAGTCGGTCTGTAAATATATATAACCATTGTGAAAAGTGATCTGGCACTCTCTCCAACAACTGGGAATAGAAATTCCATATGATCCAGCAATCCTTCAGCTGGGTAAATATCCTAAAGGAGTAAAAGACATGTGCATACCCTTGTTCATGGCAACAGTGTTCACAATAGTGAGAAGTTGGAAATAGCTCAAACACCCATCAGTAGAACAATGGATAAAGACACTTTGGGATATGTGGGCAATGAAATAATATGTATCACTGAAAAACAATAATGAAACTATGAAGAAGGACATAGTGACATGGACGAATCTGAGAACAATATGCTGAATGAAGTCAGTCAATTACAAAAGGACAAACTTTGTATGAACTTACTATTATAAGAATAAAAAGCAAGACAAAGGTTTACATACCAAAAGGAACAGACTTGGAAGTGGCCAAAGAAAGGAGGGCAGGAGTATTAAACAGAAGCAATGGAGCAGAACAGGGGTAAAAAAACTATGGTTCTCAAGACTCGTTTGGTACATACAGGTGGCTCTGAAGTAAAACTGATAGTTTTTAGAGGATATTATTCATATAATGGTAAATTCATTTGATTACATCAATATATTTATGGCTCTCGATTAATTTTTAAATTGTTAGAGACAAGATTGGTTCTTCTGTCTCAAAAGTTTGTTGACCCCTGGACTAGAAGATTGACAGGTATTGTTCAAGTGAAAGGGTAGGTATCCATAAAGGGAGAAGTGAAATTGGGAGGAAAGGTATAGAGTTGGTATTCATTCAGCAGTGTATTCATTCAACAGTTCAATCCATTCATGGTCTGAAATGTAAACCCTCCATCTAATTCATAGAAAAAAATCATTAAAAGTAATAAAATACTAAAAAGTTATTGCTTTTTGAATATGAACATCAATCTTGGATGCACAGGAAATTGTTTTCACTCTGGTATGAAGAGCTACAAAACTCTACTCTTTATTTTTTCAAGGCCTGAATGAAAGAATAACTGACTATAACAGATTATCTCCTTAAAGAAATAAAAAATCGCATGAAGAGTTTTTGCTTCAACGGGTTGCGTGGGCAAGAAAGAGGATGGCATGTTTAAGAAGTGTTGGAAGGAAGCTAGCAGATTGGGAAGTAAATTCTATAGGGCTTGGAGATAGATAGGACATGAGGGAAAGGGATCAGAAAGAGTTTCGTGTCAGGAAAGACCCCAAGATTTTCTGACGGATCCATCAGTGTGATGGTGAGTATATGTCATGACTCCCAGGATTGTGTGGCTGACTTCTATTTTGTGATCTGATGTAATTATCCTACAATTTTTAACATGATGCAATTGTTTTCTCCTTATGTGTTGTAAGTGCTGCATTCAAAGTGTCTTTGAGAATTACCAGTGGGCATACTGTGTAGATGGAAGGATGGAGTAGTTTTGGAGGTGGAGACACACATTTAGAAGCCCTCGTTTAGAAGCCATCCATTTAGAAGTGTGTGTAGGTAGTACCTGAAGCACTTCCGTCAATGACGTTGAATAAGCAGAGGGTATAATGTGAAAGGAGAAGCAGGTCTGGTGGTATTGTTGGGCAAGTATTAGACTGCCACAAGATTGCACCACAAAGTCAGTGGTCCAAACCCATAAGCCTCAGGAACCTGATATAAGGACACTACGAGTGAGAATTGACTTGCTGGCAGTTGGTGGACCTTTTGTTTGTTACACTGCCTTGCCATCCATGCTGAAGTCTGCAGTCTTTGGTTTTCATCAGCAAGTGTTTCAAGTCCTCTTGGCTTTCAGCTAGCAAGGCTGTGCCATCTGCAAAATGAATGTTATTAATATATTTTCCTCCACACTTCATGCCATGTTCTTCTTCATATATTCAAGTTTCTTGATTTATTTCCTCCAGACACAGATTGAAAATGTATGATGTGAGCATACAACCCTGGCACACACCTTTTAAAAAGTTTACATCATGCAGTATTACTTTGTTCCGTTTGAACGACTGCCTCTTAGTCCATATACAGGTTCTGGGTGAGCACAATGAGATGTTATGGAATTTCTGTTCCTCAAAAGGTTACCCATTGTTATCACAAAAGGTTATCACATGACTGAATACCTTTGCATAGTCAATGAGACATAAGTAAACATCTTTCAGATGTTCTACATTTTCACCAAGTTCAACAATAATGCCCCCATGCCCCAGCCTCTTCTCACTCTGACATCAACAATAATGTCCCCCATATCCCAGCCTCTTCTGATTCTGGCAGATCCCTGTTGATGTACTGTTGAGCCTTTTTTTTTTTTAAATTATGAGAGCCTAAGCATTATGCAGAATACTAGTTCTTATTGGAAAATTTTCCTAAATTGAAGACAAAACCTATTAGATATCTGGGCATATTAAAATGAGTGCTAACCAACCCACCTTAGATATTAATCTTGGAACATAGTCAGTCTGTAATTTGATTACCTTAAGCACCATACCAGAAGAGCATCTTTTACTCTAGTCATATTTAAATGGCATGAGTGAACAGAATTATTTTTCTAACAGCACTTTAATCTGGGCATTTGCTGAAAGTTGATTTCTGTTTTTAAGAACTGAAATTAATAATAAGAAGGGAATCAGACATATAGAAATGTCTCCAACTTTGAGCCTTTTTCTTTTGTCTTGGGCTGATGAGTTTTGCTATCAATTCTATAGTCTCCTATAACGCCATTAAACCCCACCAGCTCTGTGGCAGCAGTCAGAATTGACCTACAGAACTTCTGCAAGCCACGTGTGGCAGCGAGTAGTGTGGGACGCATATAGCTAAAATCAGAGAAAGATGTCAAAGTACCTTATACTTTATCCTCTTAGTAATACAGGATAGAATTGGACATGGATGATTGGAGAATCGATTCTTATTTGTATTCTTAGACATTTAGAAATTTAAGGTTGTAGTTTTATCCAAATATTTATCTACTTCAAATAGCACATTATTCCTAACCATTGGGGTTTGAGGGGGATTAATAAGCTTTGTTTTTCCAGTTTTTCTAAATTTGTATATTTAAGTTGCATAATTATACTTGGGGAATAAAACAGATTCAGATATTTGTTTGTGCGCTTGTATAGTAGAGAATCTGGAGCCCTTATCAGTTGCTGGAGGGACTTTAAAATAATGCAGCCACAGTGGGAAATAGTTTGATGGTTGCCTCAAAATTTTAAATGTAGAATTGACAAACGACACAAACATTTCACTTTTAGGTATATACCCGAATATCTTATATTTTAGGTATATACCCAAATATACCCCAATTGAAAGCAGAGATGTGTTATATAGGTATATATCGATGTTCCCTTTAACATTATTCACAGTAGCCTAAAAGTAGAAATAATTTGTGTCCATCAACAGATGAAATGATACACAAAAAATGGCGTATATATTATTTAGCCACAAAGACAAATGAATCTCACATACAGAGATGGATGAACTTTGAAAACAATCTGGATGAGATATATCAGTCACAGAAGGACAACTAGGGGATTATTCCACTCATATAAAACACGTAGCATAGGCAAATGCATGGAGACCAACGTTTTTTAAGTGGTTACTAGAGACAGGTCAGATATGGGAAGAGTTATTGCTTAAGGAGTTTGTGTTACGGGTGATGAAAAATTTTGAAAACAGATAGTACTGAGGGCTTAATACCATGGTGAGTATAATTCATGTCATGCCAATGGTTGAG
>NW_022106084.1:8923829-8926515 GCF_000313985.2 Echinops telfairi
GGCGCCTCATGATCACACAGGTTGGTGTGCTTCTTCTGCAAATATCTTCTTATATGCATTTCACTACACCTAAAAAATTTACACATACTTAGGTTTATGCTGTCTTGATAATAGTTTTGGTCTAAAATGCAGATCTTTGTATTTGTATATTTGTATAAATATAACCTAAAACTATGGAACCAATTCCTAGTCCTAAGGAAACATTAAATCTTAATGAGAAAAATTAGCTCAGCTTATTTGAGTAGGTACCCAACAGCTTTTCAAAGATTTCCCACCTTTGCTTATTTCAAAAGTTATTATGTTTTTGTTTTCAATGCTAAATATTAATTTCCAAAGCTTAAAGGAGCTTGGTGGCATAGAGGTTTCAAACTGGGCTGCTAATTGCAAGGTCAGCAGTTAGAACCACCAGCCAGCTGCTCTGTGGGAGAAAGACGGGGTTTTCTACACCTGTAAGAATTACAGTCTTGGCATCAACTCAATGGCAATGAGTTTGGCTGGCTTTTAGAAAGGAACTAGGGCACTGCAGTGCAGTGAAATTATTGGTATGGCTCTTCTATCCACAGTCTTTGTAATAATTGGGTAGGAGCATGTAAATAAGGTTGAATAAACCTCTTAACTTGGGGATTGGTCAGTTTTGCCAATCTGCTGGGTCAAAGTCAAACCATTTCAGAAGCAGGAATGGAGCAAATATGATCATCATCAAGAAAGAAGAACCATTGGGGGAGCGCTTCAGAAACCCCTGCTTGAAGTGGTGGAGGCAACAGAGACCAAACCATGAGACAGAATACAAGAGCTGGGCTGAGCCCAGGAGACAGAGCAGCTGGCTTCCCAGCCCACAGAACAAGTAATACTGAGTGTTTGCTGGCCTTTGAATATTTATCTAAATATTAAAGCCTACTTTCGTAGCCAGCGGAGATCAGATGGGGTCCCTCTACCATTTCCTCAAGTGCTGATAAATCCCAACTTCTTATATTTACAGTCTATCCCTTGGATAGTACACTGATTCCTACCCACACCCAAAACACAGAAGTTGGAAGGCTACCGGTCTCACCCGGTTTCAAGATAGCATGGATGTTTGGGAACGTTAAGCATATCTCACGCAGGGAGAATGGTGCAGTGAGCTCAGAGCCTTTTACAAGGAATCTCTAAAATTACTTCTGGAAAGTAGAAGGCCTGGGCAGGGATGCATGTGAGAGCCAAGCCCCTGCCTTGCTTCTGCTCGGACTGTGTGTAAGATTGGCTAAATTAATAAACGTCTCTAAAACTCATCTTCTGCATTCCTAGCATGAGCTGAATGGACTGCATAGAAAATCTCCCAAATCTCTTCCAGGTCTGTAATGGTATTATTTCATTTTAGTTGTATTTTGGCAGCCTTACTCATCTTACTTATCTTGAGCACTTGAAAGGCAAACTCTCTGCCATCTATTCTCATATATTATTATCATTTATTTAAAAATAAAACTAAATGTTATAGTACAATTTTCAAACCATTTTATCAAAACAAAGGTTAAAATCTTTTTTTGAGCAAGAGCAGATTGAAAAATGGGTATGGTTCCCACTCGTTGGTGTGAGTAATGGGATCAACAGAAATGAGTTGCCATTCATTGCAATCTGTCCATCTCACACTCCTCCCCCTTCTCATCAAGTGCATGTCCAGTGCCCTTTTGAATAGACCTTCAAAGATAACTATGTTTGTGTATTTCTGATTTCTGCTAGGGCTTAGGAAATATGATGCAATATAAAATTCAAGTGGGAATAGGAAGCTGCCTTCTCCATTAGGCAGTCCAAAGGTTGACGGTATATTTCTAGCATAGCTACTATTCAAACTATGGTATTCTCAGCCACTGCCTTGCACGCAAAAGTTTGCTGATGAATAAGAAAGGCCTCAGAAGAATTGTTGCATCGGAATCATGGTGCTGGAGAAGAAGAGTAAGCACATCATGAAATTACAGAAGACGGCCAAATCTGTACTTGGAAGAAGTGCCTTCAAAATGCTCTTTGGAAGCAAGGATGGTGATAACATGCTTTAGATGTGTTATCAGGAGGGGCCCGTCCCTGGGGAAGGATAATGTACTCAGTAAAGTTGAGGGTCAGTAAAAGGAGGAAGCTCTTCCATGAGAAGGGCACATAGTGTGGCTGCAACAACGGACTCAAACACGGAAACCAATGTGAGGATGGTGCAGATTGTACAACACTTCCTTCCGGTGCACATAGCCAGACTTAACAGCACTTACCTCCAAACCTACTAGCTAATTCCATTTTGGCTAAGTCCAAACCCTATCTTGCTTCCAAGAGAGCCTGTTACAAAGGTGTAAATTCCTTTAATTATTAAAGGGAATATAGTATCCTTTTACATATCCCCATTTCTTAATAAACAGTGTTGCTTGCACATAATAGGTGCTCAGTAATTGTTGAATAATTAACTGAATCATGAATGAATAAATCCTTTTTTGAGGTAGCATAATGTTAGGAATCATGAGGGAAACAATAAAGAGGCACCTTAAATTTGAGAAGACAAGTTTTCATTTTCAAAGTCATAGATTTATGTAAATTTCAGACTGACACCGTCGCTCAATTGCATCTCTTGTTCTATGTCTTAGAGGCCTTGGTATCTTCGGACTAAAATGATTAGCACTTTATTTTGGTATTTAGGATGGTGTGTGTGTGTGTGTGTGTGTGTGTGTGT
>NW_022106084.1:8927580-8945539 GCF_000313985.2 Echinops telfairi
GAGACAGCCCTCTTGGGTTCCACGACGCTGCCATCTACCGTGTGTGGCTGCGTCCACCTCCTCCACAGCGGACCAGGGACAGACCCACAGCCTCTGGAGCGCCTGGTGTTTGGATCTCTCGTCACTACACAGTCCGTAAGGGTCCCCCATGGCTCACAATGGCTCTCATCTGCTGTTTCAAAGCTCAGGCCTCCGATAAAGAGTTTCCGCAGCTGTGCAGGCTCTTTGGGAGACTCTGACTTCGACATGACGGCGGTGGGAGAAGAAGGCCAACCGGTGCGTCCTCCACGGTGACCACAGGCAGAAAGCGACTCTTAGCTACCATCTTATTTTTAACCTTTGAACTCTTCAGGAGCCATCCCTGGGAGAAGGGTTCTCCAAATTGCTGTGAGCATAAGTTTCACTTGCCCAAATGATATGAACGAACTCTGGGGACAAAGAAGTCCGTGAGAAAGGAAAGAGGAGACGACGAGTCACCCCTTCCTCTTCGCAATGGTAGCTGGATTTGAAATTTATAACTGAAGGATCCTTCTCTCCATGAGAAAGACTACCCTATTCTAAGTAAATATGTGTGCTCTGTACCTATTGGTTTTGAAATTTCAGCTTTTTAGACTCGAATATAATAAATAATTTAATGACTCTCAATCAATATTGAATCATTTCAAGTGGGTTTTTTACACCCTTTATTATGTTGTAGTCTCTTTCATATGGTGTCTAAATCATTTTCTTGCCTGTTTTAAGTAGGGTTGACTGGCTTTTGTCATTACAGTCTCAGTAACCCCGTGGGGCAGTTCTACCTTGTCCAATATGGTCACTCTGAGATGGAGTTGACCCAATGGTAGTGAGTTTGATGTGTTTTGGTATGGATTTGTAGGGTTTTTTCCCTTCTGTGTATGAGACATTTTGGGGGGGGATATATGAGTGCTGTCAATATCTTTCCCTGATGTGTAGCTTGCTTTTTCTTACTTTTTCCCCTTGTCATGTTTTTAATAGTGTTTTTCAGTGAACCCAAAGTCCAAAGCCAAACACGGCCGTGGATTCGGGCTCATGTTCACCACACACGTTCTTAATTTAACAATATCGAATTCATCAGTCTTTTTATGGCTGTGCATTTTACCCTTTGTTTAGAAATATAAGAATTCTTTGTCACAGTTAGTTTAAAACAATCGAACCTGTGTCTCCTGCTTGGGAGACACAAATTCTGCCGCAGACCCACCAATACCTGCCTAGTTCAAATTGCTCTTCTTCCAGTGTTTCCCCCGCCTCAGATAAAGGGAGAGTAAATATTAATTTTAACCGATATCCAGTCTCTCTCGCAAAACACACACGCTATGAACTCAATCGTCTATTTTTATACTCATTGCATTTGGCTTTAATTGTGGGTTTTGTGCTGGTGGTTATCCGCCCTGCTCATCTGTGTATCATGGTGTGTCTAGGGTTTTGCTTGATGCTCTGCATTTGTATGTGCAATAAGTATTGGCTACATTGTCTGTAACTGAATCATAGAAAGGAAACTTCTGGGTGCCTTTGAATAGCAATATTAATCGGTGGGTTTGCTATTCAAGAAGCTTGTCATTTGGAAACGGCTCTTAACACAAATGTTTGAACACAATAGGCAGTTGCTTAGTGATCCAGTAGCTAGCCAAGGCGAACAGTCTTGCTAAGATTCGGGAAGGCGGTATGAATGGTTTGAAGTCTTGCAGAAAAATACTTGGACTGACTGGAACAAGTGTTTATATCACAATCTGCCTTTATTATGAAAATCCAGAGTCAATGGATATTTTCCAAATATGACATTAAAAGTAATAACAGCCTTAGGGGATATTAAGATATTTGAAATTTTAAAACAAGAGCACTGATTTTTATGCATTTGGCTCGATTGGAGGGGGGGCATGGAGAAATTCAGGATGAATTTACTCAAAATGAATCTAAAGATCAGTTTTCCTAAAGGTTTTGATTTATATCCTCTCTTCAATTATCAACCTGGTGAGGTTCAAAAGACCAGGTTGTGGGTGCTGCTGTCAGGTGCCATCTAGTCCAGTCAGTTCTGACCCATAGCGACCCTATGTGCAACTGAACGAAACTATGCCCGCTCCTGTGCCAGTCTCACAATTGTGCCTGTGCTCGAGCCCCACGACACAGCCACTGTTTCACTTCATCTTGCCCATAGTCTTTGACCAGGTGAGTACGACCATGTTAATGTATGTGAAAACCTGTGTTGTTTGAAAGTGAAGGATCCCTACATCATTATATAATAGCCAAATTACACCACTGCATAATACCACTTCCAAACCCTGATAAGGATCGCGCAGCCAGAATTACTTCTGCATTGCACTTCAGTGTTTGTTTTATGTCATTAATACACAACATACTTGGAGAGTTGTTAAAAAAGCAAACTATCGTCCTAAATGAAAAATGTTGGCTAACAAGCTAGTTGATAACTGAGTCGTAGCTGTGGTTTGCACAGGCTCCCATTCACAATCTTCTCGGAAACACTTCATTGAAAGACGGGACCTCCCTCAGGCCAGCTACTTTGTAAGCACAAGGATATGAGTACAAATGGAGGCCCATACAATAGGAATACATATTTACAAGGTCTTTATTTAAGCATCAAACTATGGATATGAGTTAGAATCAACTAGATGACAAGAGGTTCTTATTTTCACTACATCTGGTAAGCATGTTTGAATTTAGAATCCACAGGCTGATTGGAGAACCACCCTGGTATATGGTGGAATCAGGTTTCACTTCTCCTGCCACCTCAGTTCTGTCCTATCTAGTGAGGTTAGGTGAGCATATGTGGGTCCTGCCTATGTCCAAATTTCAACCTCACCTGCCCAAAAAGCGGCCTTTGTCAAAATAGGGTGTTCCAGCTTCCAGAAGATGACTTGGGGAAGAAGCTGCTCAGTCCCTTGAAATGGGAATTCAAAAATCATGGGCACTGCAGCCTCGTCCTGCAGGGAGGGAGAACTGGGGCTTCTGAATGGGGCCCTCTCTCTACTTCTCAGTGGGTTGTGGTTTGAAGAAGGCTGAAGCAAGGTTTTCTAAATGTTGACACTATTCCTTGGGCCCACAAGCAGTACTGTTGATACTTAAAGTTCTGTCATTACAATGTATGTAGCAATGGAAGATGTTAATTACAGGGTATTTTTAAATCTTTGCTTATATGACCCTGGGCATTCCTAGATACAATATTAAAATATATATTTTTAAATCATGCTATTACTCTCTCTCCAGCAGTAAAAGACATTAAACCTCTAGTAATTATGACACTACTGAAAATATAAATAGTTATCAGAGAATGAGAAACTTTACTTAGGCCTTTCTCTGCTGTAATTTTGATAGTGATGTACTTGGGACATTTTCCAGTAGATGTTCTTTAAAATCATTGCATAATGGGTAATTGATGAAGTTTCATCAGTAACTTCAATAACTGGCATTCAAATTGAGTGGTCTATCCCATTTCCTATTCAGGTCCTTAGTGATTTCTACTTTGCCCTCAGAAACGCAGTTGCTAGAACATTAGGTTTATTTACTTAGAACAACAAAAGTCAGAACTACCATGTAAGACCTCCTACATCACTCGAAAGTAAGCTTTGGAATCAAAGAGCTCTGTCATTTTTCCACTGTGTGACATGGATATCGTTGACATCACAAAGTCCCCAGTATTGTTGTGAGGATGAAATGGGATCATTTATATAAAAGGACTTGGCGTGGTGTCAGACACTCAATAACACTTTTAGATCATCTCTCTTCCCCTGTATTTCATTCCATTAAATTTGAATAAACATTAAATCATCACATAAAGTTGACCAATAATAAAAAATTAGAATATAAGTGATTTTCAGTCCATCCAGGGCTTATACAAGTTTGTTTTAGAATACATAGGTATCGATTTGCACCACTCAAAAAGTTAGGTTGAAGTTGCAACTCCTGGTACCGGTGAACATGGCTGATTTGGAAGTAGCATCTTAGTAGATATGATTATTTAAGTTTACATGAAATCATGCTGGTGTAGGGTGGGCCTGGATCTAAAAGGACTAGTGTCCTGATAAAAGAAGAGAAGATAAAACAAGCAAACAAACACAGAGCAACAGACCCAGGAAGACCTCCGTGTGAAGACAGAGTCACAGTTGGAAGTGACACTGCCACAAGCCAAGGCACGCCGGGCGTTTGGAGCCACTGCAAGTTTAAAGAAGCTTCTTCCCCTAGAACCTTCAGAGAGACCGCGGCCCTGCTGACACGCTGAACTGAGACTTCAAACCTCTAAAACGGTGAGATGACACATTTTTCCTCTTTAAGCTATCCAGTCAATGCAGAACATAAGGAATCAAATCCCAGATTTGCATGCACAAAAACCACAGTTGAGAGAAGGAATTTTGAAAGCGTTTTTTTTTTTCCAAGGGATGCACGTATGGAAAAGAACACTCTTGACATTAAACTGAGCTTCAAGATTTGCTATTTTACTCTTAGAGCTGCATTCCACTCAACCTCATTCTTTTCAGAGTACAGCTAGCGTTTTTAGAAATTACCTTTTAACTAATCACTGTCAATCATACTGAACTTATTGTGAACGAAAAGGTCTTTCCTTTAAGAAGGCACAATTCAAATTATAACATGACATCCTACAGAGAGCCAGGAAGACTCCTCAAGCAGTTGCTGCTCCTGGAGAAATTTGAAGCTGGCTTTAAACAGAGATGAGGATATGTGGAGACACAGAAGAGTCAGGGGAAGGGGGCTTCTGGGTCCCAATCTGCTTGGTGTGTGGCTAAATGTTGTGAAGTAGTTGCAACTCAACTGCCTTAAATGCAATCATGTGCTCCCTAAGTAGTGCATGTAGTTGACCAGCTAGGCTGCTAACCACAAGGTTGGAGGTTCAATTCTACCCAGAGAACTTTCCTTTGAAAGAAAAACCAGCCAGTGAAAACTTCACAAAGGTGAGGGGCCAGCCCCAATCCCAACTATGTGGACAGCACCCCCTCCCTGCAGAAGAATTCAGTTCAGAGGACAGCACTGGAGCTACAGCTCAGGGAGAGGGACATGTCTGATCAGAACACACAGGAGCAAATGAAGGGAGAAGAAGAGAGAGCGGAACACATCCTGGCCCTCCAAGTCCTGAGGGAGAAGAGACATAGTGAGCTTTGTCTCTCCTTCCCCCCTCATGCCTGCATTGTCGTAATACCATCGGTGTGAGTGTGGGTGCACACCAACTCAGCAAAATACAGATTCACACGAAAAGGGGAGGCTATGTAAACCCCTGAGGGTAAGTCAAAAAAGTCTTGTTACGAGGGTTCGAATTCCTACCTGGATGACTTCTAATTCATACGTGTCTATTTAAAAAAATATATGTTTTAACGTGTCTCTTCAGTCTGTGAATGACTGAAGACAAATTCTGCCAGTAACACACTCATCTCATCCAGGTCCCATCACCAGAAGGTCCAATCACAGCAGTGCCTTCTCGGGGGATCTGCTAGGCTAATTAAATTCAAAGCAGAGAGGTCAGCTTAGAAGGTTATAGCAAGAATGTTTTGCATCACAAATGGGCGATATTGATAGATGTTCTGCAAAGGTACATGGCTTCTTAAGAAAGAACATTTAAGAAAAGTGAAAATCGCACTGGTGAGGAAAAGGCCGAGCAGATTGTGCTGAGGATTTGTTTTCCATCATGAACGGTGACAGACCTGCTCCTTCTTCCAAGGCAACACAGTTGTGCTTTGAGACTCCCCTGGTAAGTCTTACCCCAGCCACCTACAGCCTTGATCTGGTCCCTTCCACCTTCTTTTTGTTGCTCAAAATCAAAGAGCTGTCAAGGAAGATGTCCCTTGAGGACATAAAAACTGCTGTTTGGCATGGTATACATACAAGAGCGCACAGTTTTGGGGGGGAAGCTTAGACAGACGGAACCATTGCATTCAGAAGTGAATAGTCCCAGATGGGGGCTGTGTCAGGAAACAATACTGGTTAACAAAGGTGTCTATGATCTCGCAGTCATACCTTTTGACTTACTGTACTCTAGACCAGCTAAACAGATAACAGTTCCACGTTCCTTTATATGGAAAAGATGCTCTACATTCCACATGACAGAAAACACTCACAGCTGTCGTCATAACACACGAGTGTTACATTTAGTGGCAAATTATACAGGGGCACCTACATTTCTCTTTTTATTCATAAATACCAGCGCACAGCAACTTCTAATGGTGGCAGTATTCCCTGCTCAGCAGAGCGGTACAAGGTCCAGGGGAAGGAAAGAAATGTTTGAAAAGAAATAGAAGCGTTTGACACTAGGAGCACACTAAAAAATATTTTAAGGGCCATAAAAATATCTCAATGTCACGACTGTTTCTTGGGTTTTAAAGTGTTTTATTCGGCGGGAAGGATGGAGAGGTTGAGGTAGGCCTGAGACATTCTCGCTGTTGTGAATTCATGAAGCTGTTGATTCCAAAACTAGAGCACTCCGCCGTGGACAGCACGTCCAGAACAAATCACTGCGATAATGAGGACCACTTCATCTACACAGACATCTACACAGAAACACAGAATTGGAAGAAAGGTTCCTTTTTTTTTTTTTCTTTTCTGTTTTGTTTTTCCCCAACAAAATGAAAAGCTCTGTCACGTGGGAGGCTCGGCTGGTGTGAGTCCTTTGGTGAAACTAAAGGGGAAACTCTTCATGTTTCAAAAAGAGAGCGAGAGAAATTCCAGAAGGAAAAGGCTTGAATATTCAATAAAAATAAAATTTTAAAAACTCATGGAAATTTTATTAGGAACAAGAATGCTGAAGAGGAAACTACTTTTAGTCTTTGAAATTCTGTACATTAAATATATAGTTTGTAACTGCTCCCCTTTGCAATCCTTCCTTTCTTTAGTTTAGCTGGCCCCACCAAACACCCTCCACAGGGTGTCTCTAAAGGCTGCTGACCCCTCCCACAAGAGCCCTCCCAGAGGCAAGTTCTGAGGACATGATTGCTCACACACAGGGCCAGGCAAGCTCATGGTGCCTATTGTTCTCTCTCAGGCCTTTGTCTTTTCTTCCAGAAATTGCAGCCTGGGTTCCTTTCCTACGCCCTTGGAGTGACGGCCTCAGAAACCCTCCTGGCCCATGGAGTCAGGAGGAACCCACTCCAGGGCAGTGAGTTTTGTTCCTGCGATTTCCTTTAGCATCTGCTGCTTCTGCATCTCCTGTCTTCTTGCTAACACCTTTGACTTTTTAACTCTTCGATAAACCTCATATCTAATAATAACAACAAACCTGAGTAATGTCTAGGGTTTATTACTGGACGCACATATCTTAATTTCCTAAGTGCTAATAGAAAACAGGCTCAAAGAGTGGGAAGGCTTGTCCAAAGCCTCAGCACAGAGATGAAGCGCAAGGAATTGACTCCAGGGTCCATGAAACATCTCTCTAGTTTCTCAAAGGTGCCAAGTCCTATGTCTTGAATCAGCTCTTTCCTCTCCTGCCCACAGCCTCAAGATCAGTTCAAAAAGAATCCTCATCCTGTGTAGGGACTCTCATGACACGCTCCTAATTTATTTTTCTCCTGGGCCACTGGAATTCTCTGCACTGCGTCTCACTAACCACTTTGTACACTATCTAAAACAAACTGTCATCCTTCTGCTGATGCAAACCTTTTTTCGTCTCTTTGTCGACGATGGTTCAGTAGCTTACTTGATACAGCTGTACCACCCCTAGTCTTTGTAACTTCCACCAAATGACGAGGGGGCATCATGAAGATTGGGTGTCTTTCCTCCTTTCTTGATGGTTCTGAGTAAGAGAAGGTAGGGGAGATCCTGATAGGATTATATGATTCAGTGTGAGTGGTTGTTAATAGAACCAAATGTGACTAAAACACCTGAACGTGAATGTGGGATTGGTCAAATACACCATGCTGGTGGTATAAAATGAGCCATCTCAGAAGCAGGAAGAGGGAATCTCAGTCACTGAGAAAGAAGACACACAAGCTTATATATCTGTTGGATGTCAAGATCCCTGTGCACGGAACCACCTCAATCCATTGGCAGAAAGCTGAAACACCAGAGACGTGGCAGCAGTAGGGCCAAGAACTAGAACATGAGAAAGAGCAGTGAGTTTCTCAGGCCACAGAGTAAGCACAGCTGAGCGCCTTTAGGCAGGAGCCTCCCTTGTGGAGTGGGGTGCCTCCAGGTACTGAATTGGGGAACCTGGGCTTGCTGACCTTTGGAGCAAGAGCAGAGCACCTTTGTGTAGTATCAAATGAGTTTTTGAACACTGTCTGAATATGGGCAGCTATCCCTGCCCCTAGACTCTACAGCAACTAGCACCAAGAAATCTTAAACTGCCAAAGTAACCAATTGGGCCTCACATTGCCTTGCTTTTAAATCTTCTAGACCATCTGCCCTGCAGGCTTCTTCATATCTTCTTCACTAAGTGGTTACAGCACATGCCTTTCAAATGCAAATAGCAGAGAAAGGAGTAGAGCACTCAGAGAGGGTTGCTTTTGATCACTGCTTGCCAGGATAATAAAAAAACATTTAGGGAAAGCAAACCAAGAGTCACAAATGACTTGCCCAACATTCTGTGGTGATATTCAGAACTTTTTTTTTTTTAAGAAAGAAAAATAAAATCACCACTCAAATGACTGACACTCATATTTTGATTCAAAGAAAGAAAATGGGAAGAGTGAGAGATTCACTGCAATATGACACAGGTCTTTTCCCCAGGAAGCACAAAAGAAGATCATTCGGGAATTGAGGAACAGAGACCAAAGAGAGACAGGGACCAGAATTGAAAGAAAGAGAAAGCTTTTCCCTGGAGACAGGGCTTTAAATTCAGACCTCTAATGTCCTAAATGATAAGAAAATAAAGTTCTGCTTGTTAAAGCCACCTGCCTTTGATATTTCTGTTATAGCGGCGCTACATAACTAAGTCAGCTTAACAACACTACTGGAATCCACTCCCACCCCTCACCCTCCACTGTGCTCTGTAAACCTGAATTCTTTCTCAAAAATCTTCTGAAGGCACCTTTAAAGCAGAGACACGCATAAGGACAATGTCCTTCGAGAATGTTAAAGAGATATTACTGCAATGAATAAAATGAGTCCAGGATTTCCTGAAACATAGTTTCTAGTTTGTTATAGAAAATGTTAATATTTTAATCTCACTCGCAAAATGAAACACATTCTTGAATCTCAAAATGTGAAGGAAGATCAATGATAGAATTAAAAGATTCATGTCAAACGTAAACATCTCCTAATTTTTAGGGGAATAAGTGTGGGAATTAGTGGCTAACTGCTACCTTTCTAATTCTATATAATTAACTTGAAATCATTTTTCCTAGGAATGAAAATTTTTTTTAATTTAGGTATTACTGTCATGTCTTGAATAAGTCTTTGACTAAAATGCTATATTTAGTTTTTATTAGGCTACAGAAACTCAACAATCTGGCCTTGTTCATCTTAGTGAATATTTTACTGCAAAAGATTCCAGAACAGGATATAGCATTTAAAGCTACTTCTACAGTGAGCTGTTGGCAGATTTAGAAAAAAAACAAAAAAACGTGCTAAATTTTCTTTATGACTACCATCATCGCTGTCACCCCCACTACCACATTCCCAGCATCTGTTTAAGAGCTAAACTGAGATTTACATTTCTACTGTCTGGAAATGCACACAGAAACCTTTCTGAGCTTCCAAATCTTACAAAGCAAACAGCTCTTTCTTGGGCCTTTAATGCCAATTAATTCAAATAGCTTCTGAACAACAGGGACATTAGGTTTAGAAGGCTCAACAGCCAGTTTGTTTCTTTGGCCCTTCCATGTACTGAAGCTGACAGAATTGAGCTTCAAATGCATAAACAATACCGTTCAGGATTCTGAGGTTAGGCTTTAAATTCAGCTTGTCTGTCAGAATTAGTTGAGTAAATTTCTTGAGTCATTCAAAAAGCACAATATAAACAATTGGTTTGTGTGTAATGCATCACCTGGTTGGCAATTGTATCACTTCCTTTATTTTCGTACCCACACAAAGTTCTGCTCAGTCCTTTGGCCACCAGAGATGCTTTCCTTTGGGGTGGTGGTGGTGGTGGTGGTGTATCATTTGACTGGATTTCGTGAAGAGCAAGGCAAAGCCCTGAGAGCGTTCATGTGCACATTCGGTAGATGTCTCCAGCTCTACCAGGCTTGACTATACCGTTGCCCAGAGCACACTTGCTACATTGAGTTTCTGGTCACTGGAGTATTTAAAGATATTTATTTTTCTCTCTTCATAAGTCTGGTTCACTCTCTCCCAAATAAGGTTTCCTTGGCCGAGACGCAGATGTGCAGCAGCTCCACAGGATGAGGCCGTGCCATCTCACAAAGCAGTGCAGGTTTAGGCTGAGCCTGGGCACCAGTTTGAGGATCAAATCCAGGCTACTCTCTGCTAGTCCACCTGGTATCCATGGAGCTGAGTGCACTCTGAGAATTCCTCAGATTCTTCCCGGCGCACCTTCTGAGGTGGTCTGCCTCTGGAAAACACCCTTCCTGTGCTTGGCCTGCTTGCAGTGAGCCCTGTGGCTCAATAGAGCAGGAGCTGTGGTCGCCTTCCTCTGGATACTTCTGAACAGTCAGGCAAATGTGAACCAAGGTCAACCATACAAGTCCTCTATAGCCCACTCTGACAATTAGTTGGACTAAAAGCTAGAGTCTCATGTGATGATTTTCTTCCGCCAGAAGCTCTTTGCAGTTTAAATTCCTTTCATCTGATTGTATTAGTAAGGCAGCTTCATGGAGGCTTGGAAATGACACCTGGGAGAGACTAGACCCTTCATGTTGGACATGAACTGGAAATAAACAAACACGATCGTTTAGCTGCATCCTGCAGATTAAGCCTCTCTCTCATCGTCTCTCGTTCGGCTCCACACGTCAGTAAGCATAGCACTCTTTTCACCGACACGAAACTCCTTCTGAGCAACCTAAAACGTGGGGGCAGGAGGTTGACTGTGGAGAAGCGACCTCGTCACTAAATCTGCCCTGCACTTGGTTCTGGCTGGAGCCTTTTGTTCCTTTGGCTAACAATGGAGGCATGTGGACGATTCCTTGCCTTAAAACAGAAACACTAAACAGATGGATCGAATCAAAGGGACATTTGATAAAAGTTAAAGATAATTTGACTTCAAAGACAGCTGTGCTTCCCATTTCCAAATGTTTGCAACTTGAGGTCCGGATGCCTGTCTTCCCACCATCAGCCTCTGGGGAAACAGATGTGTCCCAGGGTGACAGGTAAAGTCTGAGATGTCTACGTGGGAACCAGATCCACAATACTCCCTGCCCAAACCCATCTGCCCTTGGTAGCCCACACCAAGACGCTGAGCATAAGACACTGAATGAAATAAACTTTAGTGACAGGAGAACGCAGCAGGGAAAATAGGAGATCTTAGCTGAGCCCCACAGCTTGTGAACTCCTTCTGCCACCTGTGAACAGAGGAGAATTTGCATTGCATCCACCCTCCCTCCCCTGCTTCATTCCTCATCCAAACAGAATCCTGGGAAAGCAGCTGCAGGGAGTATAGGAATTGGAGATCCAGAAACTATGCTCAGACACGGGAGCCAATTTTAGGGAGGGTGAGGGGATGGGAGGGGAAACCTCTCTGCACAGTAACATGATCTCTGTAGACGGCCATCTAGCATACAATTTGGCACCAAGCCTTAGGATCGGTTGGCAACGGGTTTGGTGTACAGGCTGGTAGAATAACAGCTCGCGGGAAGCCTCAGGTCTTTTCGATTATGTTCCTCTTTCATGATTTTACTTTTTTTTCTCCACTTCGAAATAGAACATACGGACTTTGTTAGAGGGGCTGTTGTGAAATTGATAGAGTGAAAAAGGCAAAATATGGTAAAGCGTCCTTTAAAAATGTTACATTCCTGGCTTAATGGCTTTGTACAGATAAGAGTGAGGTGACACCTTTGGGAGCTTTGTGTGTGGTTTGGCTGTCTGGGCTAGAGCTGCTTCTTAACCCCCAAAAGGAAACACCCTTCAGCAACCAGACGGACTCTACAATCCCACAATGCAATGCAGGTGAGCATCAGGGAAGTGCACGCTCTGATCCCAGAAAGCAAATGTCACCAGAAAGCAAGTCACATGAGGTGGTTGTTTTTTATCTTGTTTGCTTCCCCTGTGCATATAAAATTGATGTTGACATGCTACCGGAGTCTACTGAGTATGCAGTAGTATTGTGAAAACATTTCAGATGTTGTGGAAATTACCAACATGTGACACAGAGGCACGAATTGAGCACATGCAGTTGGGACAACAGCATGGATACACTTGCTCACTGGGAAACGTTCAACCTATCAAAGACCCAGTATCTGTGAGGCCCCATAAAGGGAAGAACAATAAAATAAGGAAGAACATTCTAATCCACTCTCTGTTTCATTCTGGATCCTCACCATTGAATGAATGGAGGGTGGGCTGGAGGAGCAGACTGAGTAAAATGTTAAGAAACAAACTGGTACCATGTTCAGACAGGTTGTTTCACGGCCTCTCTGGGGTTATTTTTCTTAAGTACTTTTCACTCTATACAAGAGCCTTGGTAGGGTTATCAAACTGAATGGCTAACCACAAGGTTGGGGGCTCGGATACACCAGGAACCCTGGAGGAGAAAGATGAGGCTATTTGCTCCCAGAGAGATATCCAGCCTTGGAAATTCTATAGGGCCACATCAGGAATCGACTCCAGGGTGGGTTCCGCTATGTATCATGTGCCCAAACTTGTCTATATCCCCAAAATAAAGGATGACGAAATCTCCTGGCGGAGCATTAGTGAAGATAGGTGTGTTGGTCTACACAAGGGATTGTCAAAAGTATTTACATCAACTCTTTCCCTAATTACCTTCCCTCTAAATATCCCCTAAAGAATGACTAGCTCTTTTCCTTCTTCCTCCTCCTGGTAACCACTAATAAACTCTGACTCCATAGTGTTGCATCTTCCTGACAATTCAGACATGTGAGATCAATATTTGTCCTTTTATAACGGACTTATTTCACTCTTTATAATTAATGTTTTGTCCAGTCTCGCTGGATCAGGATGTCCATCTATCGCAGAGTAAATCCGATGGAAATTTAAAGCTAAAATATGACAGATGATATAACAGGGCAGAGAATGCTTTGCTGACACCCTATTGAAATACCACTTTGCATACTGTGAACACACCGTATTAGAGCACGCGTGAACCAAGCATCGTTCTGTTGAGTTGACTGTGTCGCTGCACAGCGGACTAGACAACTGCTCCATTCAAATGTTATTGATGTCATGTGATGGGTTCATATCCGGCATTCAGTAAGATGTAGTGGCTGGGATTAGTCCGTGTCCTTGATGGTTAATCTTTGATATGCTTGGCCACAAATGGTGTTCAGTCACTTAGCCAGATGTTTCTTATGTATCTTTCTGAAGGGCTGGAGCATGTCTGCTAAACCATTTGCTTAGTCATTTAACTAGAGTGCTTGCTTTTGCCAACAGCCTGACAGTTTAAAAAAAAATAAAATAAAAAGCCTGTTCCATCCTGAAAATTTTTGGAACTTTGCCACAATAATTACAGGCAGGACTCAGGAAATTCCAGCTTTATGGCTATTTAGACAAATACAGTATGAATTTTACTGTCAGAAGTGAACATTAAAAAAAAGTAATAAAAGAAAGCAGCAATACAGCATCATTCTTTTTCACATCTTTGTTTAAAATGAAATACAGACCATGGTTTGGCAATGTATCGCCAAGCAAGCACTGCTGAGGGTTTGAGACTCTGAACTTTCCTGCTGGTGCTGGGATTATGGCGCTTCTTAAATTGAAAACACTATTCAATTCCCAAAGGTAATCTAGATACTCCAATCATCTCCTATGTTTTCCAGTAAGGAAAGATTCATAGTAAAACCCTATAAAATAAGAGGTAGCTGATTATTTATTGGGCTTTCTCTGTTACAATAACACCAGCTAAGAAGAACTCAGCAATTAAACCAGTTGCTGTGGAGTTGCCTCCGATTCCAGGCTACCTCAGGTGTGTCCAAGTAGAATTGTGTTGCGTAAAAGGTTCCATGGCTGAAGTTTTGGAAGAAAAGCTTCAGGCCTTTTTTCTGAAGTGCCTCAAAATGAATCTGAATTTCCAGTCTTTCTGTAAGATTGTGTTAAAACTACCACCCAGTGACTCCATTAAAAAACTATCAATCCAGAAAAAAATTCCATTTCTAAAACCAGTACCTCTTACTACAGTGTTCAATGATCATTTACCCTGTTTTGGATGAACTACGGGGAGAATCTTCCTTAAAAACAAAGGTGGCAGCGCGTCAATTCTTGTACTTTCTACATGTTATCAGGAGGGACCAGGCCCTGGAGAAGGACATCGGACTTTGTTCAACCATTTCAGGAGATAACACATCGATCAAGAGTCAATGGTATGAAATGAAGAAGTCCCAGGTGCACTGAAGGAAATGGTGAAAAACAAGGCTCCAGGAATTGACAGAACAGTAATTGAGATGATTTAAAAAGTGGAGGTAATGATGAATGTGTTCACTGATCTATGCTAAGAAATTTGGAAGGGAGGTACTTGGCCAACATTGTGGAATAGCTGCACATTTGTGCCCATTCAAAAAAAAAGGTGAAGCAACAGAATGCAAAAACTATCTAACAGCATCATGAATATCAAACACAAGCAAAATTTTGCTGAAGGTCATTCGAAATGGCTCCAGCAATGCATTGACAGGAATCTGCCAGAAACTCAAGACACATTCAAGAAAGGATGTGGAACTAGCAATGTCCCTACTGGGATCTTGGCCGAAAGCAAAGGATACCAAAAACATGTTGACCTGTGTGTCTGTGTTTTATTGACCAGGCAAAGGCATATGGCTGTGTTGATCATAACAATTTATGGATTACATTATAAAGAGTGGGAATTCTAGAACACTTGATTATGCTGATGTAAAACCTGTACATAGACAAAGAGGCAGTCCTTCAAACCAAACAAGAGGATATTATGTGGCTTGAATGAAGAAAGGGGTGCATCGTGTTGTATTTTTGACTACAGGTATTGAATCTGTATGCGGAGCAAATCAGGAGAATATGGACTATATGAAGAAAGGACATCAGGACTGGAGGAAGACTCATTAACAAGCTGCAATACATAGAAGGTGCAGCTTTGCTGGCTGAGAATGAAGAGTAGGAAGAGCAGCCAAGAAACTGGACAATGAATTGTATTAGGAAAATGTGCTGAAAACCCCTCTTAAATGTTAAATAGCAAAAATGCCAATTTGAGGATTAAGGTGCACCTGGGGTCTCCGACACATGCGAAAGCAGAACAATGAACAAGGAAGACCAGAGAAGACTGATATCCTTGAGTTTAGATGTTGGCAAAGAATATTGAAATCACAAATTTATTTAGGAAGATGTCCAACTAGCATGTTCCTTGGAAGAAAGGATGGCGAGATTCTGTCTAACGTACTTCAGACAGGTTATCAGAACAGACCAGCCTCCGGAGATACATCATGATTGGTAGATCAGACGGTCAGCAAAAATGAGGAAGACAACCGACGAGATGGCTTAGCACAGTGGCGGCCACAATGGCCTCACACAGGACAATGGTTGTAAGGATGGTGCAGGCCAGGGCAGTGTCTTGTCTGTCGTAGGGCCACTTTGGGTCAGAACCTGCTCCATAGCACCTCATAACAACAATAACACAACAATTTACGATCCCACACGTTCTCAATGATAGTTCAGAAACCTTTGATTCTAAGAATGGGTGGCCTAGATATTTTTGCAATGATTCTTGTAGTAATCAAGACCTAGTTGCATTTTAATAGTGAAGCTGACTATACAACTTATGAAGACATTGAGATTACCTAAGATGAAAGAGTATGCGCATATTTTCTGGGGAGCAAGCAGATGGGGGTACAAACATTTTTTTCTTGGGTTCTATATTTGTTACTTAGCACACCATTTCCTTGAGGATGTATACAAGCAGGCGATATCACCATGCAATCATAAGTAACTTCCCTTCTAGCATACTATCTCTTACCTTAAGTGCCACGAGAGAAGCAACAATGGGTTCAAACAGAGCAAGCTCAGAACACAAACATCCTCCTTCACGAACTCACGCAAAACAGTATATCCCCCCCAATCTCTATTCAACTTATGAAGAACTTAAATCAAAATGCCCTTCAAGGAAGAAGTCCAGAATTGGCAGGGAACTCCTCCAGAGGAAGAACAAAGTGGGTGGGCTTGAACTACCAGACTTTAAAACTGATGATACAACCATGGGTGTCCTCAGAGCATGGTACTAGCATAATGATTGATACTTGGACCAATGGATAAGAACAGAAAATCCAGAAATTAAAGCAGCAGCGTACAGACAACTGATTTTTGACAAAGGCCCCCAAAATAACAAATGGGAGTCAGTTGCCCTTTTCAACAATTGGTGCTGCAAAATCTGGACATCAGACTGCAGAAGAATGAAACAAGACCCTTACCTCACTCCATACACCAGAACAAATTCAAGGTGGATCATAGACCTTCAGGTAAAACCCAAAACGATCAGGATCATCAAGGACAAAATTGAGACAAAGGTAAGAACCTTAGGGGCTATCAGACATAAGGAAGAATACACACCCAAAGATAGATAAAATAGATAAGTGGGAACATTGAAAGATTTCATCAAAAGAGGAAGTAATAAGAGAGTCTACAGACTGGGAAAAGATAATTACAGAGGATATTTTGCTGAAGTTAGCCAAGCACGAAAGGTCAAGTACAACGTGAGGCCATTGAGGTATGTTCAAACAGCAGAACTGCCTACATACAAGGGCACACAACACACAATTCCCAGGCTAAGGACCATATACTCTGGCATGAGCCAGACCAAACCCAGTGATTCATATGTCATCAAAAGCAGATGCAGATAGCTCCTTGCTAAAAGGCAGCTTCCTGCCTCCTTCCACCCTCTGCTCTCATATGCCTTTAAGGCCCATAGAGGGAAGGAGGAAGAAAAACAATGGCAATGGGGGGTCAGAGCACTAACCAACCCAAGGGGAGGGTATTGTTTACATCTCCACAGGAAAGGGAGAATGAAAGTAGACCTCATACAAGTGTGTCCATCCTTGAGGGTGATGTTGCTGCTCAGAGCAGCTCATGCCCAGAAATGACAGCAGGGCTGGCATCCTCTGGAAAGGTGACATCCTCTCCTGGGGTGACAGAGCTGCAGAAGACAGCCTTGAAGATACAATTCAGGGAGAGTGGCAGGTCTAACCTGTACACATGGGGGCAAGTCAAGAGGGGAATGCAACAGACCAGTGATGGGAGCAAAGTCACAAAGTCCCCAAACTATCCAGATGATAGATTTCTAACTCAGGGGACAGCACTTGGCACCCCATATGAACTGGTTGGGGATTACTCACAAGGAGGCCAAACTGAATGTCTAAAGGCATAAAGGGGGAGGGGAGCACTAGACCACTCCATCCCTGACTGCAGGAATAGCAATGGGGAAGTTTTGGATGCTCACACTCTGGACACGAATGCTGAAGAGTGAAATGGTGTATGAGTTGCTAGGCACGTGGGAGCCGGGAGATGCAGCTCTAGAAGAAAGGGGGACTGGACTGATGGTCTATAACAGACCCTTCTCACTAGTTAACAGACATACTCATCTCCTCTGTCAGGATCCCTGTCAGTCTCGTGACTATCTATATTTTTTATTGGGGTGGGGGGTGGGGGTATCTATATAAGATAGGCAGGGTAAGTAATCTTATGGAGATGGCAACTGGTGCGATGGCTCCTGGGATTCATGGGAGGGGAGGAAGAGGTGAGCAGGGAGCCAACAATAACGGATACAGGGGAACAATAAGTGCTCTAAAGTTCATGGTGAGGAGGGGGTAGCTTTTCTGGTCATGTTTGATCAATTGAACAGTATCTGAGAGGAATTACTGGGAGGTGAATGACGGGTGAACATGATAGTGTGGCAGGAGGATAAAGAGGA
>NW_022106084.1:8947124-8948839 GCF_000313985.2 Echinops telfairi
GTGGTGATGGTGGTGGTGGTGGAGGTGGAGGTGGTAGAGGTGGTGGTGGTGGTGGTGTTAGGTGCTGTCCAGTTCCTTCTAATGCATAGTGACTCTGGGTACAACACGACAAATCACTGCCCGTTCTGTACATCCTCACAACTGTTCTTATGTTTCAGCTCATTATTGCAGCCATTGTATTAAGTCTTCCTCTTTTCTGATGCCCCTTAAGACAGAACCGGACCTCCTGATCAGGACTTATTTTGGTTTAAGAAAGTCTGGTTAGGTCTCAGCAGACCAGCCAAAGATAACTTCTTCTCAAATTATCATCTAATTGTTAAAGTCAGTTCTATAATCCAATCTAAGATGTCACAGTTGTAAAAGCTCTGTAAGCATCTTGCGGGCTCCCCAAGGCAGCACCTACTGCTTTTTCAGTTATTCAAAGAATTCTTTAGGGTATAATAAGAGGATCTTCACTTTGACTCTCTCTACAAGATGACTTGAAGGGTTGGAGCTCCAAATTGCATTGATAGCCCCACTGTTGTTAGGTGCTCTTCCTCCCAGAGCTGAGTGAAGGATGAGGAGATGTACTGGGAATGTGCACTGTGACGCAATGTCTTCACTTGGGGCTTGAAAGGGAAGCAAACAGCAGTTGCTCCCATGATGTGGATTCCTCTTGGTGTGCACCGAAATGTAAAAGGCTCCAAATCCTTCTCACTGTTGCTAGTCAGTTCATCTTCACAGACTTCAGTATCATGATCTCACATTAGAGTACATGCTAAGAATGCTGTGGAAGGTTTAGTGTATGAAGGAGAGAAGATCACACATGTGAAGTCAGTTACACATTTCATTTCAAAGGGGGTGGTGCGTGTGTTCTCAACCCAAGTGATTAACTAAATCTAAGTACTATTGAACGGCACTATTACTCCATGACAAAGCATTAATAATAAGAACATAGCATAACAACACACCAATCCATTATTGTTTATTCTACTGAGTGATACATCCCTAGACTCATTCAGCCACTGTGTGTGTCTAAGTATACATGATACTCATAACAAAGCAAGCATAACATTGGGTGTTACTTAATTGAACTTTGAAGCAATAAAAATATAATATTAAAATTAAAACAATAAAACACAAATGACATATGGAATTGTCACCATGATAGGATATGATAAGAAAGGGGCATCTGTTTCCTAATGCTTCTGGAACAGAAACAGCACACTTGGGTGGTTTTAAAAAACAGTTTCTTTCCTCATAGTTTATGAGGCAGAAGTCTGAACGAACAGCACTGATGTCATTGCGGGTGAGTGTTGGGTTGCTACTGAAAGGTGGGCAGTTCAAATACGAGGAAGAAGAGGCTATCTGCTCCTGCCAAGACCCACAGCTTAGGAAACTCAATACAGGATCAGTCTGAGTCAGAATTGACTAGAGGTGTAAGCTTGGTTGGGGTTTGGTTCTAGAAAAGGCTCTTTCTGTCTAGGAGAGCGGTTCTCAACAAGTGGGCCACGACCCCTTTGGCGGTCAAATGATGCTTTCACAGGGGTCGCCTGATTCATAGCAGTGGTCAAATTACAGTTTTGAAGTAGCAACAAAGATAACTTTATGGTTGGGGGATCATCACAACACGAGGGACTGTATTAAAGGGTCGCAGCATTAGGAAGGTTGAGAACTACTGGTCTACGAGAAGATTTTTTTTAAATCATTTTATTTGGGGCTCATACAACTCTTAT
>NW_022106084.1:8950054-8964012 GCF_000313985.2 Echinops telfairi
ACCAAATCTTTACAGGAGAGCAGACAGCAACATCTTAATCCCACCAAGTGGCTGATGGATTAGCAGCCCCATGACTAGCCCACTGCTCCTAATAAATGGGGAGTGATTAGGTTTAGGACACCCCCTACACTGTCTGATAGGACCCCAGTAAAATAACAAATAAAATCCCATTCCCAAAAGGAATTGAATCCACTGGTATAGAGGTTAGGACAAGACTTCAGGGTAGGGGGAGGTGGGGAGGAATAGAGCCTATTCAATCCATAAAAAAGATGTCTACAGAAAAACATTAATGCACATATGTCTATTCTATATCTGTGAAGATGGCTATCAGGTGGCCCAGGAGCATGGGAAATCTCAATGTCACAAATGAAAACTGATACCTAGTTATCTCCTAAGGTGAAGGGTATTTAATGAACTTCCTCCTAGAGTTACATTGTGATAACCCACTTGGGTATATTTTGGGATACAATTAGATTGTTTTAACCAGCCTCAAGACCTAGAAGTGAATCATGCTTACATTAAAATACCCTCAAACATGAGCTAAAATGAAATTTTAATATTAAGTATTAAATAGTTACTATGTTTATAAGTATTAAGTATTTACTATATGTATAAGCATCGGTTCCATACCCTGATATGTACTAGAAAAATAATTTCAAAGGAATTTTAATAGCACTACTTTAATAAACTTTTTTTAAACCCTTATGTGCAAACCCTCTCCCTCTTGAAAAACAAACAAAAACTAAAATACTAAACTAAACTAAAATGAAGACAAAAAATAACTTGTTATGACTGAGTTGATTCTGACTCAGTAACCCTACGGGTTTCTGAAACGATAAATCTTTGTGGTAGCAGACAACTTATCTTTCCCCTGTGCAATGGCTGGTGGGTTTCCATCCCTGATCTGGGGTGAGCAGCGCAGTCCAATGTCTAACCCAGGGTGCCAAAACACTGTGCCAAACACAGACCGGGACTAGGAAGTAAAGGAAGCACAAGACAATTCAACAGCCCAAAGAAGAAGTTCATCTTTGCGGTTATGTTGAATGGTGTCTTAAAAGATGTAAGAACTTTCAATAGGTCTAGAAAGAATGAGGAACTGAGAAAGGGGGTAGGGGACAGGAGAGAGTGTCATAAAGAAGCTGTAACAATGATTAGTGTGAAATCCGTTTGGAGAATGAAGGAGTTAGGTTTTATGTCAGCTTGCAGTTGTGTGAAATATAAGGGTAGAGTCCAACCTATCAATCAGTCTGATGATGACTTCTTGGGGATGTGGTCATTCCTATAAAAAGATGAGGAATTTCTTCTCTCTTGCCCTTGACCTTTTTCCTTGCTAGGGCTCTGTATCTGCCACCAGCAGTAGCCATATGTGGGCTGTCTGACCCTAAGAGCTGTCAAGGCCCTGTCATATTTCTACTACCTTTAGATCAACTGGCTTCTCCCCCCACTGGCCTGTGAGCTCCCTGAAAACTGCTTCACATTTCTGCATCGTTAGTTTTGGATATGTGAATCTGAGGAGGGCTCTGACTAGCATCGGACCCATGGACTTGAGTTGAACTGGGCTGGGATGCCTTCTTGATATAAAATTACTTCTTGATATAAAGTTCTTTCTTATACATCTAGGTCACTGGTTTCATTTCTCTAGATCAGTGGTTCTCAACCTTCCTAATGCCATGACCCTTTAATACAGTTCCTCATGTTGTGGTGACCCCCCCACCCATAAAATTATTTTCGTTCCTATTTCATCACTGTCATTTTGTTACTGTTAGGAATCGGGTGACCCCTGTGAAAGGGTAGTTCCACCCCCAAAGGGGTCCGCGACCCACAGGTTGAGAACTACTGGTTTAGAGACACTAGAGCGTGGAGGCTTGTCTGATCTCTGCCTTATGGCAATTGGGTTGAATTTGATTTTCTTCTCTTTTGGATGGCCAGAGGTGGTCAGATGTGGCCATAGAGTTTCCCCAGTGGGTTGCTGCAAAGAGCATGGGAAAGGGCAACCAAATTGGAACGTTTGTTTCTTTAGAAGCTTTCTTTGATTATTCCTACCTGAAATGGAGCAAAGGAGGGTTAATAGATGTTCAGGTGGAACTCAGGGAAGGAAAGTGGCTTTTGGATGCCCCTGAGGCAAGAGCCATCCTGCTGAAACAACAGGACTGATGGAAGGCCCAGTCTGCCAGTCTCCTTTGCTGGCAGTCCAAGGCCATGAGCACATGAATGGGATCATCTAGTTCAGAGATGATCAAATTTGAGTGTTTTAAAAAGAATTGTCTGTGGAATCTGACTGTACTTGGATTGTATTGATTTCTTCTACCTCCTGCTAGTGACATGTGTGATAGAAATGAATATTGAAATTTGTGATTAGAAAGAGTTTAAGCTCGTCTTTATGATTAGATTTACTAAAATGTGGCATTAGGAATTGACTGGAGAAAATGCCTTTTTGTTTGAGGCCTACCTAGTGCCTTGAGTTCCATTTGCATTTGAAAAGACATGCAATTAGGGCTCTTGGAAGACTGAAGAAAGGCAAAAAAGGGTGACTTGGCTCTTGGCATCTTGAGCAGTTTGCCTGTGAATGCACCTGGGCTGGAAAAGTCTGTGCCCAAGATAGAGCTCTCCTCTCTAGGAGCTTGTAGGGAGCTTGGAATGCTTACTAGGTGACCACCTGGATCCATTTGTTGCTGGCAGTGGGAGAAATGCAGCAGGAGAAAGGCAGGTTGAGTCTGGTTACTGACATTTGTGCACCTGGTTCACTGGGACTTGCAGAGAGACCAAAACAGGAGGGCTGGTCTGAAGTTTCAAGAGTCACTGGGAACTTTGATCTATAGCATAACTTAGCCTGAGGAGGGCTAGGATTGCTTAGAATTTATAAAGAGGGCAGTGCTCTGAGCAGAGGGAGTCGTATGAGGAACTTGCGGGTTGCTGCGATATCCATTGGCTTAGCTTGGAATGACGAGGACAGGTGACCTGAAGGTGACCAGATGAAGAGGACGTTGTTCGATCCCACGAGTGAGTGCCCATTGTCTGCTGACTTGATGGAAGGCCTCTTCTAGATGTGACTTTGGTTATGAGTCAGACACACAAGGTTCTAACTGGAAGGAAGATTCTTCACATCAAAAAACATGCTTGTCTCCCCAGAACACCCGGGTGATAGAAATGGGCAGTTTAGAAATTGGATACTCAAAACGGGGGCAGATAAAGGCTTAAAGTGGCTGCCTGACAAACTTGCATAGGTGGAGGAAGATGATAGAATTATAAGATTCAAGTGTAGATGTTCACAAGTGGAATTGTTGGGATAGAATAGTTTTGCTTTGTTCACTTATGGAATGAGGTGTAAATGGGGTTGATGCATTTTCATTTCTGTTTTAGTTGTACAGTGTTAGGTGTGAACTTGATTTTATCACTGTGTTGGTTTAGAGATTATGTGTAATTAAAAAGTTGGGTGCAGGGTCACGTGGAAAAGGTTGATCTGTGGCAGTTAGATTTATATCAACTTGAAGCTGTGTGAAGTGTAGGGGTGGCGTTCAAGGAATGAATCACGTCCTAGCTTGATAGTGCCTCTTTGGGAGTGTGGCTTTTTATATAAGACAGAGAGTGACACCTTCTCTCTCTTTCTGGATCTTTGTCTTTCCCCTTGTTGAAAATCTGTGTTTGTCTCCAGGGGTGGTGCCTGGTGTGCTACTGACCCTGGGAGCCACCCCAGGAGCTGTCCCTATCCTGTCCTGTGTCCCCTGACCTTGGACACACATGGCTTTGCACCCATCCCACTGGCTTGTGATATCCCTGCATCCCATTTCACCTTTCTATGTCATCGGCCTCCCATGTGAGTTGAAAGAGGGCTTTGGTCAGAACCTAGGACCCGAGTTGGACTGGGCTGAGACACCTGAGTAAAAACTACTTCTTGATATAAAGTTTTTCTTACACTTACATGAGTGTCACTGGCTTTGTTGCCTCTTCAACCCAGGCTACCACAGAGAGTGTAAAGATTTCGGTGCCAAAAACCAAAGGGACGAAAGCAAAGACATTAACCCTTTCTACTCCCACAACAGTTTTACCCTGTCCTATAAGACCTCGATGAGTCCCGAATTAACTGGATGGAAGGGAGTTTGGCTTTTGAGTTTTCATTCTAGCAAATTGTATATACAAGGGTGTGCATGCCATGTCCAATGCTCTGCTTTGTATAAGCTTCCGGCACATAATAGGTGTTTGGGAAGATTTGCCAGATGAATAAAGGCTGGGGTGGGGGTGGGAATGAGACTGGGACGACAGTAGAGGGACCAGCCGATGATTGCCCTAGAATGTGAGATTTAGCATTTGGATGTTCTTCTGCAGGCAATATCAGAGTTGCTTAATGTTTCTGCAAAAAGCTCTTCTGAAATTTGGGAAGTAGCTCATGAGAAATAGTTAGAATGTGTAAGGCCTGAAGTGAAAATCATGAGGTGGTTAGTGATTTTCTATAGTGTATTGGTCACTCTTTATATAACTGGTTTGTGTTAGAAAATCTTAATGATAACTCGTGGATATAAATATTGAGCTGAAAAATCAGAATTACTCATAATGGTGACACACAGAGTTCCACTTAAAAGCGGAATTTTCTGAAATGTATACCCAATGTATACTCAAATGTATAAGCATGGCATCTTTCGGATAGATATATTCAACTATTCATTTTACCTAAAAGTTATCCCTGAAGAGAACAGTTTGCATTCATTGGCTAATCTGAAAGTTAGTAGTTTGAACTCACCTGCAGAAACCTGGAGAAGGTCCTGGTGATGATTTTCCACAAAGATTAAAGCCATGAAAACCCTATGGGGTTCAGCTTTCCTCTGAAGTGCTTTCAGTGGCCATGGGTCAACACTGACTTGAAGCCAATTGGTAAAAACATCTTCAGTTCAAGTTCTATAGTTATAGATGGTTTGAACAATTCTATTTCCCCACACAGTTGAGGTCTAGGCTCAGTATTTAGCACAAATTCATCACCATTAAATTTATTTCTTGTGGCTATCTTTCACCATGACATAAGAAGTGAGACAGGAGCCCTGATGGCACAGTGGTTACTCAGTTGGCTGTGATTCATCACATAGCTTGGATCTGAAAGTTGAGCAGTTCAAAAAGACCAGCTGTTACCCAGGGGAAAGGGCTTTTTATTCGGGTCAATAGTTATGGTCTCGAAAACTCACAGGGGCAGGGGCAGTGCAACCCTGTCCTATTTAGAGTCAGCATCGAGTCAATGGAAGTGGGTGAGAAGACAGGAAGGGAAAACAATTAAAAATAATAATAATAATAAAAGGACCACCAACCCTACTGCCAATAAGTTGATTCCTATTCAAACTGCTTCATCAGATTTCCAAGGATGTAATTTTAACGGTAGCAGACCGCCACCTCTTTTTCCTGTGAAGCAGCTAGTGGACTTGAACAATCAACCTTTTTGGGTTAGTATCCATTTCTTAAAAACAAAACAAAGACACTCGTCTGAAAGTGTTTGCTTTTTAATAACTTTTGTTCGTCATTTTCCTATTAAATTTCCTTTTTGCTTTTTAGAATTTTGGAGTTATTTTTTTATGGCAGCATTATTAAGTAAATTGTATTATCACTCAGCCAGGACAAATTAAGCCATCCTCTTTTGAGTCAATACAACATAATTCTTAAGTTCTTTAGGAAGCTAGTGTGGGATATTTGCTGAGAAGCGTTCTTAGTATGGCAGTAGGGAATAAATTTCATTAAGAGAATTTGGAAGAAGAGGAAAACACCAACAGAACATCTCCACATTCATTTGAGGGAAAAGAAACACTTCAGGAAGATTCAGACTTTCGAAATTATGTGAAGGCAGTTTTAGTCCAAGTTTCCCGGTAAATTAATATCATTTACTCTCTTTTTCATCACGCAAACAGAAGCTTGAACCAGTTTTGGAAAGAACTTTTGGATCAAAAAAGAATTTCTCTCACGACAGAAAGCTAACCCACTCACTGCCAAGGATGAAATGATTTCCAGCTAAAAAAGTGGATTTCTTCTTTTTTTCTCTGGGAAAGCTCGTTGTAGCCAGATTTGATGACGTTTGTGTCATATTAAAGAAACGAGGATCGATGGAGGATTGACAATGCAAATCTGTCGGTGGAATGCCAAGTTCATACCCTTGAAGGATGAACAAAAGCCATTAAAAAATCAATTCCCATCTAGATATGTCTGTGATAGAGAAAGCTACACATTAATATAACCAACATGAAAATGGTCATATACACTATTGAAGTGTAAATGAGCCTTAGTCTATATCATTTGAATTACATATAAGACAATTATAACAACTGCCCAGGGGGCAGTTTTATTCTATAAACCTAACTTGAGAATTCTGGGGCCGACCCGTGTCCTCCCATAGGGCTCCGTGAAAAGAGCCTCTGGCTGAGTCTCTGGATTTGGAAACCGTGCGGGAAGACAAAGAGTACCTTCAACCGCTGAGAAAGCACTGGACACAGCTGGGGGCAAGCTACACTCTGCAGTACTGCTCTGAACCTGACATTGAGTGGACCCCTTCCATATTCTGCAACCCCGTCCAGAGGACTTCATCTAAGACATGAAGAGAGAAGACAGAAAGAAAAAAAATTAATGGAGTGGCATCTCCTTTTGCAAATAAAAATACCTAATAAAAAGTATTCCTTTCCTATTTTGATAGCAATAGAAATAGAGAAATCGCTTGCAGCAGTGAGCGGTGGGCAGACATGTGGAGAAACAGTGACAATGGTCATAGAATTGAAAGGAGGGGAGGTCGTCTTCATCTACCAGAGGCTGAGTCTCTCTCTTCTTTCCCTCCAAGAGCAGAGGAAGAGAAACACGATGGGAAGGAAGACAGGGCGGCAGCCAGGCCCGTGGGGAGGAAGGAGAGGACTGTGTAGTGTGTTGATTGGCTCAAGTGCCCCCAGAGCTGCTCATCAGCAGGCTGAGGGCCTTGTAATTGAACCCAAGCGTGACTGAGCCACATGAAGGAACCAAGCAAAAGCCCCGGTCAAGTCTGTGTAGCTAGGGAAGACCTTGAGGGAGGATGTGTTCCTAAAACAAAGCACAGGGTCTCAGGAAAAAAGCAGGCACCTGCTTGTTTTCAAAAATTCAAGTAGAAGGCGATAGGAAAATAGCAGTCACTTCACTTGCTGGCTGAGAAGGCCCAAGAATATTGAGCTCCTTTCATGAAAATTAAGGGAAGTCTAAATAGACAGCATGATTTCTAGACACTGGAATGGAGTCAGAGTTCATTTGAGACCAGATTAACTGGTTAAAATTAACAAACAACCTGCTAGTGGACAATGAGAAAGGAAGGCCTGAGTGCCCATGAAATAACACACTAAACTCTTGCCACTGAATCAGCTGACTCACAGCAACCCTCTGAGGCAGAGCAGAACTGCCCCCTATCATGGTGTGCCAGGCTATAAATCTTCACCAGAGCAGAATACCCATCTTTCCCAGAGGAGCAACTGGTGGTTTTGAACTGCTGACTGTGAGGCTATAGTCCAACTCGTAGTTCACCATGTAATAGGGCCCCTTGAGTGAGCACAGAACACACAGATTTAAACGAAAGGCATACTTTTAGGAAGTGAATCCTGGCAAGAGGGGCCACCCCCAAACCTCCCCCCCTCCAAAACTCACTGCCATGGAATCAATGCTGACTCAGAGCGGCCTTAAAGGGCAGGGGAGAACTGCTCTGTGAGTTTCCCAGACTGTTAACTCTTCATGGGAGTAGAAAGTCCTATCTTTCTCCTGAGGATCTGCTGGTGGTTTTGAACTGTTGACCTTGCAATAAGCAGCCCAGTGCCTAACTACTACAACACCAGGTCTCCTACAAAAGATGGAATGTATTGTAAAATTAAATAGGTGGTGAATGCTGTGTAATAGTTCTAAAATCTCTGACTTCTCAACCAAATCACACACGAACTATGCAGAGCAAAATTAGAAAACAGTGAGGTGTGTTGATGACCATGATTCTCCAGAGGATAAGAGCATAAGTACTTCCTAAATGCAACCCCCAGTCGAGGTATTATCTAGCTTATTATAACTGCAGCCTTATAATTATACACACAATTACACACAATCAAGTACCGATGTTTTCATGGTTCAAATAAAGCAATCTGTGTGCCAAGAAAGAGAACTGAAATAAAAACTGCCTCCGTGGAGATGGAGTCCCTGGATGGTGCAGATAGCTAAACATTCCACTACTCATCAAAATGTTAGCTGTTCAAATCTACCCAGAGGCACCAAGAAGAACAGGTCTATGGATTAGTTCCCGAAAGGCCAGAATCTTTTTTTTATTTTTTTTAAGGCCAGAATCTTAAGACAGAAAATATTGGCAAGAGTGTGGAGAGATTGGAATGTCATACACTATTGAAGGGATTGTCATATGATGCACCCACTGTGGGAAATTATATAGCATTTGGTTAAAATGTTTAGAGTAGATACATCATTTAGTCCAGCCATTTCACTACTAGGACTATATCCTAAAGAAATAAGATGCAGGATCTGTGTCCAATATATGCATTCTGCAGCACTTAGGCTTTATGTCAACTTGAACCTGTGTGAAGTATATGGGTAGAGTCCCACCTACCTATGAGGCCATCCTCCAATGATGCTTCCTCCGGGTGCCTTTTCTACAAGAGAGGCAGTGAAGAGCTTCTCTTTCCTGTTTCTTGCCCATGAGTTCCTCCTTGCTAGGATTCTGTGCCTGACATCAGGGGTGGCCCCCTGTGGGCTCTCTGACCCCGAGAGCTATCAGTGCCCTGCCATGTTTCTGACTTCAGATCCATGTAACTCTGCGCCCACTCGCCTGCTTCATCTTTCTGCAGCATCGGCCTTTGGCTATGTGAGTCTGAAGAGGACTCCGGTTAGCATCAGACCCATGGATGTGAATTTAACTGGGCCTGGGAAGCCTCCTTGATATCAAATTACTACTTGATATAAAGCTATTTCTTATATATGAGTGTCACTGGTTTTGTTTCTCTAGACAACCCAGCCTAACAAACACACCCATGATCGCTGCAGCAGTATTCACAATAGCAAAGAGATGGAAACAGCCCAAGCGTCGGTCAATAGATGAAGGGAAACACAACCTACGGTGCAGAAACCCGAAGAGCATTAGAGATGACTGAAGAGTCTGTGAACACTGCATACGGTGGGTGGATGTGGAGGACATGGTGCTGAAGGAAATAAGCAAATCACAAAAGGACAACTATTCTATGAGTCCATTGTTAGAAGACATCAAGGACTGGTTTAATTTATGGAAAAAGTGGATACATAGGAAGACAGGCAAGATGGATAGAAAAGGGGCTACACTCATGACCATATTTAGGTTTTGCAGACAATGTTTCTACAAGCACATTTATATGTGCTGTAAATATATCCAAGGGGAATTACACGCACACACATACACAAACGATAACATTCTGGAAAACCCATGTGGCAGTTTTAGTCTGCATACGTGGGCTTACCAACAGTCAGAATTGGCTATATGACAACTAACAACAGTGGAGATGAATCACCTGGAGGTGAAAATAATATTATCCTTCTAGTTCTTTACTTATACCATATTTTTTCTCTGGGTCCAGACAAAACAGATGCAATACAAGGTTGCCAATAAGTAGACTATATGAAACAGCCCAACCATCACACAATTTTCTTTCCTGGTGCCTTGGTTTTAGGCTTGTTCCTGGGGTCATTTGGAGCACCGATTCAGAAAAAATGCATTGGGTAGATTGCTCAGCTCTAGTTTCTTAGATAGGATTTCACAATATTTTCAGCTATTAAGTGATACTAATTTAGTAATTTACCACCCTCGTTTTAAATATGAGAAAAATTCAGATCCACAGATCATAAGATAACACAAAAAGGGTAAGAAATATTTGAAAAAGGATTAGTTATTCAGGAAACTATCAGGGGAATTTATGTATGGACCCACGGTGGTTCAACCCATCAGCCACTCGGCAGACTTTAAAAGATTGAAGGTTTGGAAACTCAGACAGTTCTTCTCTGTCCTATGGGGTCGCTAGGAGTTAGAATTGATGAGGTGGCAGTAGGTTTCTCTGTCCGGTGTGGGAGTCTGTGCAATCCGTACAGAGACTACAAGGGAGACCCTGCAAGTCAAAACACCTCTTGGGAAGAGTGGAAAATAAAAAAGAATGCCATGGGGAGGTTGGGGTGAAGGGGGAGCTAATAATTAGGAGTACAATAATGAAGAAAACGTCCTAACACCATGGTGATGATTGCACAACTCCTCGATGTGGCTGAACTACTGAATTATATGATACATGAATTACATGCTGATAAGACTGCTGGGGGGGAAAAGGAAAAATTGAATTTTTGAGGCCCTCTTGTATGTCTTATCTTGTCAATCTTTACACTATTAAAATAGATTTTACTGATTAGAAGTGGTTTTAAAGCATGTGAGGAAGAATAACAAAACCAGTATATACCAAAAAATGGAAAAGGCACATGTATGGAAGATGTGAGGAAAGTTTAGTGTTGAAAATATCAGACCTCACAGCAATTTTCATCAGTATTTTGAAAATATTTTTTTCTTCAAAGTATGCAGCGAACACTTCAGAATATATTTTAACATATAGAAGTCGATAAATAATTTGGGTTAAATGTTTCAGAGATGAAACTGACTCTAAGCCTCTTCATGAGAAAAAATCTAACTCTTGTTTTAAGAGTTTCTGTGAACAGGTGGAGAAGATGTGCTATCTCATAACAAGACTGGAACCACTTGATTTCAGTAAAGGAATTGGAACTCTGACACACATGATGGGTTTCAGAATATTTGAAGCTCTATTTATTGTAGCAAACTCACTACCAGTCAGTTGATGACGACTCATAGTGACCCTATAGGACAGAGAGGAACCTCCCCTGGAGTTTCTGAGCCGTAATCTGCTTTGCAGCCTAGAGTCGCATCTTTCTCTTGCAGTGTGGCTGGGAGCTCAAATAGTCGACCTTGTGCATAGTAGTCAAGCACAGAACCCACAGCATCATCAGGCCTGCTTATTTATTATGTAACAGCTCTTATTCCTGGCTCCCTTTTAAGATAACAAATTAGAACTTCCTGCTAATAAAGACACAGAGATACGTAGGGAAATTCCAAGTCCATATAATTTGCCATGTTCAAATATATCTTTGGATTAAAGGATACCATGTGACGTATAACTGGGTCGAAATGTTTAGTTCAATACGAACTACTTTAAATAAAGCCAGTGTGCAGCTACCTAATACTGTCCTGATTTTTTTACGGGTGAGCAGAGTGGTTTCAGGGATATGCTTTATATCTCAGAGCCTAGAGCTGATAGGGAAACATTGGTGACAATTTTGGAATCAGCAGGTCACATATACCCAGGAATAAGTCTAACATTTTAGGCACTAAATGAGTGTTGGCCATTGTAGTTTATTATCCATATAAACTTTCTCCTATGGATTGGCTGGTAGATTTGAACCTCTGACTTTGAAGTCAGCGCTCCAATGCTGAATTGAGAGTGCTTCCAGGGCTCCTAATACACAAACTCAATGCGACGTAGTGATCCTCAGTGCCCCTAAGGACTGAACAGAACTGTCCCGTTGAGTTTCTGAGACGGTAACCCTTCATATGAACAGATTGTCTCATTTTCCTCTTGCACACTGGCTGATGGGTTCACGCTGCTAGTTCTGTCGTTAGCACTCCAGCCTGTAACCCACTACACCACCAGGGCTTCTTCACCTGAATAGAAGCAGTTGAAAAAATGCAAGTATAATTTATTTCTAGCTCACACTCTTATGGTTCAAGTGTTTAAGCATTCAACTACTAATCTAAAAATAGATGGGTACTTCAAACCCACTCGCCTTTCTCTGTGGGAGAAAGATGTGGAAGTCCACTTCTGCAAAGATTAGCCACTGCTCATCAGTTGATTCCAACTCCCAAGGTCCCTTCACAAGAACAGAATTGACTCAAGGACAGTGGGTCTGGGCGTTAGTTAAGTTTCATTTTTTGGTCTGAACACTTGGGTCTGTGTTCTTTTGCTTTTTAAAGCAAATGTCATCAATTATGGCCCCACCCCTTGAGAGTCCACCACAGCAGTGCTCCTGCTCAGTCCTTGAGGGTGGGTATCAGGCCTGTGCTCCAAGAATTTTATCAATGCACGCAGCAGTTCTGGTCTTGCCCCTTCAGACTTCTTTTAGTTGTCAAACTCAAAGAGCATGTCAAAGGAACATGACTTTAATCCCTCGAGCATGCCCAAGTTGCTCTTATGACATGATGCCAATTGAAAAGGTACAGGATTCTTTATAGACGGATTCTTGCTGTTAGGTGCCATCAGTTGATTCTGATTCAGAGCAAGCCTATAGACAACAGAAAGGAACGCAGCCTGGTCCTGGACCATCCTCACAGCGGTGATTGTGCTTGCACCCACTGTCGCAGTCTCTGTGCCAATGCAGCTCCCGCATAAATGCTTCTCTGGTCTTCCTCGTTCAGTGTCCAGCATCCACTTACAGATGAGGTGGCTGAAAATCATGGCTGGATAGCCACAGCTTATTCCTCAAAGTGACATTAAAAAAAACATTTTACAAGTCTCACTGCAATATAGATGGTTCATGTATGCAACATATGACTGCAGCTTCCATGAACATTGATCATGGATCCAAACTGATGATTGATGGTGAGCACACCACTCATCTGTCATCTTCCTTTACTATGGTGGCTTTTGTGTTGCTATGATGCTGGAAGTAATCTAACCAATATCTCAAATACCAGGAGTGTCACCCATGGTGAACAGGTTTCACACTAAGACAGACTAGGAAGAAGGAATAGGTCATCCACTGAGGGAATAATCATTAAAAAGCTTATGGATAGCCAAAAAGAGTTCTCAAACTCAAAATCACTACCATCAATTCCATTCCAACTCATGGTGACCCATTAGACCAGGGTAGAACTGCCTCTGTGAGTTGCTGAGACAGTAACTCTTCACTGGAGTGAAAACGCTATTCTGTCTCCTATAGAGCAGCTGGTAGTTTTGAACTATTAATCTTGTGGGTAGCAGCCAAAAGCAAAAAAGAAAGATATACTGTCTTCAGAAGTGTGTAGACCTAGAGGCAGGATATTTTGAGAATGATATCCTCACATTTTGATATTTTTGTTTTATAAAGGTATCCATGATTTTTTAGCAATACTTTAAAATAAATTTTACCCTCATATTGGACTATGTAAGCCTAAAGTCTACTGCCATAGAGTAGACTCACAGCGGCCTAACATAGGGCTGGAAAGGCCGTATATCATTGATGGGAGTACAAAGCCTTAACTCTCTCTCTTGGAGCAGCCTGTGTAGTTGAACCACTGTCCCTGCAGTCAGCAGTCCACAGTGATAAGTACACCACTCTGCCAACAGGGCTCTATACTGGGATAGAATAAAAGAAAAATTATTTTATTTTAAAAATTCAACATTTTTTATGTTAAAACGTCAAAATAAGGACAGTACAGACACAGGAAAAGAGGCTCAAGGTCACCTTTTCCTTCGCCAGTGTGTAAAAGCACAAAGCACACTGCAGAGAGGTCTGACACGCGCTGCTGAAAACCTCCCCTTAATGCACACGATCTTGAACACAGTGAATACCTATTAGATTACCACCGAAAGCACTCGGCTTCGAATTCTGAGATACAAATATTTATAAGCCAAGTCCCCGATTTCAAGCAATTATGATGATGTAGTAACCTATACTATTTTATTAACCCATTTCTATGTAAGAACATATTCTTATCAGTTTTACATAAATAATACTAATAAAGATTTTCTTAACCCTGACAAATAAGTCATATTCACAATCCATTTACATGGAGTTGAAATTCTAACATGGTGTAGTTCTTTGTCAAGGTTTCAAAGTGAAAGGCTGGGTTGATAAAATAACAATGTGTGACTAAAAGGAAAAATCAAATGGAAGGGCCTCACTATATAAGGAGAAAAAGAAGTGACATGCAAAAA
>NW_022106084.1:8964624-8972425 GCF_000313985.2 Echinops telfairi
CACTTTGTCTTCAGCGGTTGTGTCGGGAAGGTGAGCATCATAGAATGCCAATTTACTAGAAGAAAGTATTCTTGCGTTGAGGGAGTACTTTCCCTGTGGAATGCATCCTAGTGAGCTACATTCATGACCGGACAAGGGCACAGTATGTTGCCCCAACATGGGGACACATTACATAAGGTTATTATTGGAGCACTCTAGGAAATACACAACCCCAAGTCTGGGAGGAAGTTGCAAAGTAGACCTTGCTTTCATGCCACTGTTATTTACTGACACCCACAAGGGCCAACATTGAAGTTCACACTTCATGAGTCACTGGCTCCCTATCTTGGGAAGCATGGGGCATGAAGAGTTCTTTTCCAACTACTGTTGGTTGCATCCTCAGCTTCTGAACATCTGTGTTGCTATGTTCCCATGACCGTTTGTTTTACTTTTGTTTTTCCCCAGCCGAAGATTACTCAAATCAAAAAGCAATTCATCACCCTCAGTCTTCACTACAATCGATTCCACTTGTGAAGGAATAACTGCCAGACAGTGGGTTCCTGTAGCCTCACACTTACTGGTTCTAGGGAAGTGGAGATTTGTCTGTCATTCCTTTGAATGACAGAGAACAGGAGATAGCTTCTCTGGCCCACCTTGTTGCCAGTGCATTTCTGGGTCTTATCAATTGCCTTGCATTTTAAAGTTGGATGTTTATCTTCAATGCTAATGTTTTTAAAGATCTTTCAAAAGAATATTGTTCACATTCAGTTTTGAAATCCAGACCTTCCTAGCTCATGGGAGTTCAGTGTGTGTGTATATATGTGTGTGTGTTCCCTGGTTCATTGTTTCACAGTTCATGTATATCTGGAAAAAAAATCCTTCAAAAATGTTAGGGGTTAGAATTAAATGCTAGTTTTCCGATATGGTAAAACAACATGACAGTATTCTAAACACATGAAGTGCATTTAAACGTTCCCTGCTAAAGGGATTTCGACCCCTGCCTGACCCCCAACTTCTCTTCATTGTCAATAAGATTTCCATTCCGTGGGTGCATAAGCAAATGTGGCGAAGAAAGCTGATGGTGCCTGCCTATCAAAAAGTATAGCGTCTTAAAGGCTTGAAGGTAAACAAGTGGCCATCTAGCTCAGAAGCAACAAAGCCCACAGGGAAGAAACACACCAGCCTATGGGATCACAAGGTGTCGAAGGGATCAGGTATAAGGCATCATCAGAACAAAAAAATCTTACCATAGTGAATGATGAGGGGAGTGCGGAGTGGAGACCCAAAGCCCATTAGTAGGCCACTGGAGATCCCCTTGCAGAGGGGTCTCAGGGAGGAGATGAGCCAGTCAGGGTGCGATGTAACAACGATGAAAAATAAAACTTTCCTCTAGTTCCTAAATGTTTCCTCCCAGCTCCCACTACCATGACTCGAATTTGACCTTGCAAGTCTGGCTAGATCAGAAGATGTACACTGGTATAGATAGGAACTGAAAATCCAGGGAATCCAGGGTGGATGATCCCTTTAGGACCAGTGGTGTGAGTGGTGATACTGGGGGGGTAGAGGGAGAGTGGGTAGGAAAGAGGGAACCGATTACAAGGAACTATATGTGACCTCCTCCCTGGGGGACAGAGAACAGAAAAGTGGGTGAAGGGAGACATCAGACAGGGCAAGATATGACAAAATAATAATTTATAAATTATCAAGGGCTTATGAGGGAGGGGGGAGCGGGGAGGGAAGGGAAAAATGAGGACCTAATGCCAGGGGCTGAAGTGGAGAGGAAATGTCTTGAGAATGATGAGGGCAATGAATGTACAAAAGTGCTTTACACAATTGATGTATGCATGGATTGTGATAAGAATTGTATGAGCCCCTAATAAAATGATTTAAAAAAAAAGAATTGTACAAGCCCCCAGTAAAATGATTTAAAAATATATTTTGATAATGATGAGGGTAACGAATGTAAAAATGTGCTTGACACAATGGGTGTATGTATGGATTGTGATAAGAGTTGTATGAACCCCCAATAAAATGATTTAAAGAAAAAGAAAAAAAATATTTCCATTCCAAACAAGGGAAGGCAGCAGCCAGTCCAGATGAAGAATTAGGTCTTGTGTAACTCTGAACATGCTCCAAGAACTGATCAAAAACAGATGCACACACAGATGGCGACTCAGAGAATAAATATCTTATCATAAATAAATAAATTCAAGTAATAGATCAGAGAATATCGTAATAAATTCTTCTACTTAGAAAAACAGAATATGGTGGCCAAATAAAGACTTTTAAAAGCCCCCAAATGCCCCCACACAGGCAGAAAACAAACAAATGAAAAACCCCATTAAATTAGGTAAAAATGCATGCCAGAAACTTCTTTAGAGTTGATTGTGTTCTTGAATCACATGCCCAAGAACTGTAAGACCTTCCAAGACCACAAGTCAGAGGACGACGAAGGCTGGATGCTGGATGATCCGGCATTAGGCTTTCTAAATCTTGATTGGTAGAGGTACTTACTTTTCACCTTGCACTTGGGAAAAAACCCTTCATATTGTTTTTTCCCCCATCATTGAATGTAATGGAATGTGTACATAAAATATGTATGTGTGTGTCTATAATTAATATAAATTATATATGTAATTTCCCTCTTGTCACTTATATGTGATCAAAGCTGTCCCTTGCAATGAAGAATGGCCCAGGCAGCTCCCTATCTGTGATACAATTCAACGGAAGAAAACAATTAAAATATGAGAGTTTGCTACTTAAGAAACACAGCTGCAGTTAGGCTACAAGTTAACACAGAAAGAACATGAACAAATCAAAAGTTAAACAGAGGGGTTGTACCTCTCTTTGCTGTTAGGAGCCAGAGAGTCCTTTCAACCATAGCGACCATGTGCACAACTGAGTGACACACTGTGCAGCCCTTAGCCATCTGCGCAGTCACTCCTGTGCCCAAGCCCTGGTCGCAGCCCTGGTCTCCAGCCACCTCGTTGGGGGCCTTCCTCCACTTCACCAAGCACGATGTCTTCTCCAGGGGCGCGTCTCTCTCCCTTTTAGGATACCTAAAGACGAAGTTCTACTCTGCTTACTATGTTACTTACATGGGCATGGGCATTAGTGACATTGAAAGCTATATTTCATATTCTCTGGAAACCCAATTGTTGACTGGAATGAGTAGAATATTGCTTCCTGCACAACCTCACTGCCTAGAGGACAGTGGCGTCCCATTTGGGGTGGGGGTGCGGTGGGGGCTGACACGCTCTTGGTACCAGGTGTCACTGTCAAAGAGGTGACACTAAAATGACTGTCTATAAAATTATTGTGCGATATTTCAGCAGAGACCTTCTTTCTTATAAAAGCATCTTTGTAGCTAGTAATAAAAACAGACATTTTTTCATCAGTCCATGCGTCAATATACTCACAAGAATAAAAGTCTGTACTGATTTGCTGTTTGAACCTAATGTGCTTCCAGACAGAGTTGCCCTTATTATCCAATGACAATGACACTTGGAACCCTGTGGGTGTTCTGAGCACACGCTGCTATTTTCCTTAAAGCTGGTGTTTTTATCGCCATGGATTTTGTCACACATTATGTTGTTTTAGCCTCAATACTGTGGTAATTATCATTAGTGAACTCTTGTCAGTCATTTTTGGGGGGAGTAAAGTAGTCATTAAAGAAAAAGGAGAAAAAAATTAAAGGGCTTCCACTCAGTTATCAATAATGCTGTACTTGTAAACAATTTTACAAAATGTAACAGCAAAAAGTCTGTGTTTAGTATGTGTAGGATCTAAGGAATATTACATTTAAACAACTTACAGCTATATTGATCACATATATTCTATTATTAAAATTGATTATAAACATTACTAAAGATTCTGTATTGTCTGGCACCGGAGGAGGTCCAATGTGGAGTGGGCCACCCCCTGAGTTACTGTCCTGAGTAACACCAAACCTACTGATGTCACTGCTCTTTGGGGATGTATGCAGAAGGGGTGGCAGGGGATTGATAGGCAGTCATTACAGCTAAGCGACGTGAAGCGGACGGCACCTCACAAGTAGAATGTTCCGCAGCAGTGGACCACTGGGATGAAGGAAGGCCTGCGAGGAGCCAACCTGGAACGCAACCGTCCAGAGCGGCTCAGCACTCTGAGAGACAAGGAGAGCAACCGCACGAGCCAGAGCTTTGTGGGAGCTAGCCCACAAGGACAGCAGCACAATCAGCACAATCAATAGTGAATTAATTCAAGAGGTCATCTTTCATTCCTAGTTTTTCCTTCTGGAGAAAAAATAAGTAAGAAAAGGTAGCAGCAAGGGGTTTTCAGAGGAGAGCAGTACTAAGGTCCAATATTCACCTGCTTCATAACGGCATGGCCAGCTAGGGCTGCTATTTAGAGTGGAACCTATTCTAATTTGGTTGGTTTTATTCAATATTGCTAATAGCAGGTGCACCCTTAAGTTTATGCATGGGGAAGATCTTAGTAATATTAAGCAAAGGGGAGCATAAAGAAAAAGTAGGCATTTCAAAGGTTGACATTTGGTGAATAATACAAAAGTAATTATAGCCTATCAATAATACCTACTAGATATGGCCATTAAAACGTACAGCCATCACCAATAAAGATATTAGTGTGAAAGAAACTCTTAAAAGATTCTGAGAGAAAGAGAGATAAAAGGAAGTACACAATAATCAAAAGGAATGTGGTATAAAATACGAGCTATGTGGACAACAAAATAAGGTAAATTAAGATTAAAAGGGTTAATGAAAGAGAGAAAACAACATAAGGAGTTATTTATAGTAAAATTTTAAAACATCAAAAAAATAAAAGAGACCACATTAAAACCCCTAATGAATGAATGAAAGGTTTTTTAAGTTTTTATTTAAATGGGAAATAAAAGGTAAAAATAAAAATTTGCTAAGATGTAAATCAAAGATACACCAGAAAATATTCCAACAACCTGTTTTTCATGATAACATCTAAGGAGGGTGGGGAAAATAAGTAAGCTTATTCATTCCTGATGACACTTTAAATCATACATTTCTTCACAGGTATATGCCAATGAGAAAAAAGAAAAATATGTTCTGTCATTCCACTTCTGCTAATTCATGTATGGCTATCGTTTTTAAATGGGTATGATGATAACAATAAAACTAACCATACACCACTTGAATATCCCTCATTAGGAATCAAATATACTGAGATAGTTTATTGATATAATTGAAAAGTATACCGCCTTGGAAGGAGCATCTATAACAAAATTGAACAATATTTACGAAGTATAATGAAACAGTAGAAATATCTGCATAAATATACATAAACTCACAAATCAGGCATACATTTATGAACCCATATACTGCGACTACATAAGAGCTACTTATAAGTTTGAAACACAAATCCAAATGGAGCACAAGGAATTGAAACTGGTCACATTGTTTGGGATTTGTTTTATGGACAAGTGTTTTTTTGGTTACAATTTAACCTTCTTTTCTCTTTTTTTTCCGTGTAAATGGATTTCATAGAAGCAGATTTTAATAAAACTGAGAGACAAGTATTTTCTAGTCCTCATATTCTAGATCATAAGAAAATTCAAACTAAATGATTAGTTTATAAGACTAAGGGTCTCAGAGAGTAAATGGGGTCAATGTATAACTTTGTTAAAGGTCAGTGATACTTGGCTTGCAAAAGAATCCTTGACAATACAAATTATTCGAGGAAAACTCAGCATTTATGTCTCTCTTCCCCACCTTAGAATTGTGGAGTGCAGAATCTCATAGTGGTCGATTCTGACTCGGGTGGTGCCCTCGGTGCTGTGGGATAATTTTTGTGCGTCATGGGGTTTTCAATGACTGATCTGTAGGATCAACAGGTGCTTTTCCTCTGGGCAGAACTAAACCTCTTGGCAGATCTTAGCCATGGAGCTTATCAATCACTTTTCCACCACTAGGTTCTTGTTAGGGGAACGATGAGGCTGTCGGCTCCTGTAAAGCATTACAGCCATGGAAACCCACAGGGGCAGGTCGACTCTGTCCTGGGCAGTCACTCTAAGTCAGCATTACCTGGATGCCAGTGAGTTCAGTTTGGTGTAGACTGTGTTTACAGATTTATTTGTCAATTTTTCTATTGTCCATATGCCCGAGTACAATACAAGTTTCAAAAGGCAACCTACTACCACCAGGAGAGAGCCAGGGTGGTGCGTGCCTGTGGATCTGGGGACCTGCACTGAGAAAGTCCTAGAGCCACTGAAGACTCATGCCAAGACTCAAGGGGCTCTCCCAGGAATGCCGGGCCCCCTGATGCTGAAAGGAAACAAGGATCTTGTCCCCCTAAATTGTGAGGTTGAAAGCCTTCCTCTAGTGCTGGCCTCATGAAGTTGCTTTTCTGGCCTCAGCCATGAGAGAATAAGTTTGTTTGTGAAAGTAAAAATAGTAATAACAACAACAACAACTGAGTCCCAAGAGGGTGGGGACCTGGTTTACTCCTGTCCCCTGGCCACAGTGTACTCTCAGATGAATACTTGTTCGAATGTGGAGAACTTAAGCTCAAGGAGAAAGCTGGACCTCCTGCTGTCTGTCCATCAGAGCCAAGCACATCCTCCAACCTTTCCCCATCACCGAGGAGCCGCCACCAGCCCTTCAGCTGAGACATGCTGGAAAATTCCATCTTTGTTATGTTATAAAGCAATCATTTTAGAAGTGTTGAATGTTTGAAAGAAAATCTAGGAAATATCAAACTCTGGCATGGTATTGAGACTGAGTGTTATCAGAGATTTCAAGAAAACCTAACCCTTGTTTAATTGCTTCTAACTTCTTTTTCTTATCTGTGAGCACATACAGACAATTTACCATGCTGGGTTATTCTCAGAGTCTACTTTAGAGGAAGTGATTAATTTCAAATTCTTAACCCCGTTGAGATGGCATAATACTTTGCCCCTACAACAATAAAATGGCAGGTATTATTTTTAAGTAAACATGATATATAATAAAGAAAGAAAGATTTTACATAAATTATACAAAAGCCCCGGGATAAGTGGGGGGAGAGAACTCCAGCATCCTGGGGGTCCATTTACCAATAAACGACAGAGCTTACTCAAGTCTAGCCTATGCTGCTAAACTCCTTTATTTCTCCAGAAAATCCACAACTTTAATGTTTTTAATAAATATATTCATCTAATGCTGGCAAAATTAAAAACACATTCAAATCTGCCTCTAATGAAGTTGGACTCCCCCTGTGCCAGTTGTCTCCATATGATCCATGGCTGCGGCCTGTACCTGCTGAGCCTTTGCTTACTGACTCAACTTCTCCATCTTTGGCTTCCTTAAAAATAAAAGAGAGGTTAATCATAGCACCCCCTATTTAAAATGTCATGGTCAGGAATACATTCAAGAATGAATGGAAAGCATTTTAAGTTAGTACTTGACCGTAATAAATCCTCAAAGAACATTATCATTCTAATAACCAGGCTTCCACTGAAAATAAAGCATTTGACATCTGCCTGCTTAACTGACTCATGCTTTGAAGTCACACAGATTATGTTTGCACACTCGATGAGGATGCGCTGGTGGAGCGGTGGATTACAAGCTGGAGTACGGACTGCACGGTCTGCAGTTCAAAACCCCCAACTGCTTGGAGGGAGCCAGATGAGGCTTTCTGCCCCTCTGAAGATTTACAACCTCAGGAACCCCGGGCGGGCGGGCAGTCTGCTCTGTCCTACAGGGTTGCTGTGAAGTCAGAATTGACTCAATGGCCGTGAGTTTGGCTTTTGAGTTGGGCACACTCTACGCAGATCGCTCTTTGACAAATTCACAACCAGGTAAGAAGAGGAAAG
>NW_022106084.1:8973928-8976523 GCF_000313985.2 Echinops telfairi
AAAAAAAAAAAAGAGTTGTATGAGCCCCTAATAAAATGATTTAAAAAAAAAAATCATGAGGCACAAGGACAGGTGCACATTAAACTCAGTAAGAGCATGCCCCGGCATTCAGAAATTGTATCCAACAAGAATCCGGAAATGTAAAAAGGGGCCCTAAAGCCATGAAAGGGATGTGAGTTGGTAGTTATTCCTCTGGGATGAGGTCATAGGGCTAGTTTCCCGAGGAAAATGAGCGTTATGGCAGGTCTCAAACTAGGACAGCAGCTATTAGTAAGATTGGTGTGTTTGATGAGGAAGAAAATCAATCAATGAGTTAAAAATGATAACATCGAAGTCATCAAACTGTGCAAACCAAGCACATTAACTCGGCTTCCCTGGCTAAAGCAGAGTCCTGAGAAAGGAATAAGGGGAGGGGTCATTTGCCGGTAGGCAAGATGGTCATGGAGAGAGATTAAACCTGTCAAAAGCGATAGAAGTGAAAACTAAAATGAGATAAATTACTTCATCTCATTTCCTGGGCTTAGTGCTGCTGCTTCAAAACGCTCTTTCCTAAGGGTGACGTTCCCTTTCCCCTCTCATTGACAACCACGCTCTTCATCAGGGACTCCGAAAACGCTTCAAGCACCTGCGCTGAGAGACACGTTCTGTATTTACCTAGGCGTTTTCCCTTCACTATTTCTAAAATATTTTCTGTAAAAACCACCAATGCCATTTCAGGGCAATATTTAAAGGAAAAAATAAAACACCCCTTAATCCTCAAAGCTAAAACAATTCTTTTCATTTTTAGGTTTTCTGGTCTAATCTATGTTGATATTGCTACAGACGAGTCAGATTATAATCATCGTGCATATGTATTTTCATTGCCTATTTTGTTCCACTTATCACATACCCAAAATTCCCCTAGATGTCTACAGCCATAAGTATGACTTAAATATCTGCATACTATTCCATCCCATTCATGCCCCATAGTTAAATATCACCTGTTTAGTAAATGTTCATGCACATGTATCTCAGAACATATTAAAATATATATCATTCTTCAAGAAATTGTAAATTGAAATTAAAAAAACTAGTGGGCTCCTACCTTTGGATAAAGGGGTGAAATACCTGGATCACTAATGAACACTTTCATGTTTCTTAATTCTTAATTCTATAGAAGAAGCCCTGGTGGCACCGTGGGCTAGGCATTGGACTTGGCAGTTCCAACCCACTAGCCGCTCCGTGAGATTAAGAAGGAGAAACCTGCTTCCATAGAGACTTACAGCCTCAGAAACCAGGGAGCAGATCTACTCTGATCTATAAGCTTCCTGTAAATTGAAACAACTAGATCGCAATGTCTATATATGTATGTGGTCTACACATGTTAAGATAGCATGAAAAGGTTATCACATCATTATACAGGTGAACCACTATTATTAAAAAAAATCAAGAAAAAGAAAAAAAATCAGGAAACTCTTGAATACATAACCCTAGACTAGAGCACTTATCCTGGGTAGTGATTTATATTGCAGCTTAAAAATGTTCCATGACCTCATAAGGTCTAAACACACTAGTATGTTAATTGGCCTTTTTAGTAGAGAGTACAATTGAATATCAAGACGTGCTGTTCCCCCTTTAATTTCTCTTAGAAAAGGTGCTGGTGGTAAGAACATAAGAAGCGACCCTCCCTCTTTGGAGGAATTACCCAGGAGAGAGGTGAGAGTGAATCTGCAGTCCTGTAAATCTAATAAGCAGGAATTATCCAGTACTGAGAAATATGAGCCAGGCACAGCTTTGAACTGTATTAGGCAATAATATAATAAAAGGATGAGGTGAGTGCACATATCAAATTGAAACTATAAATCATACGCAGTACTAGAGAAACTGCTAAGACAAATGTATAATGAAGCTGAAAATTGAAGTTAAAAAAAAACACATGATATTTTGTAAAACATCCTGACTTTAAAATACACACTCACAAAGAAATGTCCATTTTATTATTAAAGAGTACAATTAAAGCAAAACAATTTGGGCTGATGCTTTTACTGGAGCAATTGGTAATAAGAAAACAATGGCTGCAAGAAGTAGCAATATGGTTTAATGAAGATGGAAGACTTTGGGAATAATTTCTAAGTCTAGTCTCATGTGGGCAAAAAGAAATGAAGACTGGTTAGGTTTTTTTGGTTAATCTTATCAGGGTGAAAGAACTAATTCTGGGAGCTTTGTAATTTGATTTGACCTTTTCTGTTCTTTCAACATAACAAGTTACCACCTGGTGTCCAACTCCCTTGATGCTTGGCATACTGAATTCAGATCTCTATAGTCAAAATGATCAAATCACGGAATAAGAACAAGATCAGCTGTGCTTCCCTTGGCCATCCACTCCATAAACTCAACAGAAAGATAGCCACTTTAGAGATGCAGTCTAACTCATGACTATTGAATCTATATGCGCATATATTTATAGTGTTAGTATTAAGGTAGCAGAAGGACATTGGACCTCCACTCAAGTACTCCCTCAATGCGAATACTTTCTTCTATTAAATTGGCATTCTATGATGCTCACCTTCCTGACACAACCACTGAAGACAAAGCAGGTGAATAAGCAAATGTGGT
>NW_022106084.1:8978712-8999664 GCF_000313985.2 Echinops telfairi
GAGCCCCTAATAAAATGTTTAAAAAAAAAAAGAAAGAGTTTTATATACAAGAGCAATTGAATATTGAGAAAACATCCCAGCCCAGTCCAGATCAATTCTGTAAGTCCAATACTAGCCCATATGTTCAATATACCAATCTATAAAGTCCTGTTCAGACTCATGAAAACACATACAATGATGCCAAATGCAAGATGATCACAGACCAGTGGGTGGAAGGTCTTGTGGATCCAGTGGCAGTGTAAGCATCTAGCCTTGGTGTGCAGCTCTATGTGCCTCCTCCAGCTCCAGGGCTCTAGCATAGTTCCATGTGTCTAGTCAACAGGAATGCCTCACAGGAAGTGAGCACGTATTTATCTCTGTCATGCCTCCAAATGAGGTTATCAAGTTGCGACCTGATTGACAGACCAGACTCCAACCCTTCCTCACGTTGACAGATGATGTAACTGCCAGATGCCTTCCTTGGAGGTGTGGACTTCTGATAAGGAAACTGGGAAACTCCCCCTCTCTCTGCCTCTCAAGCAGAGTTGATGGAACTCTGCTTGCTTCCAGGGGTGGCCTCATGTAGGCCACCTGACCAAGAGGCATCAGCACCCTGGCATGTTTTTACCAACCTTGGATCCACACGACTCTGTACCCACTGGCCTGTGATCTCCCTGTATTTTGCATTCATCACCTTTCTGCATCATCAGCCTGCAGCTATTTAATGAGCATTCTTTTACATTGTATTTCTGATTTTGTTCCTCTAAACAACCCAACCTAACGAGCATTTCCAAGAACACACCTCTTTATGAGAATATAAGACCTGATTCCCCTCAAAATATCCAGTTTAATGGCTGGGTTGGGTGTGCCTGTGCAGAGGCAAGGGGTCGCCTGTTTCCGTGCTACTCTGCCCTATAGGGCCACCATGAGTCAAATTTGACTTCATTGCAATCAACTTGGTACTGTTTGTCCTCATGAAGTAACACAGCCAGCTATATAACAACTATAGGAAAAGACACTGGCTTCTTGAAGTTCTATCTTAAATTGCTTGCAAAGAAAGTTGTATGTCAAATAATAACATTGATAGATTTCACTAAGTAGATGTTTACTGGAATCTTTATAGGGCAGATAGCTGTTGTGTTGGCTGGAACCACCAACCTTCAACAGCTTAGTGTTTAACCCATGAGCTCATATATATGATAATTTAAAAAAATCCACTGCTATCGAATTGACTCTGACTTACAGCTGCCCTATATAGAGTTCCCAAGATTGTGAGTGTGTATGGAAGTAGAGCGCCTCATCTTTCTCTCTCGAAGCAATGGGTAGATTTGACTTTGTGCTTAGTAGCCCAATGCCTCACTCAATGGTCAGTAAGTCTAATAAGCCCATCTTCTATTTCTATAATTTTTGAGTCATTCAAGTAATTTACAGAAGAATATAGTGATAGTAAAAATCCATTCTTGGGAATCTTAATTAAAAACTATACATTGAAAACCCCAAGTTATAGTCTATCTTTTTGTGATTTTGAAAATAAGCCAACTCTAAAATGGACAATGTTCTTTGAATGCAACACACTGTTTGTCATTCCCGCCCAGCTCTCCTTTCTGCACCGACATCACCAAATCACAGCTCCTTTGACACGGTGACAGCTCGTAATGTTGGTCGAGAGAACAATCGATTTCTTTGCTCCGTATTTGCAAATTTTTGATTTTAGATGTACAGTGTTAATTAGTCTGATGAATCAAATGAAATCCATCTTGTTTTTACAGTATATTGCTCGTCACCTTTTACGCAATCTGCATTCAGATTTCCACCTTTAAACTTTAAGCAGTAAGTTTGAACACATGAACATAATAAAGTAGAAAGGTTATTTGCTTTCATGTGTAATTTCAGCAAAGTGGCTAACCTACCTTGGTGTTGCAAAATGGTACCTAATAAAGTCCTTCTTACTGAAAGACTAGTTGAATAAAAGTACGGTATTTCCTTCTGGTTTTTAATAACCTACTGTTTTTCACCGAGTCTTGAGTGGCATCTAGGGCATCAGCACACAAAGACTCATAGTCTGAGATTGCACTGATGTGGTTACCATCATCATTTGTAGGGGTGTTATTGTTTCTTGACAAGTCACCTCAATTCCTCTAAAAACGGTTCAATGTCTTATCCTGCTAGCTAACTTCTCTTTGCCATTATGGGCAGAAATTGAAAATATTCTGAATTCTAACTGTTAACTCAAAAGAAAAATAAAACAAAAGGAATTCAGAAGTATCAAGACTTTTTTGGTATAGTATTGAAAGCTACATTGGGAAATGCTATAAGAAAATTGAATGATATGTTTTCATTTATTTCAGTACTGACAGAGCCTGGTGGCTCAGTGGGCTATGTCTCAGGCTGCCAGTGCTCCATGGGAGAAAGCTGAAGTTTTCTACTCCTGTCAAGATTTGCAGCCTAGGAATTCCCCAGGGGCAGTTCTACTCTGCAGTGCATCAGAATTGACTTGATGGCAGTCCATTTGTTTTGATTGTTTATTTCAATATTGGTTGTTTATTTCAATACTGCTTCATCCTTCTGCATGATTCTATCTATTTTCATCATGTAAAACATAACTGAGTATAACTGGTGAATACTGATGACTTAATTTCTAGGATGGTGAATTGCATAAAGTTTCAAGATATAGGAAAAATAAGATTACTATCTCATTGTGCATCCTAAATAGTAAAGGATCTAGTTGACTAATACAGTAATTTCAAAGAATAATGGGTTTTACTTTATTTTAATGAATTTTTTCTTTAAACTTTGGAAGACCTCAAAAACAACAGAAGTTATGCAGTATCAATTATTACAAATTGCTTCCCCCCTAAAAAACTCAAAAACTAAAATTGGATACAGTGAATGCTGATGGTTATACTAAGAATTAAATAGCCAATTAGACACAGCCGAAGGCAGGTTTAATAAAACAGAAGGGTGGATGGAAAGAAATTACTCATAATGAAGCACTGATATTCCAGCTATGGAAAATATGTACAAGAGAGAAAAAGATATGACATAGATAATGAATAACTCTAAAATATATGTCATAAAAGCATCAGTAGAATAAACTAAATAGAATGGAAGAGGCAATAAAATCTGAAGATTTTTCATAACTGATGAAACATGAATACAGATAACATACTTATTGTCAAAACACTTAAGAATTCACACTGTAAAAATGTTTTACTTTTGATACCTCTTGCACAGATGTGCATCTTGAAAACAAACTGGTGTACTCTATAGTCAGAATTGAATAAATATATGTTAAGAGTTGGTCTAGGTTCTAGTTTGACTGAGTATTTTGTTATAATTTAAATGTCTCTTTCGATAAGATGTAATTGTGGACTCTACATTTGCTTAATTACCTTTTATTGAACCATATTTAAGAGCATGTAGTGTACTTCCATTGTAATGCATTTTACTATATAGTCTTCTTTAAAGGTAATATTCCAGGAAACATTAAGAAATTATTATTAATACATAAGATATTACATTTTCTATGAACAAGATGTAAACCTCTATCTGTGAAAGTAGTTATTTTTACAACTGTTGTTCCTAACATACATTTCCCAATACAACCTAAACACCTGTCCAAGGCCCTTAAAATACAATCCTATGAGACGGAGTGTGGGTTGGTGAGAAAGATGTGGCTCAATATTCAGCACTGACAATCTCTGCTTCAACACCCCAGGTCCGTTTATGCTTTAAAACAACCTCTGATTGCTCCGCCTTGCCTTTACCCTTTCCTTGAAACCTTTGCAGCACATTTTACAAACTAGAAGGAAGAGAGGGAGGAACAAATAGGGTGACTTTTATTTTCATCATCTTCCTGCACCAGAGGTATAAGGTTGAGGAATGCCTGTCCATCCTCAGCTCTCTCCTCTTCCTTCAGACTAGGCCTCGGCTCTCATGACTAGATCGCAGATTCTTGGCTTGTTGAGGCCTCTGACCTTCTTCCTTTCCCTTAAGAGCCAGACTCGTAGTCTTTGATTCACGGTGACCCTGTAGTACAGAGAACTGCCTGCCATATCGTCCTTCCTGGTGAGTTTGGACTGTTGACGTTTGGGTTCAGAGCCAAGTGCTTACTCTTGACATAGTCCCGCACCTCTGACACTTAGAGAAGAGAAAGCCCAGGCTTTGAAAAAGCAGATGCCTGTATATTAAGGGCATAACTGGACTGTGGGATCATCATGGTGAGGAAGTGGAATCCATCTTGACTCTTCACATACTAGCTATGTGCTCCTGAAGGGCACCTGTCTGTGTCAGGCTCCTGTCTCCATCAGACAGACAGACAAACAGGATAATTCTGATGGGACTTACTCGAGGGCATCTTCAAGGTCTATTGGATTCTAGCTTTTGAGACTTATTTTGGAAGAATAAGTGCTTAGAACAGGACTTGGTATGTGGGAGGCACTCTTATTTTTAAAGAAGAAGAGTTATACTGTAGGGCACCCTGCTGGCATGGAGGAATAAACGATGGGCTGTTGACCTCCAGGTTGTTGGTTCAAAAGCACCAGCCACTCTGGGGGAGAAAGTTAAGGCTGTCTGCTCCCATAAAGATTTACAGTCTCAAAAATCCTAGAGGGTTTCTATGACTCGATGGCCTTGAGTTTGTCATTTGGGTTTGCATGTATATTAAAATTATAGTTTATATTATTAAAATTATTTTATAACAATGTATCTTGTATATTGGAAGGTTTTTACAATGCTTGTGAGAAAAAATGAAAGGAAAAGAAAATAGAATTTTCCATACACTTTTTGAAACCTCATTATATAATTAAAATTTTTTTTTCTATAGTCTGAGTGGATATCACAAAAACGGTTCACAGTGGTGTCTTCTGAGTTGTAAAGTTAAGCCAGATTTTCTTCTTTCCATTTTTGCTTTCCCAAATAGGAAGATGTTGAAAACTATATTTATTTATTGGACTAGTCTACCTTAACGTTTACAAAGATGCTCAGTGGTTAGAAATTTTATCTTTTTTAAATTATCCTTTTCAAAACCTTATTTTTGCAAATAAATAAATAAAAAGAAAATCACTTTCTCCATCAATATGTATTTGCTCAGATAGATACAAGATTTTCCAAAACCATGATTGATTTTAGGGGAAAAGCAATTGCATTATAGTCCTTAGCGTTAAATAGCTTTTAGGATGTCACTGCTATATATTTTTAATTACACAAAAAACAGCATCACAAGAAAAAGCATCCTGTCTGCCAACGTGAAATCTGTCCTTTGGTTTTACCTGTGAAACAAACCAACTGCCGACATGGCTGCCAAACTAAACACGCGTGAAGGGAAGATGTCCATCGTCCACTTAGATGCTCTGACATATAAAGTGGATTATTTAATTAGAAAATTATATAGATCTGCCTGTCCAAACATTCAGACTCCCCAGCTGGTTATTTCTAACCACTCAGACATGACTCCAGTGGCTGACTGTGATTACAGCTGTCAAATTGGGGTAACAAGGGACAGATGCTCTAAAGTAAGAGATCACTGGAAAATCATTCTATTTGGTTTTAGAATGCACTTCTGATTTGCTTGGCTGTTTTATGGTCATAATTTTGGCAGTAAAGGTATCAGAAAGAAACAAGAGAAGTTTGTCAGTGTGGATTATATATATAATTTTTTAATCCATAAATAGTTAAGCTGGTAGTTAAGTACATTGTACTTTGTTTTCTGTGAACATACTTTAATATTAGACAAGAACCTGGTACAAAATTCTGCTTAGTTAGTACATCTCTGTTTAGTTCTTTAAAAAACAGTAGTGCCCATAAAAGCCCCTCTGGATAGTCCCTGAGAGCCGCCTCGGCATCCTCTTCAGTCCACTCTCCCCAAGGCATGCTCTTGCCTGCTGAACCACACCACTAGAGTCCCAGAAGGCTTCCAGGTTTCCTGCTACTTCCTCCCATCAATGATCATTTCTGCCGTTCCCTTATCAGAGCCCCCGTAGTCTAGACTTCACACAACAAACACAGGCAAGAGACCAGTAGCCCACTTTCGACAACCCCTGTCCCTCAGCCAACAGGCCCAAGACCCAAGTCAAACCACAAACTGCGTAAGCCAATCTGCACCAAACAGGGTGGACAGCTTTACTTATGCAGCACGTGATAATGCAAAGTGAATTTTTCCCAATTAAATATGTCATTCACTCTTTGACAAAATTGAAGTAATTAGCTCTTAAGCACCAAAGGGTGACACTGTTAGATGCCTTCTTAGCGCAGTAGGGTGACACTACGTCTGAGATGCTATGAGCTGTATGACTGAACAAATATGTGAACAAAATAAAAAGGAGGTGTCCAATAAATTGTGCACAAATCTATATTCTGATCTTGAGCCACTCAATGGATGCCATCCTATTAAGATGACTGAATGTCTATTTTATTTTTCCCATATATAGGAAATGTATTCTTAAGAAAACCCACAAAACATTTTTGATAACAGGTTTCTTATTACAAAATGACTACATATTGATTGCAAATATTTAGAAAATACACAAAGCAAACCAGGGACAGGGGAGAGGTAGAACAAAGGGAAGATAGAAGAGGGGATGGAGAGAGAATAAAAAGTCAAACAACTTGTTTTCTTAGTCTCAACATCCAGGGACAATATCAGAGGATATTTTGGTGGCTTTATATGAATAAATATAATACATATATATTCATATAAACATACATACTTACTAATGTATACCACACATGTGCACGCGCGCACACACACAAACTAAATCCAGTGCCATCAAGTGATTTCCAACTACACAGGGATTCAGAGACTATAAACATTTACCGGAACAGACAGCTCATCTTTGTCCTGCTGGAGCCTTTGGGGTTTGAACCACTTACCTTGGCATTAGGAGTCCAAAGCATAGCCCACCGTGTCACCAGGGCTAACTGTATTTGCATAAGGAGGCTTCACAAGGTTCATGGAAAATGGCATTCTTTTCTCATGAACTTTGAAGCCCTTTTTTGGTTCTGTATTTCTTTTGTTGTTGTTGAATCTTGATCATTCTCCCACAGTTTAAACATATTAGGTTTAAAAAATGTGTACTGTCAATTGCGCATAAGACCTCATCAAGTGCAATGTTCTCTTTTAAATTTGTTTTCAACCGCAGAGGTACAGCCCCTCACCCCTATTTTATCACTATAACAGAATGTGTGTTTTCATTAGAAGTATAACAGCGTTCCCTCTAGGCCTGATTGTCTTCATATCTCTTTAGAATTCACCACAGTTGCAGCTCCATCTTTTTTGCAGTAATTTCCTTTTCTAACATTTTAAGCACTGCTGTTGAATGCCATCAACTACTCATTAATAACTCTGATTGGGATTTCAGTTTCACAGCTAGCATAGGATGTAATTATATGTGTTGAAGGAAAAATGTGCATTACTATTTTGGTTAACTTAATAAGATAATTAGAAATCACCTCCTTAGAATGAAACCGCTAACTGTAACAGTCTTTCAGTGTAATAGTCTTTTGGTTCGTATGACAAAGTGTTGACTACAGAACAGATCATCAATTTCTCATATGGGCATTCAAGTAGAAGCTTAAAAAAAAAATTAAAACAAGCCCTATTATAAGGGCCAAAGTACAACCTTGAAGATAGCCCAAATGAATTTAGGGATCATCTAGAAAATTTGTTTTCCAATAAACACTAACAACCAAAGACCAAACTAGTTGTGGGGTGAAATAAAGGATACCATCACGAAGAAAGCAAAGGAATAACAAAAACCAGGCAAGAATGAAAAGACCAAACTGGATGTCAGAAGAGACTCTAAAATTTGCTCTTGAACTCTGAGCAAAAGTGAGCAGAAGTAGGGAAGTTAAAAAGCAGATTTCAGAGGGTGGCTCAAGACCAAGAAAACAATGGTAAGGAAACATGGCATCAGGAAACTAGAAGGACACGCAAGCTCAGCATCACTCACGCTGAAAAAGCCAAACAAAAATCCAGCCTCAAGTTAAAATACTGAAAGATGCTGTGGGCAAAATATTGAACAATGCAAGCAGTAGCAAAAGAAGATGGAAGAAATGTAGTCATTGTACCAAAAATAATTTGTCTGCCTTAGCCATTTTAGGAGGTAGTCCAGATCAAGAGCTGATATTATTGAAGACAGAAGTCAAAGATGCAAAGAAAACATTGACAATCAATCAATCAATCAATATAAGCAGGCTCCAGGAATTGCTGGAATACCAAATGAGATATTTCAACAAACAGATGCAAGACTTGAAGAGCTTACTCATTTATGCCTAGGAATTTGAAAGACTGTAACCAAACACAAGAGATCGATATTTGTGCTCATTCCAAAGAAAGGTTACTCAGCAGAATATGTAAATTAATGAACAGTATTACTGATATCACATGTAAATAATTTTGCTAAAGATAATTTTTAAATGGTGGAGTCGTCCACGGGCAGGGAACTGACAGAAACACAAGCCAGATGCAGAAGAGGGCTTGGAATGTGGGGTGTCCTTGCTGATGTCGGATGAATCTTGGCCAAACCACAGAGTACACGAATGTCTGCGTTTCATTGACTACGCAGCTGCATTTAAATATGTTGATAATAAAAAAATATGGATCACTTTTCCAAGAACAATTTCCCACACAGAAACTGTCCTTAAGACAGAGTAAGGGAATAGTGTGTGATTTTAAATCAGGAAAAGTGTGTGTCACGGTTGTAGCCTTTCACCATACGTATTCAATCTGTACACTGAACAAATAATTTGAGAAGCTCAACTATAAAGAACCCGGCCTGAGGATGGAGGAAGGCTCATTAACAGCCCATGATTTGCAGACAACCCCACCTTGCTTACTGAAAGCCGGAAAGACTGGAAGCATTTCATGATCAGGATACAAAGCTGCAGTTTCAGTATGAGTATCATCTCAACATGACGAAAACAGAAATTCTGACAATATGACATCATGATAAACAAAGGAATGGTTGAAATTGCAAGAATTTAATTTTACTTTAATCCAAAAACAATGTCCACGGAAGCAGCAAGAAATGCCATGCATGACACTAGACAAATCTGCAGCAAATGAGTTTTGTGAAGACTATGGTATGCCTAACCCAAACGATGATATTTCCAATCAACTCATCTCTCTGTGAAAGCTGGACGATGAATAGGCATGATGGAGAAAGAATGGACGCCTTTGCATCATGATGGAGACTCTGGAATAGATCATGGACCGCCGGTAGGATAAACAGTTTGTCGTGGAAGAAATACTCCCAGAATGCTCCACGGAAGCCAGGATGGAAAGAATTTGTGTTGTCAAGAGGGACTAGTCACTGAAGAAAGACGCCAAGTAGAGAATCAGTACAAGAGAGGAAGACCCTGAGGGAGATGGATTGATCTAGCAGCTGCGACAAAGAGCTCAAACGGAGCAATGGCTGTGAGGGCGGCAGAGGCCGGGGCAATGTTTGGGTTCGTGGCACACAGGTCCTCTCTGGTCAGCAAGGATGAGATGGCCCCAACAACAACAATATGCTTAGCCATTTTTTTTCTCTTCAAGTTTTCAGAGAAGGAAAATATTTCTTTGTAAAAAAATATTTTATTTATTTATTTAATCATTCTCTTGGGGGCTCTTACAGCTCTTATCACGATCCATATATACATCCACTGTGTCAAGCACATTTGTACATATATTGCCATCATTATTTTCAAAACATTTTCTTTCTCCTGAACCCTTGATGGCAGCTCCTCATTTTGCCCTTTCTTCCCACCCTCCCTCCCTCATGAACCCTTGATAATTTATAAATTTTTATTTTTTCTCATGTCTTACACTGACCCATGTCTCCCTTCACACACTTCTCTGTTGTCCATCCCCCTGGGAGGAGGGTACATGTAGATCATTGTGATCGGTTTCCCTTACTCCCCCACCTTCCCCTTCCCTTCCTGGTGTCACTACTCTCATCATTGGTCTTCAGGGATTTGTCTGTCCTGTATTCCTTGTGTTTCCAGCTCTTATCTGTACTTGGGTACATGCTCCGGTCTAGCCGGATGTGTAAGGTAGAACTGGGGTCATGATATGAGGGAAAGGAAGCATTCAAGAACCAGAGGAAGGTTTTATGTTTCATCGGTGCCATTCTGCACCCTGACTGGCTCGTCTCTTCCTTGTGGAAGGAAAATATTTCATTATAATTAAAATTTGTAACAAAATTTGCTATTTATTTAATGTTATAAAACTCTCAAAATATACTTAGCTGTATGAAGAAGTGGCTCTGTTTGAAGAAATAATAATCTGGATTTACAAAAAATAATAGAGAAGTTTCTACAACCCTCATGTAATATTTCTAAATAGTTTGCATTTCAGGTTAAATAATTCCACACTTCATTACAATCATATTCACCTTTAAGACTGATAAAGCCAAGTTTAGCTTAACAAATTCTGTATAATAAAGGTTATCATGGTTAATGGCAAATGTGAAATAAATAGCTATTGGATCTGAAATTAAATATATCTATAAACAATGAACTACAGTCAAGAGATATTTTTGGCCTTATAATGTGCATTTCATTGCAATGTGAGCAATATAAAGAGTATGTGCTGTATTATCTCTGGCATGCTGATACAGCATAACAATGGATTTCATGGAAACAATAGACTAAACCTTCATCTTTTATGATAGATGGAGATTTCATTATTATTCCACATCAGTCAGAAATTGGAATTTTACAATACTAGAGTAGATTTTGTTTATATCTTGGGAATAAATAAGGCATACATTTAAAGAAAGAGGAGCTCATTACTTCTGCTACATGTTACCTAGTATTTAAACAGTAGTAACAGAAATGATTTCTGAAAATAATCAAACTATTAGCATGTACTATTTAAGTATGCACTATGTACAATGTCCACAATAAACCAAATGCAATACACCATTTTCTTAAAAAAAAAAAAAAAAGCGAGAGAAATGGACAGTGTATTCACAAGAGGGAATGCCATCAATCTCATTGCAAAAGAAAACTGATTTTATGTTGAATTTGATTAGAAACTACACGCAAGTCTATGTGTTAAATGTATGCAAGGCTTCGAGAAAATGCAAACATATCTGAGAAAAATGCCAGCACTTCAAGCAAGCTCCGCCCAGCAAACCCAAGCGAACTTTAACCGGAGAGCACAGTTGCGCTGCATATAAAACATTTCAAGAAGACTTACCGAAATATGGCGTGTAAAACATTTTATCATACTTTGAGTCACCAGTAAATTAACTTATTATACAATATTCCACCTACACACAAGAGGATCTGAATTAAGTAGGCTCTACTTCAGTAGCTTTAAATAACCAAATTTCAAAATGGAAGCATTTGTGTCCCAAAGTACATGGCTTCTGAAATTATTGAGGCAAACAAGAAAATTTTCAGAAAAGCATGCAGTGCAGAAGTTAAAGTAGAATTGAGGTAAATGCAGTAAATACCCTTTCCCAGAGAATTTTCCCCCTCAATTTTTCATAACAATGTGAAGATTTAGGAGGCTCATTTTTATAGCTGTGCAGAAAAACAAGCTTATTAAAACTGCCAAGGTGGGGTGGGGGATAGAAAATGGAATCTGTTAAGCCAAAAGATCAAATAAGATAGGGAAATGAAGTGAAAGAATTTCAAATAAGATAAACTGCATGCAAATCTATCTTCAATACACAAAATAACAAATTTTCTTTTGAGTCTTTGCATAAAATTGTTGCTGCCTTAAGTCTCTTTGTGTTATTAAAAGAAATATGTTTACACACAAAAATATGTACTACAGCGAGTCTGGAAGGCATATGTGTGCAGAGAGTACCTGGGCTGTGAGGGGTGGGGGTACAACCTCTCACCACTTGGAGACAGCATCTTTTGAACCTGTTGGCATTCCGCCCATCAGTCTTGTTCCTATGCCTTTTTTGAATAGTTGAGATTCTACTCTGTGGACAATTTTCATCAGAGAATATTTTATACATTGTCTCTAAAAACAATCTTCGTAAAGATAACTTTAATGATGCATAAGTATTCTTAAATGAGTACACATGAATACTGTATTTAAATGAGTCATTAGCAGATTTATTTATTTATGGCATATTCCACCTACTCACCTAAAAGCATCTGAATTTAGAGGCTATGTGGATGGATATAAGTAAACCATATTTCAAAATGGAAGGAATTACCTCCCCAAAGGACACAGAGTTTAAATTCTACTGACACACCCAAGACACACTTAATCACCCCCTTCCCACGGTTCATACATTTATGTAAGCTGTATCAACAGTTTTGTTTTTCACTATGTAAACACAGATAAATCATAAAACCGTTATTCCCTTGTGATAGGGTCTCAGAAGTTACATGAATAGGGCAAACAAAATGCATCCTCTTAAAACTTTCATAAATAGATCACCAGGCCTTTCTTCTGAGACACCTCTGGTTGAACTCAACCCTCCCATCTTTAGAGCAGCATTATGAGACACTACGGAGGTGCAAAAAATAAATATAATTCTCTTTCCTTTACGATTTTTGCACATACAGTTAAGCATACGTATACTATATGCAGGTGAGTGTGCATGTGTACATATGTTTGTGATGACTCCCATTGCTGTTGAGTTGATCACAATTCAACATAGGATAGAGAAGAACTGCCCCATTGGGTTTCCAAAGCTGTACATTTTATGGACATGGTCGGCCATATCTTTCTCACCTGAAGTTTGAACTTCCACCCTGTAGGTGAGCCTCCAAGATCTTAACCACTGGGCTTCCAGGTTTCTCATTTGTGATAGTTAGGGACTATCTAACTATAGTTAGAGACTACAGTGTCAAAATTTAAGTAACCAATAGTCATACCCTTATTCTAGTAGATGCTTCTGACCTTAGCCGCTCCTGCACATTGCACAGCAAAAATGACTGTATAGTGAGTTAATGCCCCAAAGCTCTACTCTACAAAACCAATTCTTCTCCATCTAAGTGGTGGCTTCATAAGTAGACTTAAAGTTAACAAATAGATTCTCTAGGTCATCCAAACAAGTTCATCATTTCTTCCTAGTCTTTCTTCTTAACTTCTAAAGCTCTACTTCATCCTGATAAGGCACAGTGGTATTGGCTATTATTATTATGTATCAGAAACTTATTGTTCATTGTCGTCAAGTTAACTCTGACTCTGGAGTGACTCCATGTGTACCGAGTCAGTTCTGACCCATTGTAACTCAATGCACAACTGAAGGGAACGCCGCCCTGTCCTGCATCATCTCCACAATTGCCTAGGAGATGTCATTATCATATCCAAAGCACACAACAACCTTACAAGGTAAACCCCAAACCAAATCCACTGTCATCCTGTTGACACCAATGCATAGCAACCCTGGTAAGCTTTCTGAGACTATTTATAGGAGCATGTATTTCTCTGGATGAGTTTAAACCACCGACCTTGTGGTTAATAGCCCAAGGCCTAAAGCCCACACCAGCAGGGCTCATTAATCCCATGAGGTCCCACTGCCATCTAGTTGACTGGGACTCGTGGTGACGCCAGAAGGCAGAGTAGAACGGCCCCTGCGGGTTTCAGAGGTTGAAAGTCATTGGGAGCAGAAAGCCCGCCCCCCCACCCCACCCCCCGGGGGGGTTCAGACGGCTGGCCTTGTTGTGAGCAGAGAGACCCATAACCTAATACTCCACCAGGCCGTTTCAGTTCATTCCCTTATTTTGCATCTGAGAAAAGCCGAGGGCATAAAATAACAGAGGTAATATTTGCACCCTTATCGACTAAATACGAATGTGCACACTACTCTGCCTTGTATATGACAGGCACGCATCAAAGCTTCACTATAATTGCCTATGTATGTTTCCGTTTGGGGAGCCCTGGTGGCCTAGTGGGCTGCGATCTGCACGGTCAGCTGTTTGAAACCACTAGCCACTCCGAGGGGCAAGGACTGGGCTCTCTCCTCCTGTAAATAGTCTTGGAAACTCAAAGGGACAGTCTTACCCTGTCCCGCAGTTTCTGTTCGGCCCTACAGCTTTTGAATACTAACGGGTCAAGGGTTACGGCTAAAATTCCTTGTCTGTGGTTGTCCTCCACTTAAGAACAAACAAACCCCAGTCAATGATACATGTAATATACTTATATATTTTTTAAAAAAGCAGTAACAGAAAAACAAAATGGTCATGTGGGGAGGAGGAAGGATTAGGTGAGCCAGTGTCCCTCAAGCATTCTTTGTTGAATTGGAGGCACAATTGACGGAGGACACTGTGATGTGGCTTTATAGGAGACACGTTTTGTAGTCTAGCCATTTTAAACAATAAGTTTAAAACATATCAGAAGACTCAATGTCTACAGAGGCGCTTCATTCTCGGGTATCAACAGAGAATTGTAGCATCTCATGTTACGAGGGATATCCAAGACGTGGCTGCAAAGGGTGCCTCTTGTGTAGAGGCAGAGCCAGGGAAGGAAAACCGATTGAGAGAAATCCGCAACATGGAGGAATTTCTGACATGATTGACACCTGCATGTCTCAGGCCCCACTTCCACTCGGATAAAGCTGTTGGGAGCTATGACGAACAGAAGCAGTTCCCCGCCATGAAGTGCAGGAAAATATAGTCAGCCCTGTTGCCTTCTGTTTGGTTGGTTTCAGTTTAGAGTTTCTACACCAGCTGCTCTCAAACGAGAGAACCTTTAAAGAGGAGTCTTATGCAGAGGTAAATAAACGCTATCCTTCATAAAACACCCTGGCCTCATCCATTGAAGAATGATAGTTATTTCTGCTCACCAGTTCAAACCCTGAACAAGTTTACCTTGATTGCCTTCAAGACTGCTAGGGTTTAACATCAGTAATCACCTCTCTTTGTGTATCCAACTCCCATGCCTTCAGCTTGGAACACACAATTCATGCAACTTGCATATGATGCCCCCAACAGAGACCATGTTAACACACCGGATCCATCTCTCTTTGATGTGCAGACAGGCTGCCATCCTGTCTTTAACCCATAACCTTAGAAAAGATGTCCTTTCCTAAAGCTGCTCGTGTGGGCCCGCTGCAGGCATTCTCTCTGCATGGGCAGTTTCAGCTCCCCCAGCCTTTGCACTCCGGCGCGCTTCTAACCCCTCTCAGCACTTGATTCATCAAACCCAAGTGTGTTCAATTTGGAGAGAGATGAATCAGGATGAACTTCCTCCTCCCACTGTTCACGTCTGTCTCTTTATGACTTCGCTTGGGATGCCAGCACAGCAGAGCGTGGCGCAGAGGCTAAAAGCTATCGTTTGTGCAGCATGTGTTTCAAAAATTAATCCATTGCTCCATTATTTCAACACTCCATGGTTGTACTTTAGAAAGTGCTTTGTATTTTAGCAGTGTACACATTGCAGGTGCATCAATGGTTACTTTAAAATGAGATGATCCATTGACAAATGTACCCCAAAGCACCCCTGTATTGTAAGCAAATGAGGAGAGAGCAGCCAGAGACTGCCGTAAAAAGTAAAATATTAATGCCATCATTACAGCCCTTTTAGTGTGCACTCTGGAATCTTTTAAATACAAATGCAAATATGTCATGATACCAAACCAGTTACCCTTATTAAGAATTCACAGTATGAAAATATTTTCGTTTGAATTCAAACACCAAACCAAACTTACTGACTTTGCATTCATCCTGGTGCAGAGGGCTCTGTCAGACCAAGTAGAACTGTACATGTGCTTTCTGAAGCTGTAAATCTATAAGGAAGCGAAGCGCTTCATCTTTCTCCCATGGGATGTCTGGTGGGTTTGAACCACTGACCTTTTGGATAGCAGCACAAAAGAACCACGACCACCATCAGGATTCGAGTATTTGTGTTTTAGTTGTTTCTAAGCAAAAAGCTATAGCACACCAATAAACACTTTGTTAGGATGATTTTTGAAATAAAATACATTTGTAGTTTTAATTCTGTCTGATAAGACAAATGTACAAAATAGACACAAACTAATATTTTGGGTTGACTACAAATGTCAATAAGGAGCCCTGGAGTCATAGTGGGTAATGAGTTGGGCGGCTAGCTGCAAGGTCCACAGTTCGAGCCCACCCATTGCCGGGGTGGAAGGGAGTGACAGGAGAGGAGAGTTCTGAGGTTTCTACCGTCTCCATGAAGACTGACAGCTTCGGAAACCCACAGGGCAGTTCTACACTATCCTCTCGAGTTGCTGTGGGTGGGGGTTCACGCAATGGCCGTGTGCTTGATGAATGTCAATTTCAGTAAAGTCTGAATTATTAACATTGAGCACCTGCAATACAAGTGGTCTCTGCAATAATTTCAGGTTAATTGCTTGCAAAAACATCAAGCCTTCTGTAACGTATCGTTATGTGCAATTGCTTTAAGAACAAAAAATGTTGAGCCCCTAATAAAATGTTATAAAAAAAAAAAAGAACAAAAAATTTTATTAGAATATCAACTGCTTAATGTATAATTATATACAACACTTACATATGTATGTATATATGTATAGATACGGGCATGCGCATTGGGCTGCTAGATGCAAGGTCAGCAGTTTGAACTCAACAGCCACTCCCCGGGGCAAGTCAGGGCTGTCTACTCCCATAAAGAGGACTTTATGGGAAATTCTTCGGGGCACTTTGACACGGTCCTTGGGTTGCTAGGAGCTGGCATCCCCTGATGGCTGGGAGACTCTATATTTAGGGCTTGATGCTGTCTGAAAACAGCCCTAGGCAAAATTTTGAAATCATTTTTAAGCTATTCGTTTTCTAAGTCAAGTTATTCTCCCGAGAGTAAAGCGGGCACTGCCCATCAGAAGTACCACAACCATCTGAGTTCGAGTTCAAATAGATCTGTTACCTTAATGCAGCTCTTTCTAGGCATTGCCAGCTGCTGCCTGGATTGATCAAAGCAGAGTCTGTGTCCGCGTGTGTCTATGTAGCAGAAACAATCGGTCTCTTGTGCAAGAACCAGAAAGTTCCAGGTAAACATCCGGCACCTATCATGACGTGGCCAGTGTGAGGGAGTGGAGACTGCTGAGAGAACATGTCTTGATCCTACGTAAAAATCCGGGTGGGTTTCCTAGATCAGTTAATACCTCCATTTATTTATTTGGCTACTGTCAAAAGGCTAAATAATGAGTTACTAAAATGTGGTGTCTGAGAGCTTCCAGCTTTGATTTTCATTTTTAAGTCTAGAGGGGATAATTTCTCATAAAGGCTTTTCCCCCCTAAAATGGAACATGTTTCAAAAAAGAAAGGAAATCACACAAAAGGGGTTTCCAATCATCTAATAAAATAGGTTAAAAACCAAGTATCTTATGAAAAACTTCCAAAGGGTCCCTCGTGGCACAATGGTTAAATATGTGTCTGCTAGCAGAAAGGTGGTGCTTGGACTCCCTGGTGCTCTGCGGGAAAAGGGCGGCCTGACCCGCTCCTGTAGAGCTTACTGCCGAGGGACCCCTACGAGGCAGTTCAGCTCCATTACACAGCGTCACTAGGAGCTCGGATCAACTCAGCAGCACACAACAACAATGAAAACAGGATAAGTATTGATATATGGAAGAAGAAATGATTGAGGTTGATGATTTTACTTCGTTCACATCCACACGCAACACTCATGGGAATCAGCAGTCAAGAATTCAAATGCATCGGCCAAATCTGCTGCACAAGACAGCTTTAAAGGGTTGAAAAGTAAGGAAGTTGCTTTGAGGACTCAAGTAAGGTGCATCAGACCCAATGCATGGTATTTCAGTCATCTTAGAACCATGTGAAAGCTCACCATTGAGTAAGGAAGAGGGAAAAAGAATTGATGCCTTTGATCGGTGGTGGTGGTGGTGAAGAATATTGAAAATACCATGCACTGCCCAAAGAACAAACAGATCTGTCTTTGGAGAAGTACAGCCAGAATGCTCCTTAGAAGCGAGGAAGGTGCATCTTTTTCTCCTGTACTTTGGACATTTTAATCAGGAAGAATTAGTTCCTACAAAAGGATGTCAGGCTTCATCGAAAGCTCAACTAGATGGATCGACAGACTGACAGCAACAAGGACTCAAACATAGCAATTTTGAGGACAGTGGAGAATGAAGTAATGCTTCCTTCTGTTGTGTAGAAGGTTGTTATGAGCCATAATCAACTTGACAATACCTACAACTATACAGATGATAGATGATAGACAACTTCAATCTTTTCTCTGCTTGTCGTGATGTTCTTTATCAATCCTTTTATGAGGATTTGGGTCTTCTTTCCTTTGAGTTGTAATTCATTCTGAAGGCTACAATCCTTGATTATTATCACCAAATGCTTCAAGTCCTCCTCACTTCCAGCAAGTAAGGTCATGTCCTCTACATATCACAGGTTGTTAAAAAGCCTTCCTCCAATCCTGATGCTGCATTCTCCTTCATACAATCCTGCTTCTCTGATTATTTGTTCTGCATACAGATTGAATAAGCATGGTGAGAGAATAATATATATATTACATATATATGAGAGTATGATGAGAAAATAATATATATATATTTTATATATATATATAGCTGGAGATGGAGATATAGATCTGTATCTATATCTCCTAGCTTATTACAAGTGAATTGTGTGGATTTGAAAAAGATGGAACAAGAAACTTAATTTTGCCTTAGTTCTTGCATTTAGAGATCGCAAATACGTTTACCCTTTCAACCAGATAAATGGAAAAATGAAAGAAAGGAGAGCAAGCAAGGAGAGAGAGAGGAAGAAAATAAATGACAGGACAAGCCATGAAATAAGCTGGCCTAGTGTTTAATTAAGTTAAAATATGGAAAAATGCCCAAATATGTGGATATCTGAGCCTGATAACCTTCCTCTATGAAAATGCAACATGCCACGACTCCTGAAAGAGGCACAGGGATCATTTTATGGGTGACTGAGCCACCTACACACGTCTCTGAAGTACAGACATTTGAATCAAAGGAGACCAGGCTGGGAGCTCTTGTTCTTTCAGAATAAAGGCCACTTGCCACTATTTAAATCCTGACAGCACTACATTTGTACAGATCCCAGGACTAAAAGCTATAGTGTCAAGATGGCCATTGTTGAATCTTGGTAGCACATTTTTTATTCATTGTGGGGAGAAAAAAATATCGAGTATCATACTCTGCTATAATTTCAAGCATTGTCTACAGCAGTGCCCCCCCCCCCCACAGCAATGTGCATAAGAATTACCTGGAGAACTTGCTGAAATATACATTCTGGATCTCTAGGTTCAGGAAGAGGCCCACATTCTTCATTTTTAATAAGCACTCATATCCTGCCAATGCTGTTATTACATGGACACACTTTGAGTCGCAAGATGTTAAGGCATTAGCATTAGGACACTTTTCACCTACCACCAAGCATAGTTAACTATTGCAATTGGTACAGTGCTTTATATTACAAATAAAATAACATTGTAAATGCACTTTGCATATTCTGAAAGAATGAGTTTTCTGCCACTCACTGACTACTGTGTTATCAGGAGCCTCAATGGTCGCTGTAGGTCTTTGCAGAGTTCCTATAGGGTGGGCCACGCCTTAATCAAGTCAGACTAGCTGCAGAATAATAAGAAGGATTTAATGTCAATTTCTGTGGCTCTTTTGTGGTACAGGCAAATGTGATTTACGTAGGACAAAAAGAAAAGCAAGATTCAGTATATATTTAAAACCTATCTCATTTTTTACTGAATCACCTTTAGGATACATTCTAATTACGCACCATAACATAGCCAGTGAAAAGTGTACATTTATTCTATTACACCTGCCCCCAAACTAGTACCAGTTCTCAATCTCCTTTTACCGGGTGCACCGCCAGAACCCGCGAGCAGAACAGCACCAAGCCCAGGCTGGCAGACAGACTGCCTCTTGCATTAGTTGAATCGCCACCTCCAAGGACCAGAGCTCTGGAGCAGAGAATCGTAGCACCCAAAAACAACTATTCTCTTATATTCTTTTGAACCATTATGTCTTTTACCTTGTGAGTTCCCCGCGCTTCATGTTTTGTATTTGTCAACTGTGGTTTGCCATCCACCTTGCTGCGTAAAGAGGCCATCACTTGAGCGGCCACCCCAGCTTCTTTACCCAGCATTCCTTCGGACCGCCAATCCAAAGCAAACTCACTGTCATGGTCTGCTTAATTTCACTCTGTGTCGACATAAACGGGAATGTTGTTACCAGCTATAGACGGTCCCAGAAAGGAAGGGTTTGACACACAAAGACTGTCAATTGTTACTCCCAGAGGTAACCGATGGGCGGACTTACCCTCACCGCTACTTGAGATCCTTGTGCCTCTCTTTCTTATTTTATAAACTAGCCACAATTCTTCCTTCATGGGAGAAGCTGAATAAAATAAGGTCCTCTGGATGGAAAGGACTCTGGGCAGAGAAAGGGCACTATTGTATATTTGTTTGTAATATTTATTATTACTTTTTAACTTGCTTCACTCATTGAACTGGCCAATTAGAATATTATGCTCACTAAAAACAAACAAACAAAATGGTAAAAATGGCAGGGTAGTAAGGGGTGGGTATTGTTTATATCTCCACAGGAGAGGGAGAGACGGACCAGACCTCAACCCGATGCACCAAGACATGAATGCATTATACCAGCATGAAGCAATGAACCAATAGAGAGGTCTGCGGACTGGCCCCCAAGCCCAACCATGTGGACACCCCTACCCTATCCCCACCCCCAAAGAATGCACTACAGAGGGCAGCACGAAGCTACAGTTTGGGGAGGGCATCTGATCAGAGCACACAGGAGCAAATGAAGAGGGAAGGAGAGACAAAGAGTGGAACACATTCTGGCCCACCAAACCCCGAGGTTGACATTCCTGTTCAAAGCAGCCAATACATAGAGAGGACCATAGGGCCTCACCAACCATGGAACACAGCATCCCTCACTGACCCACAGCACTACAGGGGTGAACACCAGACAAAGTGAGGGAAGTGTGCCTGATTTGACTCCACCACACCAGGATGAAACACTAAGGGTGTGCAACAGAGCAGCAAGGGAGCAAAGCAATGAA
>NW_022106084.1:9000989-9008205 GCF_000313985.2 Echinops telfairi
TCCCGCAGGGAGGAGGTCACATACAGTTCCTTGTAATTGGTTCCCTCTTTCCTACCTACTCTCCCTCTACCCTCCCAGTATCGCCACTCACACCACTGGTCCTGTAGGGATCATTCGCCCTGGATTCCCTGTGTTTCCTGTTCCTATCTGTACCAGTGTACATCCTCTGGTCTAGCCAAACTTGCAAGGTAGAATTTATATGACCCCAATTCTACCTTATAAATCTGGCTAGACCAGAGCATGTACACTGGTACAGATAAGAGCTCACAACACAAGGAATCCAGGACAGATATACCCCTCAGGACCAACAATGAGAGTAGTGATACCTGGGGGGTAAGGGTAAGGTGGAGGGAGAAAGGGGGAGCTGATCACAATGATTGACATATAAACACCCCTCCCAAAGGGGATAAACAACAGGAAAGTGGGTGAAGGGAGACAGTGATCATGTCGGAAAGGTGAGCATTGCAGAATGCCAGGTTATTAGAACAAAGTGTTCTTGCATTGAGGGAGTACCTGAGTAGAAACCCAATGTCTGTCTGCTACCCTAATGCTTAACATTTAAATATATGTACATAGAAATATATCCCTATTGTTCATATAATTCTTATATCAAATAATTCTTGGCCTAGTCATATGGGTGGCCATCTGTAAAATCATTGCTACAAGGTTGCGTGTGGATGAATCCTGGTAAAGTGAGGGCCAGCTGAGACCTGCAGGGTGAATAGGGTTGTCCAGGCTAAGGTAGGGTAGGGTAAGGTAGGGTACCCTGAAAAGCACTAGTAGGTAGGTGGGGTCTGGTACATTTTCACTGACACTCAGGAGCTGTGCCCAAAGGTAGGAGAACTGATCGGCAAAGCAAAAATCCCTACCGTGGAGGATTCATTTCTGGGACTTTCCCTAGCTTGGTCATCTCAATAAAGCAGAAGAGTATGTTAGTTTCCAGGCAGGGGGAAAAGATAGAGCCAACACATAGGACCCCAGTGTAGTTTGAAGTAATTACTGGACTTGAACTTTGAAAATAACTTACTTTTAAAAAGTAGTACATAACAGACCATGTCCATTTGTCAGAGAAATGGCTGTCATACAGCAATATTCCACAAGCAGGGAATGGAGATATTTTGACACCATCGAATCTGCAGGTACAGGGTGACCTAGCTGATTGTGTAGCATTATAGCAGGCTCTTCCTAAGAAAGGATGCCTGGGCGGGGAGACTAGAAGCCAGGGAACCCCAAGAGCAATAAAGTGAAAAGGGGAACCCAGGATCCCTCTGGGCAGAGGGCCTGATGCCTGTGTCAATCAGAGTCATGCAGCAGGACAGAAACCACTGTAAGTATTTCAAACAGCGGAACGTTGCTCATGAGGAGAAGCTAAAACTCCCACACTGGGGAGGTTGAGGCAACCCAACGTTTACCATCTGTAGGAAGCTGTATCACCTGGACCACTAGAGGGACACAAGGGAGGTGCTGGGTTACTAGATCGCAGAGGCTGCTGGGCTGACCTGTCAACTGAAGGGAACCACTGACCAGAAACGATGATGGAGAGACAAACCACCCAAAGCAGAATCAGACCAAACTCACGCGATCAAGTGGATCCATAGTGACCAGATGGACGGGACCGAACTGCCTGTGTGGGCTGCCAAGATTAACGCTTCACAGAAAGAGAAAGCCACATCGTTCTAACCACAATAGGGAAGTGTAACATCCCTGAGCTTCGCTGGTCCTCGCTCCCAGTCCTAGCTCAGTGCCTCCTGGTGCCAAACTCTTGGAAGACATAAGCTAGCAAAGGAGCTTGGAATATTCCCTGGGATACAAGGGAAGGGGAGATCTGAGACACGCCAGCCATTCAGATGATCCCCTGAACCATTTCCTTTGAACTCAAACAGCTTCCCACGACCCACATATGCGCGAACAGACATTACTCACCAAGAGCACACTCATGTTCTGTTTTCCACGGCAGTGAAATTTCTGACTTCAATGAACTGAAACTCTTCTGTCAAAGATATGGTTTCTTGTGAATTTTGTAAGTATGATTCAATTTCCCTGAGTGAAACCCCACCTCTTGTCTCAGGAATTGTATGTAGTCCAAAATGACCCTGGGAAAGGAAATCCAACAGAGATTCCACCATTGACTCTGGAGAAAATGGGAAAGAAGTTTCTGTGGAGCCCAGTGGTAGGACATTTGATCGGTGACTATGGTGAGAAGGAAGTGGTAGACAAATGTCAAATTGCTATGCTTGTTTACACAAACAGGGAGTGGGGTTCACGTAGCCCTGTCGCAGGGCTATAGCTTGCCCAACTACTAAAAGGAAGTCCATCTTGAAAAGTCACTCTCAAACTGCAGCAAAAAGTAGCCGAACCTTTGAGAGTAGAGTTGACGCCTAGTGTTGCATGTACTAGCTGGAAATCTATCTTGTAATCTCAATCTGATGTTCAAGAGTTTAAAGTGTTGCTATATTTAGCCCTTTGTTATAAATCATTTGGAGATCTCTTTAACTTTTCAGTTAATATAAATTTTATAGCTATGATGCACGGGAAATTACAGTTTTTCCTTATAACTTAGGTCGCACCTCATTAAAATGAAAATAGAACCAAAAAAAACCCTTTTCATTGGACTTTTCAAAATATTACCCTTCATGGCATGTTAAAAAAATCTCTCATTTCATTCCTTTTTAACTTTCCTTAACACACACACATAGACATAGATCTTGTGGACAAAAGTAGGTAAATAAATTAGGCTTCATCAAAATTTAAAACTTCTGTGCCTCAAAGAACTTTATCAAGAAAGGGAAGAGACAGCCTATAAAATGCAAACATATTTAGAAATATATCTGATAAGGGTATAATATGCAATAATTGAGAACTCCAGTAAGTCAACACCAAAAAGACAAATCTATTTTTAAATAGGCGAAGGAAGTGACTAGACATTACTGTGGAAAAGCCATAAAAATGGTTAATAAGCACTGGAAAAAATGCTCACGTGTGGGTCACTTTTCAACAACCCAACTAATTGTGTGCAATCGATTCTGCCTCCTGGTGACCCCATGTGTGAAGGTGCAGGGCTGCTCCCAATGGGTTTCTTAGCCATGATCCCTATGGAAGGAGATGACCAGGCCTTTCTTCCATGGCATCATTTGTCTTCAAGGAAATCCAGATGAAAACCCTCATGAGCTACAGTTCCCCACATCTACTCAAATGGCTACTGTCAGAAAAATGGAAAACAAAGACTGGGGAGGTTGTGGAGACATTGGACCCTCTGCCATTGCTGCCGGAAATGTAAAATCGTGAGGCTCTTTAGGAATCGGTTTTATGGTTCCTCAAAAAATGAAACACAGAGTTCCCATAAGTTGTCATTTTTGTTGTTGCTGATTGCCATCAAGTAAACTCATGAGGACCTCCTGCACAACAGAATGAAATACTGCCACAAAATACTGCCTTGCCTCTGGGCACCACCCCCACAAGGGGGTTGGGTTAAACAATGGTCTGTTGTAAGCAACAGGGTTTCCATTGGTTGATTTTTGAAAGTCGATAACTTACCAAGCCTCTCTTCCTACACCATCAGAGTCTAGAAGTTCTGCTGAAAGCTGCTCAGCATCATAGCAACTTGCAAGACACAGGAATCAAAGCTACATCTTCCCCACGGATGCTGAGAACGCTAACACCGAAGTACCGAGAAAAGCTGTCCCAGGACCTAGCCATTTCCCTCCTAGGGATAGACCCAAAAGACTCCGACACCTGTGCGCCAGTCTCCATCTCAGCATTGTTCTCAATAGCCCACAGGTGAAAACAACCCGGTGTCCGGCAGATGAACAGTTTCCAAATATGGTCCAGACATGAAACGCAGTATTATTTGGGCGCAAAAGGAAATGAAGTTCGGAAAAAATCTACAACATGGATCAACTTTGAAAACACCCTGCTGAGTGAAATAATTTGGACACAAAATCACAAATACTATACAACCCACTAATATGGAATATCTAGAACAGGCAAAAGCATTTAAGTAAAGGTAGACCAGGAGTTGTGGGTATGAGAGAATAGGGAGAATATTGCTTAAGAAATATTAGTTTTTTATTGGAGTGATGAAAATATTTTGGAAATAGTTGTGGTTGCACAACATGCTGGATGTATTGAATGTCCCTGAGTTGCACACTAAAAAGTGGTTAACCTGGGAAATTCTGTTCTATATATACATGTGTGTGTACATGTGTATTTCAGTTTCTTGAACGTGAGAGAGAAATGATGTCACCATTTGGCCATGTGGTTTGACAAAAATACATAAAACAGTATGCATGAAAGATTCCTTATCTTTTATAAGATTGCAAATGGAAACTTCTCTTTGAAGTTGGCTTTGAAGTTTTCCAAAAGCACATAAAATATGCACAGGAGAGATCATTTCCAATCTCTTCTTCCATTTGGAAGCTCTCCTCAGATTCTCTTTGCTGTTTGCTACAAATTCATTTACCTTTTCTGCCACCCTTTACTTAGGCTTTCTTCCTCTTTCTATATTAAAATTGCTTAAAAACAACAAAACCAGTCATGTCATTCAGTTTTCCTTTTCATTATCCCTTAAAGCACGTGGCTGTGATCTCTTCCTTGACCTAGACCATAAGCTCGGCCAAGAGACCCCAAAAGACCAGCATATCTGGTGGGTGGAAGCAGTCTTTCGGCTTCGGGCTCTTCACTTCCGAGTATGTCTGCTTCTGTCAACGTCGACAGGCTGGGCTTTTTACTGTTTTTCATCTGTCCTTCCTGTCTCGCTGCCACCGAGTCAGTGCAGACTCATAGCGACCCCGCGTGGTTTCAGAGATTGCAGATGTTTACCAGAGTAGCAAGCCCAGCCTTTCTCTCTTGGAGCTGCTGGTGGTTTTGAATTGTTGACCATGCGGATCACAGCCCAACGCCTAACCACTACACCACCAGGGCTCCTGTCTTCCTTTAGCACCTGCTTATCTGGTAGATTTCAGCACATCCTTGTAGGTGGATCTATTCTGTTCTGGACCCACCTTATATTCTCAGCTGACATGGCAGGCTCTCTAGAGACTTTTATTTTTAGTGCTTGAATAAGGAGACAGCAAATGGCCTAGAAAGCAAACACCATTCACCCAAAAAGGTTCCACACACATTATAGAAGAAGTCAACATTCTGGTTTTTGAATTTTTGATTTATCTTTTAATGCATAAGATGTTGACATGCAAACGAATGCCCTTCCCTTTCCTTGTTGAAGATGATCCTGCTTGAAGAAGGGCACCCTTAATTCTATCAACCCCGGCCCCCGAGTCACCTCAACCCCCAGAATATAGGTCTAAGAGGAACAGCTTGAAAAGTGACAGACCATGGCCCTGAAAGCCGTGCCCGGTAGAGGCAGGGGCATTGTATTTGCAGCCTCTGCACTACTTGGTGACTCTGTGGTTAGGTTGTTTTAAGTTGCCATTGAATCTCTCCCAGTGTGTAGTGGCTCGGTGTGAAGGAAGAGACCACAGCATAGGGTCTCCTGGCCTGTAATCATTTTTAGGACTAAATCGGCAGGCCCTTTCCCACAGAGCTGCTGTGTGGTTTCAAACTGCTAACCTTCGGGTTATCGCCCCAGCACTGAACCCTCACACCAGCAGGACTCATTTCTGGCGACTATACAACCCCAAACAAACATCCACTCCCATCTAGTTACTTCAGACATGGAGATCCTCAAGGCTAGAGAAGAACTCACTCAGAGGGTTTTCAGGGCTGCAATCTTTATTAAAGCAGATGTTGCCTTTTCCTCCCGAGAAGGTGGGTTTTAGCCGGTAATCTTTAGCAGACAAGATCTTAACCACTAATCAGAGCTCCTTGGTAGTGGTTACACGTTGGGCTGTGAGCTGCCAGGTCTATAGTTCGATACCACCCGCCACTCCACAGAAGAAAGATGGGTTTTTTCCTAAGCCCATAAATAGTTGCCTCAGAAACTCATAGGAACAATTTTACCATCCGATAATATTGCTATGGGTTGGCATCAATTTGATGGCAATGAGTTTGGGTTTTTGTACCGATACTGGGAGAACGAAGAAAACAGAGAAATCAATTTGACGTGTTCTGCCCAAAGTAAGAGAGGTCTCCTCCCTGGCTATGGACATAAGATCAGAACCCGTGAAAGGCTAAATTCTATCACAGTTTAGATTGCAGCTCGATTCCTGTCTTCCCCCTTTCCTTACATTTTACATCCCTAGTTAAGTGTGACAAACTAGGCTGGTGCTTATGTATCCTGATCCATATTAGTATCCATGTCCATAATATGTATCCAGATCCATATTAGTGCCCATTCCAAAGAAAGATGATTCAACAGAATTAGAAATCATAAAGCAATTACTCACAAGTAAAATTTTGCTGAAGATAATTCAGAAATGGTTGCTGCAGTAGGTGGACAGTGAACTAAATAAAAGTCAAGCTGGGTTCAGAAAAGGACTTGGAATGAGAGGTATTAAAGCAGAATCACATGGATCTTGTCTGAAAGCAGAGAACACCAGAAAGATGCTTTCCCTTTGTTTCACGGGCTATGCAAAGGCATTTGACTCGGCGGATCATAAGAAAGTATGGATATCAATTTAAAGCAAGGAAATTCCAGAGCATTTAATTATGCTCATTCAGAAACTGTACATAGACCAGCGGCTCTCAAACTTGGGGTCGTGCCACTTTTGGAGGTCGAACGATTTCAAAGGGGTCTCCCAATTCATAACAGTAGCAAAATGACAGTCATGAAGTAGCAACAAAAATAATTTTATGGTTGGAGGGTCACTACAACATGAGGAACTATATGAAAGGGTCACGGCATTAGGAAGGTTACGAACCACTGATGTAGACCAGGAAGCAGTCCACTGAACAAAACAAGGGAATGTTGCATGCTTTAAAATCAGCAAAGGTGTGCATCAGGATTGTATCCTTTCATCGTATTTATTTAATTTGTAGGCTGAGCAAATAACTTGAGAAACTGGGCAATATGAGAAAGAACGCAGCATCAGGATGGGAGGAAGGTTTACTAACAAGTAGGGCTATGTGGATGATACAGCCTTGTTTGCTGAAAGTGGACGATTTAAAGCGCTTGCTTATGAAGATCAAAGACTACAGCCTCCCAAAGGGTATTTATAGAGCTCTCGATAAAGACATGTACATATACAAATATATTATATGAGGATGGGGAAATAGATCTATGAGCCTACATTTATAGATTTAGTATTAAGGTAGCAGAAGG
>NW_022106084.1:9009590-9012020 GCF_000313985.2 Echinops telfairi
CTACCTGATAGCCCCTAACAAATCCAAATTCCAAGCTTGCCCTTGAGAGACTTTGCTTATCTGGATCTCATGCTTATGTTGAAGGTCAAATAGCTGCCCTCTCATATGCATGTGAAAGTTGGGCAATGAACAAGAAAGGCCACAGAAGAATGAATGCATTTGAATTATTGAATTATGGTGCTGGTAAAGAATATCGAAAGTATCATAGACTACCAGAAGAGCAAACAAATGCTCCTGTGCAGTGAAGATGGCAATACTGTCTCATATGTTTTGGGCATGTCATCAGGAGGCATCAGTCGCTGGAGAAACACATCATTCTTGGCAAAGGGGAGAATCTCTGAAAAAGAGGCCGGCCCTCAGTGAGAGGGACTGGCAAAGTGGCCATCACCATGGGCTCCAACAGCCCCGTCAACAGCACCCAGAACAGCCAGTCTAAGCTTGCTCATGCTGAAGGGCAATAAGCAAGCAGCCCACCTCGCCTGGAGAACCGTGCCAGCAGGGTTCAGCTCAGCCGTCCTTTCTCCAATCTCAGTGACAGAGTGGTTGATGTTTTCTTGCAACAGCTTAAGGAGAAATCAAAACCAGCATTGGCTGCTGTCTTCTGTAGTCTCTGAGAGTTCTGTCAGCAAAGAGAAGCATCTTTTCCTTCTCTTCCTTTGTGTGTGTGTGAATCCCCTTCAAAGCTGGGAGTCCCAAGGGACGCCAGCAGCCTGCTCTCAGTTGTGTATAAAATGTGACCATCTTCTGACATGAAGGGCGGTGGCATCGCGGGCACATACCGATTCTCTGAGAATTTCTTCCATTTCAAAATGAGACCCAGCGCAACCTGCTCTTCACCCTCCCGGGGCCACAGGTTTAAATGACCAAGGGTGACAGGACTGTCAAGACAGGTTTCAATCAATTAAAGGAATGGGAGTCCTTTTGCTCTGCCCTCCTTCTGTAAACAGCTCAGAAGATGGCGACTTTGAGAAGGCGGTGGGGAAGCAGTGACGTCTGTATTGAGGCCCAGCTGCTTCTGCAGGCAAACACGAGTGCAGTCTACCCCGTAGAAGGCCGTGACCAGGCTTGCTTTCATGATAGAAGAGGAGACCATATCTGAGTAGTTTTAAAAGGAGTTTAAGATTTAAGATATGTTTGTGAAAAACATATTCACCATTTTGAATAATAAAAAAAAATCTTAACAAAGCTCATGGTGCTGGCATTGGGTTAGACAGCGATGTTTCATGATGAGCTCTCTTGCTTCATCACCTTTATCAGTTCTGCCAGGTTCTAAAGGAGACAGTTTGTCAAAAGAAGTGACTAATTCATTACAAAAAATAAGTGATAAGGGGTATTTAGCTGCTGTAATGGGGAGACTGCTCAGAGAGGTGGATTCTTGGCTACGAATGTTGACTTTCTGCTCTCCCCAGCCCAGCGACTGGCATTCAACAAAGCCTATCAAGTTTTCAGCGATTAAATTCAGCGCTGCTTCATTCTGAATGGCCTTAGGCCATTAAAACTCCTCAGCGAGTCCAAGAATGCTTCGGTTCTTGTCCTTTCGTATTTTCACTTTTAGTCATTTTCATCTGAGGACAATACACAGTGAAAGATGGCTGATCAGATTGCCTGGGTCCACATTCTACTTCCACCAACTAAGCCGTGTGGCCTGAATGGTTAATGTGTTAGGCTGGGTTGTCTAAAAGAGACAAAACCAGTAACCTTCATATAAGTACACGAAACAGCCGTATTTCAAGAAGTAACCCCACATCAAGCAGGCATCCCAGTCTGGTCCAATTCAAGTCCATACATGCCATGGAAGCCAGAGCCGTTGAAACCCACCAGCCACTCCTTGGGAGAGAGATGGAGAGATGGTCCCATTAAGACTCACCACCGTTACAAACCCCACAGAGAGGCTCTGCTATATCCTATAGAGTTGCCAGGAATTGGAATGGACTCATTGGAAGTGCTATAACTTGTATCTATATTTTAAACAGGGCCGTTACCTAAAAGCTATATGCTAGGTATTTGCCTAGCTAGCATCCTACTTTTGTCTGTGGATATCAGAAGGGTAGGGCTCTGGAGCGGGATATCTTGGGAAGCATTGGTCAAATTGTGAACCTCCATGGGGTTCAGTTTCCTTAACTGGCGATACAAAAGTAGTATGGAGTTCCTAGCACAACATTGACAATACATGAAATATGACGTGTAAAAGCTAAAACAAACTCACTGCCACGGAGCCAATTGCTACTTATAGGGACAGGGTAGAAGCGCCTTTGTGGGCTTGGAGCCTGTAACTCTTTATGGGAGTAGCATGCCTCCTCTCTCTTGTGGACGGGCTGGTGGTTCCAAGTGGCTAACTTTGTGGTTAGCATTGTTTAAAACTAAAAGACAGGCATTCCTCTCCAAGAGCCGGTGTATATTACATAGGAAACTTAAATACACACACACACA
>NW_022106084.1:9012559-9030502 GCF_000313985.2 Echinops telfairi
AATTTAGAGAATGACTTAGAGAAACAAAACATTTGAAAAGTGTGTCTCAAGAAAACCCCCAACTCTTCCAAGGAAGCCCCATTAGTCAGCTGTAACAGGAGGACTCTCCCCCAGCTGCACTGCAAATCTCTCCATAATCTGCCATGGAATCCCACGGACTCTTCTTGTAGGAGTTCTGAAGTCTGCCCATTCCCCTTCCCCTCTACTCTTGTTCCAGAATGTTATTATTATTGACATTTCTCAAAAAAAAAAAAAAAAGGAAATAAAGCTTCTGATTTGACCAGGCAGACTCCTCTGTCTGCATTCTGGCCACTCTGTGGTTGTCCCCGAGTCCAGTACTGGCTGCTCTCGATTGCAGCAGCCTTTCCTCATTGTGCAAGGGCAGCACTGTGATCATTTAAGCACAGCTTCTAATTTCTTAATTAGCCTCACTCATCTCAAGTCTGTCTTCTTTTCACAGCCCCTAGGACAAGCTTTGTCCAGGGAAACATCAGTCACTTATCTGAACTTGCATCCTTTCTTTGCTCCTTTAAACGAAGCTGCAAGGATATTAATTATATTTGTGTGAGAAAGGGCAAGAGGAAACTTGTCAGATGTTACATGCTAATCCTGGTGCTCTAGAAGGTTTTAAAATTGGTTCTTAAGACAGGTTGGCAGTAATTGGAGAGCCCAGGATATTGGAGCTGGACTCACCAGCCAGGAATCCAGACGGAAGGGGAAGGTATATTGAAACTGTGACAGAAAGTCAATACGAATCTTAGCAGAAGTCAGGGATGCTTCAGCAATGGTGGACAAGGCCAGGGGCCAAATGTTAGGAGTCTGATTGCCAAGGGAGAGCTGCGTGTCTGGCTCTCCTCCCATGCTGGTTCTTACTGCTGAGGAAGAGCAGGACTTGTGAGATGCCACCTTGGATAAGTGAATATTCTATGTCCCATCCCTTTAGCCATCAAGATCATTTCCTATCAATGGTATCGGTCCTGAAAGGAGTCTTGCTGGCAGAAGGGGTTAAACATTAAGGCTGCTAACCACAAGGTGGGAGGTTCAAATTCACCAGCTATGCCAATAGAGAAAGATGAGACTGTCTTCTCCCGTGAAGGTGGACCGTCTTCAAAACCCTAGGTAGTTGTACTCTGTCTCTAGGGTCCCCATGGGTCAGAGTCCACTCAAGGGCAGTGGGTTTGATTTTGTGGTCAGTTCTCAGAATGCAGTGACCCCCAGACACGTGTTGGTGTTACTGCCTTGATCAAATTTTAGAGCAGGCCCAGATTATAGACATACTAGCATACAGGGTCGCTTCATTTTATTTTACAAACAGCCTACCCACCAGTTATTAAAACAAAGGATGCTTAAATATTAGCTTAGTTGTTAGTTTGAATCAGGTAATATTTCTGTGTCTTCGTCTTTTGTCTTCTCCCAGCTGCCTCTTAACTCTCTCTTTCAAGCAACATTAAGTAAAAAAATAAAAAATTTTAAAAAGCACAAAACAGTGCTTGTTGGGCCTACTAATAAACAACCATCATGCGTTGACTCTGGTTCATGGCCACCCCATCATATGGATCAGAGTAGAAGTCTACATTACTGGGTTCTCAACGGCTGATGTTTCAGAAGTCAATATCCAGACCTTTCTTCTGAGGTGTTTCTGGGTGGATTCAAACCTCTAATCTTTTGGTCACAAGTAGCCCCCATGAAAACCGAGCTAAACAAAGCCAACTACCCTCGAGTCCATTCAGACTTTGAGCACCCCTCCCTAGGGTTTCTGAGCTTGTAAATCTGTATGGGCGCACACATGCCTCTCTTGCTCCCTCAAAGTGGCGGGTGTGTTTGAACTGTCCATCTTGCAGTTAGCAGCCCAATGTCTACCCATAGCACCGCCATGATCCGCATGTCTATTGAATGAGAGAGCAGCAGATCAGGAGTCAGAGGAAGGCCAGGCTGTTCAAAAAGGCCACTGCTTTGACGGAGGCAATAAAATATCATGTTTCATATATAGCAACACTCCAAAAGTCAACCAAATCTTTGCATGGGAGGGACTCTGTGGGTTCCATACTAGAGACTTTATATTTATAACATCTCCCTATTAGTGGTATTAAGTTTTTGTCTTCCAAAATTAAATGGAAAAAATACACCCAAATATCCCTTAAGCGTATAATTTAGAATATAAACAAAGGCAAAATTGAGATCTTTGAAGTTCAAGGCCTTTCATAACCGGCTAATAGTAATTAATATCAAAATATAGAAGAGAGCTTCAAAAAGTTCCTAAAGAAAATACCATTATTTTTTATTTTTCCATAACATTTTGAAGCCCGGTCACAGATATGTATATGTATCTTATAATTACTTCCCTATGTTAAGATAGACTAGACAGACAGAAATATTTCTAAGTAATCATTTCTGTGGTACTGTTGTTGGCTGCCATCTGGTCGGCGCTGACCCTGCCCAGCAGAGCGCAACACTGCCTGGTCACAGGCCATCCTCACAGTTGTTCCTATCCTGACCCCAGGGATGCTGCCCCTGGGGCCATTCATCTCCTCGAGAGCCTTCCTCCTTTTCCCAGACCCTCCACTTTACCCAGCATGAGGTCCTCCTCCAGGGATGGGTCTCTCCCAACACGACAACAAGTCCAACATTGTAAGATAAAGCCTTGCCATCCGGGCCTCTCAGGAGCACTCTGGCCTTACTTCTTTCAATCAGTTGGTCCCTCCAGCAGTCATGGCATTTTCAATATTCTTCAACGGCACCCCGTCCCCCCTTCATTTCTGTAGAAATGTAGAGAGTGTAGAGAGAAGCCACTTCCGGCGTGCTCACAGGACCGCAGAAATGGCTTCCTTCTGTCGTGACTGCACACGTACACACCCTCTTCGATAGCAATGCGGCGGAAAAGCTGTTCCTTTTCTTCTACACGCCCACTCCCCAGGAAGACTCCTTTTCCGTTTCAAAACTGCCACTGTGCCACCGGTGCCTTGGGGGTCTGGGAACCCTAGGGTCACTTTTACATTCAGGACTGTTTCACTGTCAAAATGTAATGATGTGTTCGCTCCACAGAAAGCAAGTGCCGTTGGCCTCCCAAAAGCCTGCTTCGGTTTTGCCACTTAGGTGAATGGTTCCACCACAAACATGGGCTAGAGGCATCGCTGCGTTACCATCATGCGAGCTTTGCCTTCCTTTGCTGTTCCAACTCTCCACAGAAAGGGCATTAAACAATCTGGAGTACTTATACACTTATTGACCATATTCCTTGAAGGTCTTTATTTTTAAAAAGCCTAAAAGCAATGCACCGGGTAATTGCGAGATTAAATAGTGACTCCTGCTTCGCTGTTGTATACATTATTGACTGTTTCCTGGAAACAACAATAGATCTTGGGACCCGGGGTAAATGAGGGATTCAGTACTGATTTCGGTCCAATAGTCACACATACCAGTGCTGGTTTTGCGCGCATTGCTCTGATTGTCACGCTCTCAGCCAAACCCAGACCCACTGCTGCCGAGTCAAATCTGCCTCACAGCCACCCCGAGATCGGGGTTCCAGGACGGTCAATGTCTACAGGAGCAGACAGCTTCATTGTTCTCTTACAGAATGGCTGGTGGGTTTCAACCACTGACTTTGTGGCTAACAGCACAATGAATAGCACACATCACAACCTGAACTCCCTAGATCACGCATGTCCTTACTGTGCTCCTGGTCCCGACAGCTGCATCTTTGCTTCCACCTTTTCCAGCTCAATGCCGAAGGGAAAACGTGGCCTGCTATTACAAGGTGCAGGAAGCGTCAGGAAACAGAGACAACTATGTTCAAGCAGTACATTAACCACACTTACAACCTTCAAGTCAAGGAACTTTCCATTGGGTACAAAATGCACATCCACCGCTGTGGAATCCATTCCAACTCCTAGTGAGCCTCCAGGAGAGGGTAGAAGTGCTCCTACGGGTTTCTGAAACTGTAATCAGCAAAGAGCATGAAGGTGGGCTTCTCTGGCCTGGAGGCAAGAGTCAAACACACCTCTTTGTTCCATCTTGGATTACGTATTCTGACCCCAACGGTTCCTGCCAGGTCGCTCTATATCTATGCTGGTTTGATAATCGGTTGTGATGACCACTAGGCACTCACCGACAATACACAGAATTAAGGGGGTTCATTAGGAAAGTCCGCAGGCTACCACAAGTCAAGAGCAGCAAACAGCACAGGTAGAGTAACTTGTATTCTCCACCAGCAGCAAAGCCGTTCTCTGGATCTCAGGCTTTCAGCCTAGCAGTGTAAGTCTCTCTACAGACCTCAGTCCGTCAGGCACAGGTACCCTTGGCTTTGGCCTCTGCTTCCAGGAAAGCAGTCTGCCCGTTGCTCTGTCCAACAGTTCCATCGGCTCAGTACAGAGAGGGTACCCCTGGTCTCGGTCTCGGTGCCACTCCTCTGAGTCTCCATGCCACAATCTCCGATGCATCTGGTCTCTAAGGCCACTGCAGCACAGATCTTGAACTTGCTCTCCTAAGGTCCTTGGGATTTTCTCTCTGATGCTGCTTCAAAGAAGGCTCATCCTTATAGCCAGGGGTTGGTAGCAAAAACTGACTAATCCCTTCTCTTAATGATACACACACCCTGTTTGCATGCTCTCACCCCCCGTCATTTGGTGGAATTTAAAGAGACTTGGGTCGAAGAACCACTGAGAGATTTCACTCCACTCCACTGTAAATCTTTGGCATCGAAAGTGTCATCGTCTCCCATGGAGTAGCTGGTGATCAAGGCCAACTTGCATTTAACAGTCCAGCATGGGAACACTGCAAAGCCAATCTAAATTGTCTTAACAGTAACAATAATGTCTCCTGTTCTAGGGGGTTAAAAGAATTTAGACCCTCTAGGTATACTCCAGAGCCCTGGTGGTGCTGTGGGCTCGGCTTTATGAGCTTGCTAATTGCAAAGTCAGTGGTTCAAACCAACTAGCAGCTTTTCAAGAGAAAGATGAGGCTGTGTGCTCCAGTAAAGATTCACAGTCTCAGGAATGCTGTACAGGGTCAGTGTGCGGAAATCAAGATGATAGGAGTGGGTCTAGTATAAACTCACTGCCATCCAGTTATCCGGCTCATAGCACTCCTGTAGGACAAGGTCAAACTGCCCTGGTGGGTTTCCAAGACTGTAACTCTTTACAGGCATAGAAAGCCTCATCTTTTGCTCACGGAGCAATTGGTGGTTTGTAATGTTGATTCACATTACATGACCTGGAACATTTTAATAGTATACATATTTGAATAGAATGCATCCCTTTCATCCCCAACGACTACTTAGAAATACAAACAGACAGCTCAGCGTTTACAAATGTTCGCAGTTTGAATGATGATTTAAGCTCAGCTGGTCCTCACTTCCATGTCTTGGAGCACTATAACTTTCCCTTGAATAATTGAAGAAAATTGCATTATCCTTAGGATGCGTACTCCCGCAGATGCTCAGGCAAGATAACACAAAGCCAAATACAGGGTTTTGCCCTGTGGAAGAGGAAAACTGCAGACCAAATAGATTAATTCAAGGTGACATTTGTGCACAGGTGATTTAGCATTTTGAAAATAATGCCAATGTCTATTTTAATTGTGGGTAACAGCCAACCTTGGAAACAAAACGGACCTTTAAATGAATAGAGAAATACAATTATGTTTACCACTAGACTATTCTTGGTAACCTTTTAATTAAGTTGGTCCTTGGGATGATAGGTTCTGTGCCAACTGGACTTGACCGTCATTCACAGTGGTTGCTAGTTATTTGGTCGTCTTTCCCCATGGGATCTGCTATCAGCACCCAGTCAGTTGAAAGGGGGTCTCCTTGGGGGTGTGGTCTGCTTCCAATATATACTTTTTGCTGGATCTGAGTTATGGGTCACCATCATCTGCCCTCAGGATCTTCGAACTTGATTCAGTGGCCTGCCATATTGCTCTCCAATCCTGACCCAACCGTTATTAGCCTCACAATCCATAAGTGAGCAGTCAGCCATCTTGTTGCTAACGATGGATTCATTCATCTCCAAAGCCAGCAGCCTGTCATCTGATTTGTCAACCTTGTGTTCACCACCCACTAAAGCTACATGAATCCAGAAAAGACCCCAGCCTGCTACCTGATCCATGGACTTGTAATGTTCCAGCCTCTACAACTCACTAGCCATTTCTTAGAGATAAATCTCAATCTCTCTCATTCTCAAATATATATACACAAACACAGACCCCCCCCGAAAAAGCCAAAAAAACCTCACTGACATTGACTTTATTCAGACTCAAAAGCTTTCTTTTGAGGCTGTAAATCTTTACACAGAGTCAGAAAGCCTCATTCCCCGCCCCCACTATACTGCAGTTTGTGGTTTTGAACCATTGCGATTCACAGCATGTCTATTTATATGCCCCTATAGGACAGGGCAAAACCACCCCTGTGAGTTTCTGAGACTATAACTCTGTACAGGAGTAGAAAGTCCTGTCTTTCTCCTGCAGAGAAGCTGGTGGTTTTGAACTGCTGACTGTGCAATTCACAGCCCAACAAATAACCACTACACAACCAGACCACCTTCATATAAGTTACAATCTTAGAAACCCAGGGGACCAGTTCTACCCTTTCCTATAGGGTTGCTATGGGGTGTAATTGACTTGATGATTGTTTCATTTTAGGGGGAGAGAGGGAAGAGGGAGAGGGAGAGAGAGAGAATGAAATCAGGTAGCATATTCATAGCTACACCGAGCTGCTAACTTCAAGGTCAGCAGTTTGAGACAACCAGTTTTGCTTCTTGAGAGAACTCAGCCTTCAGCCAAAACAAACCAACAAAACCTCACTGCCATCGAATCAATGCTGACTCATTATGGCCCTATAGGACAGGGTAGAACTGACCCCTGTGAGTTTCTGGGACAGTAACTCTTTATGGGAGTGATATGCTCTTTCTCCCAAAGAATGGCTGGCGGTTTGGAACAGCTGACCTTGAAGATCAAAGCCTAACACGTTACCACTATGTTATCAAGGCTCCTTCAGTCAAGTGAATCTTAATCCTCAAAGTAGCATCTTTTTTTCTTATGGGTTGGTGATTTTCATTAAAGGAAAACATTCTTCAACCAATACTTAATAGCTGGTTGGCAAAAATATCTCTGGCAATCACATCACTATTTTTATGACTGATAATAGCTTCAAAGAGATGTCTGTCAACAGGCAAAAGCAAAGGCTTACAGGGTGAATTCTAAACTAGTCAGACTGGCAATCAAGGCCTTCTGCAGTGAGTGCAAGCCCTGGAGGGGCGTGTCCCTGCAGTACGACCAGTGGTGTAGTTGAGTCCACGGAGGATCAGTTCTGGTGTCCAACAGAGTGGGTTTAAATATCAGCTAAGCCACCTTAGCTGTCAAACTGTTAAGAAATTATTTGCACTTCCTGAGCCTTCATTTGCACCTATATAAACTGGGATATGGAAATCTATATGTCCATGAATTGCAAAGATCATATATGTCACTGAAGACATAAAATGCCTACACACCATAGCTGTGCCTATTCTCTGCCACATGTAATAACATTATATCCGAACACACAGCTTAGGGAGCCAGCCTCCTGATACCCTTTTCTCATTCACCAAAGGAAAAGAGAGGACGAGATAAAACCATTAGCTTATCAGAATGATTTAGAGAGGCTGAAAGTAAAAACTGGGCTTGAGTGAATCTGACATGTCTGGCATTGCTAACATTAGAATGCTGGGCTGTCAACTTAAATGAACTGATCTTTTGCCTTTTCATTGCTGGTAAAACCTAAGGAGAGGAGCGGCCTTCCAAAATAAAGGAAAGGAACTAAAGAGGAAATTCTACCGCCTTTTTTTCTTTGTATTTATGTTGGTCACCTGTGAATTTTAGCAGCTCTGAAGAATCAAAATTTGCTGTAATGTCACCTCCAAAATATAAGGTGCAGAAACACCACTTTGCTTTTCTTTGAAACACAAACAGCAGGAGAGAGAGGGGTGGAGGAGGGTGGAGAGAAAGAGGTAGAGAGAAAAAATATGAGAATGGCGATGAATATATGTAAATATCTATCTTTTCCAAAAGTAACACACACAGCCATGCATCCTTACCATGCTATTAGATTGGTCACTGGCACTAAAACATGCTTGCATGTGCAGGATCAATTATCTCATGTAACAGGGCAGGGTTCTAAGAGAAGAGCTGTTTTGACACCTTGCTCCATTATTCTCTTTTTTTAGATAAAAGAGATGAGAGCAGACCTCAGCTTTTGATATTTTACACGATTGCTCACAAAGCTCTGCGAAACACGCAGAGACATCTCTTGCTGAGCCGGCCTATTTGAAGCTATTCTTCAGAAAGGCAATGTCCAGTGACGTGAAGAAGGAAACACTAGTGGCTGCCTAATCTTGCTTGGAGTCCTGGTGAGACAGATTGCTAACTGCAGGGTTCGGGGTTCAAGCCCACAGGAGCAAGGTGGCACGTGTGCTCCCTTAAAGGTTTGCAGCCTCAGAAACCCTAAGGACAGTTCTACTCTGTCCTGTAGGGTCGCTAGGAATTGGGATTGACTTGATGGCAGTGGGCATTTATTTTGCTGTGAGTGTGGGCTCTGTCTGGAATCTTCAAAATCGACTAAGTCGGAGTCCTGGGTAGGGGTAGGTGGCCAAGGAGTTCTGCCATGTAGGATTCTGGGTGCCATGGCATCAAAACGAGTGAAAGGTCAGAGCTCAGGGTGTATAGCTTTAAGAGTCTTTACTGTTAGCTCCGGTCCTGTGAGCATGTTGAGAACGGCACCAAAGATGCGTCACTGATTCCCAGCCCACGTGGAGGTGAAGGGTCTTTTTTTTTTTTTTTTTTTGAGGTGAAGGGTCTTGAGTAAGAAAGTGGGTACTAATAACTCGGAAAGCGAGAGAACATTGGCTAAAAATGTCTGACTTATGGCTCATCGTGCCAAACAGTGAACCATGGAAAGCCATTTGGAAATCAATAAAGCAAAATGCCTTCTAATGTTCAGATACTCTATCATTTCTGAGCCTATTTTGTCAGCATCAGGCTGATTGTGGAGATGTTTGCCCAAAGGCAAGATAAAGAGGCAACATGTAATTAAGGGTGAAGGCACAGAGAGCCATCAAGATAGCCTTATGGTGGGAGACTCAGTAATAGCACTTTCCATCTTTCTTGATTCTCAGGAGACTTGATAAGTGTGAAAAATGTGATACTTTTTTTTTTCTACCCAAGACCCCTGAATCGAGGTCTATATAAGGGCTCTGTTCTTGGTTCTGTCTTAGTTAATGTTTTAAAGTGGCACATGTACTAAAGGGCAGCGGAGGATCCACTTATTTGAGCTCCTCTGGCTTCCCTGTTGCCAGGAGACATGCATCAGATATGCCTCCATGCTGCATCATTTGCTACCAATTCTGACACCCACCGTTCCTCCCACACCTCTCTACATCCAGGCTGGGTTCAATGATCGGTGGCAATGACCACACTGCACTCACAGACAGCATTCACATTTAAGGGAGCTGATTAGAGAAGTCAATAGGTTACCACAAGTCAGGATCAGCAAACAGTAACGAAACAGTCATTGGTCTCCGCAGGCACCTGCCAAATCTCTCTCTAGTCCCGAATCTCTCAGTCACATGGTCCCTTGGCCTTTGCCTCCATGGGCCAGGAAGGCAGCTTGCCAATCACTCTGATCCACAGTTCCTTAGTCTTAGGCCAGATGAAGAGAAGGTATACTGCATAGTCCTCTGAGTCTCCGTGCCCCAGTCTGCGCTGCACCTGGTCTTGGTGGCCTCCACTGCTATAGACAGAGAACTTGGACATGCCCTTTCAAGGTCCTTGGGATTCCTCTCTCTGCTGCTGCTTCAAAGAGGGCTCATCCTTATAGTTAGGAGTGTGGTAATGAAAATCAACCAGTGCCCTCGATTCAGTGTTACATAAGTCCTGTTAGCATTCATCCCCTCCAATCATTTGGTGGCAGTTACAAAGATGTGGACAGAAGAACCATAGTGAGAAACTGCACTGCACCACAGAGCTGCTGCACAAGCATTGGACTACTCATGGCAAAGCTGATGGCTCAGACTCACAGGCAATCTGAGCAGGAGTTCATCAGAAGACCAGTGAGGCTCTCTGCTCTTGGAAAGATTCCCAACCGCAGTAACTTTACATAGGGTGGCTGTGAGTCTGAATATATGAATGCCAATGGGTCTGGTTTGGAAGTTCTAAAGGCTTAGGGTACTCAGCTGTGAAACAAAAGACTGGAGTTTTGAGACCCTCTCCAGAGGAAAGGTCTACAGATCTTCTAAAACAAAAACAAAACTAAAAATCTCAGTCTTTGAAAATCCTAGGGAGCAGAGCTCTCCGCTAACACACATGGAGTCACAATGCATTTGCAGCAACTCAACAGCAGTAGTTTCATTTATTTTATTTTTAAAAAGAATTTTGTCGGCTAAGTATGAATGTTGGTGTCATTATAGTCAAGTTTACAGATGACAAAAAGCTAGAGGGAAAGGTTGCTAGCTATTGAGCAGGGTCTTCCTGTAACTGACCTGGATCTTTAGCAAGGCACAAGGCCTTGTTGAATGAGGTTAGTATTTTCTAGCCTCCTTGGAAGCTGAGTGTTGGCATGTACATAATCCAAGTGCAAATAAAATGCTACATACGACTTCTGGATCTGGAGAGGCAAGGGTTTCCATGAGCCTTCCTTCTTCCTACTGACCATGAAGTTGGAGAGAAGGCTGAAGTTGGTTCAGTGTGCTAGGCTTCATCCTTGAGACGGCGAAGTACAAATATCAGCTGAAGCCCGGGGGCCATGAAGTTCCCAGAGCAGCAGGACTTCTCCAATGGACACATCATATCATGAGAAAGGAAGCCTCCGCCTGGTGTCAGTCAGCGTGTTCAGGACTTTTACTGGTTTACAGCAGATTCCCAGACCTTTGTTTTGAGGTGTTTCTAGGTAGGTTTAAGCTCCCCACTTCTTGGGTATGGTTTGAGTGCTTAACTGTTTGCACCCCAAGGACGCCAGCTGCTCCTCATCATAATGATGGATCTCTGAATCTGGATACAAAGCAGCATCCAATTTTAACTCCTGTCACTGCTGTCAGTCACTACTGAGTCCGTCTGCGTCACGGTGGTCTTCCATGTGCAGAGTAGAAGCGTGTTCTGTAAGAGCTTCAAGCTGAGGCTTCGCAAGCAGATCAACATGCCTGTGGTCCAGGGCAACTCTGGACTGGGTAGCCAACCTCTCTGCTAACAGCTGCGCACTGACGTCTTTGTCTACTCAGGGACTGCTCACACTGTAGCAGAAATGAAGGAGCTAAATGAAACAATACCTACTAGGAGTGTTTCTCGCTATGATTGAGTCCATTCTGACTCACAGAGACCCAAAAGACAGGGTAGATCTGCCCCTGTGGGCTTCCAAAACAATGACTCTTCCTTTTTTCTGTTTAAAAATCACCTTATTGGCAGGTCTTACAAATAACATAACATTCCATAGTCCAATTACATCAAGCAATGTTGTACAATTGCTACCACAATCAATTTCAAAACATTTTCTTTCTTCTTGAACAACTTGGTATCAGATCCCCTTTATCACCTCCCTCCCCCATATCTTACACAATCCAATGTATCCATTCACATATAGTTCTGTCGTTTGGCCCCATCAAGTGGGGCCATACAGTCATCACTGCTATCAGTTCCTCATCCTCCTCCCTTCGCTCTTCCTGAACCCTCAGGGATCCATTACTCTTGTAACCGTTTCTGATGGATTATCTATCTTGACTATCATTGAGGGTTTTCTATTTATTGCCTAGTCATTGCTGTTGGCTTTTATTTATTTATATTTGTTTCCTTTGTATGATTTTTTTTTATGATTGTGTTTTGTATGGTTTTCTGTATAAGCGATCCATGACAGATGAAGTAGAAAACCTCATCTTTCTCCTGAGAAGTGGGTCGTGGTTTCCCACTGCTGACCTGATGGTTAACAGGCCAAAGCATATCCACCAGGGCTTGTAGCAACTCCAAAAGCCAAGGAGTCCTTAGGTTACATGCATAAAAGCAGATTACCTAGAGGCCAGGTTCCTCACCCCAGATGGCTCCAGGGTCTACAACTGAACAAAGCAGATGAGGAAGAGACTATGTAAAGTACATGCCCCACCTATGAATGGAGTCCTTGTCCATTGTCAGGTGATAGATGCTTTTCAGGAATGAGGGTTGAGGCTTGGCGGACTTTCTGATTTTTCCCTACAGTTAGGCATCTATATTTTGATGTGGCATCTCCATTCATTTCTAAACAACGATCATACATTTTAAAAATTTTCAATGAGGTACAACATATATATTTTTTAAATCCTGTATGAAAGCCAGGTCACCTTTCATGCCACCTTGCAGATAAGAGAAATGGCAGCTCCAATCTTTGGTGAGCCCACATCTGGAGTAGAACGTTTGTCTTGGACACCACACTTAAGATTATTACTGGGCAATAATGGCAAATCAGGGCCGGGAACAAAGATTTGGCTTTGGAGTCAGGAAGACCTGAATTTGAATCTACGTCTTACTCATAATATGGCTGCCAATAATTTCACTAGCCTTTCTTCAGTTGTCCCGTCTATACAGTGGGGTTGTGTGTAATCATGATATCTCCCTCCTTAGGACTTTGTGGGGATTAGGTGAATTAATTGGTTCAATGAGCAAGGCTTGTGCATATATGTTTTAACCTAAACAGGAAATGAGGATACTTGAAAATATGCTTAGTAAGAAAAAGTTGCATGAACTAGAACAGTGGTTCTCAACCTGTGGGCCGTGACCCCTTTGGGGGGGTGTGTTGAATGATCCTTTTATAGGGGCCGCCTGATTGATAACAGTAGCAAATTATAGTGATGAAGTAGCAATGAAAATAATTGTATGGTTGCGGGGTCACCACAACATGAGTAACTGTATTAAAGAGTAGTGGCATGAGGAAGGTTAAGAACCACTGAACTAGAACGATCCTCAGATTACAAATGATCAAAGAACAACATGATATTTGCCTTCAAATATTTGCCTGCCTGTGGGGTGGCTTAGCCTTGTTTAAGAGGCTCAAGCTCCAAAATGGATAGCAACATGTGGAGAGAGTTAAAGGGTGATATCTTTAGATCTAGTGAAAGTCATAATCACATGATCCCCTGGACCCTACTGTCCCCAAATATGATATGGCAGCTTCCTTTTCGTAGTTGTTGTTGTTGTGTTGTTAGGTGCCATGGAGTGGAACGTGACCCATAGCACCCTATGCACGACACAATGTTGCAGGGCCCTGCGCCATCCTCACAATCATCCCTATACCGGAGCCCATGGATGCAGCCACCATGTCAATCCATCTCCTTGAGAGCCTTCCTCTTTTTTGCCACCCCTCCATGATGTCCTTCTCCAGTGACTGATCTCCCCCGACAATATGTTTGAAGTATGCAAGATGAAATCTTGCCATCCTTGCCTCTAAGGAGCACTCTGGCCTAACTTCTTCCAAAACAGATCAGTTTGTCCTTTTAGCAGTCCATGGTACTTTCAATATTCTTCTCCAGCACCACAATTCAAATGAGTGTTTTCTTCTACGGTCTTTTTTATTCAATGTCTAACTTCCACATGCATGTGATGTTATGGAAAATACCAAGGGTTAGATGAGGCACACGTCCGTCCTCAACATAACATCCTTGCTCTTCCGTACTCTAAAAGGGTCTTATGCAGTACATTTACCTAATGTAATACATCTTTTGATATCTTGACTGCTGCTTCTGTGAGCATTGACTATGGATCCAAGTAAGACAAAATCCTTGACAACTTCAACCTTTTCACCACTTATGATGTTACCTATTGGTCCAGTTGTAAGGATTTTGGTCTTCCTTACATTAAATTGTAATCCATACTGAAGGATACAATCCTCGATTTTTATCAGCAAGTGCTTCAATTCCTCCTCACATTCAGCAAGCAAAGTGTGTCATCTGCATACTGGAGATTGTTAAGCTTTCCTCCAAGCCTATGCCACATTCTTCTTCATAGAATCCAGCTTTTCTGATGGTTTGCTCAGCATACAGATTGAACAATTATGGTGAGAGGATACAACCCTGATGCACACTTTTTCTGATTTTAAACCAGGCAGTATTTCCTGGTTCTGTTTGCACAACTGCTTCTTGGTCCATATAGAAGTTCTGAATGAGCACAATGAAGCGTTCTGGAATTCCCATTGCTCTCAAGGTTACCCACAGTTTATTATGGCCCACACGATTGAAAGCCTGGGCATATTCAATGAAACACAAGTAATCATGTTTCCTTTATTCCTGCTTTCAGCCAAGATCCATTCACCATCAGCAGTAATATCCATGTCCTCCTCTGCATCCGGCCTGAACTTCTGGCCATTCCTTGACATGTACTGCTGCAACCATTGTTGGATGATCTTAAGCAATATTTTACTTCTGCACACTACCAATGATATTGTTGTATAGGATGAGCACTCGGTTGGGTCAGCCTTTCTTGGGAATGGGCACGAATATGGATCTCTTCCAGTCAGTTGGCTATGTAGCTGTCCTCACATTTCCTGACATAGACGAGTGAGTGCTTCTTTAGCTTCCTTAAACATGCCAGTGGGTATTCCATCAATTCCTATAGCCCTGTTTTTGGCTGATACATTAAATGCAGTTTGAACTTCTTCCTTCAGCACTGTCTGTTCTTTCTCATAAGCTACCTCTTGGCACGGTGAACTGTTCCCGTAGTTTTTTTTGGTACAGTGACTCTGTATCTTTCCATCTTTTCTCCATGCTTTTTGCATCATTCAATAGTTTGTCTATAGAATCTCTCAAAAGTGCAACGTAAGGCTTGGGTTTTTCCTTGAGTTCTTTCCGTTTCAGAGATGCGGAATGTGTTCTTCCCTCTTGGTTTTCTAATTCTAGGTCTTTGCACATTTCATTACACTGTTTGGCTTCGTCTTCCCAAGCAGCTCTTTGAAATTTCCCATTCAGCTCTTTGACTTCATCTTTTCTTCCATTCCCTTTAGCTACTCTAGGTTTAAGAGCAGGTTTCGGAGTCTCTTCTGATAAATGCTTTGATCTTTTCTTTCTCGCTTGTCTTTGTAATGACCTTTTGCTTTCTTCATGCATGGTCATCTGGTGACCTCTTCATGACGAGTGACAGAAAAGCTCATCGGGTCTTCTGTCATTAGTGTTGAACGTATCAAATCTGTTCTTGAGACGTTCTCAGAATTCAGGTGGGGTAGACTCAAGGTCATATTTGGGCTCCTTTGGATTGATTTTAATTTTCTTTAGCTTTATCCTGAACTGACACAGGAGCATCAATGGTCAGCCTCTCCTCTGGTTTTAGTTGCCGATACTGAGCTTCTCCATCATGTCTTCCCACAGATGTGGTCAATTTGATTTCTGTGTATTCCACTTGGGGAAATTCATGAGTATAGTTACCTTTTATGTTGTTGAAAACAAGGATATATGCGATGAACCAGCCGTTGGTTTAACAAAATTCTATTGTGCGATCTCCAGCTCCATTTCTATCACCAAGTCCATATTTTCCAAGTACTGTTCCTTGTTTGTTTCTACCTCTGCATTCCAGTCACCAAGACCTATCAATGCATCCTGATTACATATTTGATCGATTTCTGAGTGAAGCCAGAAAAAAAATAAGAAACCAAATAGAGGCACAATTTGCCATGGATAAGCTAGCCCTGAAAGGTACTGGTCTGAGACTACTGACAGTCTTGACCCAGAGTTACAGCTCTACCTGCAGAGGACAGAACGATCCAGTAGGATAGAAAGACAAAAGAAAGACTCTAGATAAAGTAAGGGAATCCTGAAGAGCAACCCTGAAATAGGTAAACACTCTTGGGGAGTTTCTTATTTTAATATTGGATCTGCATTATTTAAATAAAATCCCTTGAGTATTCCTCACTACAAGCACATAACTTACTTGGGAGAGATTTGAATTTACTTTCCCAAGGGACTCAGCTAACCCATCCCCCAAATTTAGTTTAAAGTGGCCTTGGGTTAGGGCACCAATGCTTTTATCGAAGCAGTCCCTTATCCACCCAGAAAGAGCACTCTATAAAGATATACCTCAAGGAATCCCAGTGGACAAAATCCTAAGAGACCCAAGTGCATAATCAAAGGTACCAAGCACATTGAAAAATGAGCCTCCATGAGTGCCACTGGAAAGAAACAAAGGGCAAATTCAGATAAACAAATTCTGCAGACAGGAACATAATGTAAGATTAATAGCATTGTTACTGAGAAGGAATCTAAGGGGAGACTGGAAATATGGAAGATTAACCATCTACAAAAATGAAATAGATATGACAAGGAATGGAAAACAAACTTGCCGAAATGAGAAGATAATAATTAAAACTCCTCGACATTTTCAGTAGATTCTGGAATTGTAGCTGATGGGATCGCTGATGAGCTGGAAGACAGACCTGAAATAATACACAGAATGAAGTAAAGGGGAGAAAGTGTAAAAAGAAGCTCAGCAACATGGAAAAGAAAACGTAAATCTTCAACATTCACGCATCTGAGGCTTCTGAAGAACACGAAAGGATGGATAAAGAATAAATAGTAGAAGTTAGTAACTAAGGATAGACCAGAAATAAGATAATGTACACCAATCCTCATGTAAAAGTAACCCATTAAATTGAAAAAAATAGATCTGGACCCACAAAGCTTACAGTGAAGAAGAGCTAATATTTTAAAAGGTCTTGAGAGCAGACAGCAAGAAATCACTTGTAGCGACAAATAACTACAAACTGATTTCTTAGTAACAGCAGCAGAAGATAAAATATAATGGAGATGTTTCTTTAAATTGTTAAGATAAAGTGTTAGTCAACTTTTTCTGTGAAGAACAAGATAGCAAATGTTTTAAGCTTTATGGGTCAACGTTGTCACATTGTTTTCTCTTTTAGGGGACTGAGGGGCAAGAGAGAAGATTGCTTGTGTTTTTAATAACACTTTTTTAAAATGTAAAAATCAATCTTAGTTCAGGACCATATAAAAACAGACCACCACCAATTCTGACTCATCGTGCCCCTTTAGGACAGAATAGAACTGTGTGTGATATACACACATCGTGTTTGATAAACAGGGATTATGTCAACTAAACAATCCTGGGTAGGTGTAGGGGTAAAATCCAATCTATCAAACTATCAATCGGGTTGGAGTCTAATGACACCTCCTGGGGGGGGGGGTGCCCTTTTGTATAAGCAAGAGACTGAGTAAAGTCAAAATCTCTTTAGTCTGCCACCTTCCGCTGGAGCTGGATTGAGTGTCTGGCTCTTCAGCCTCCTGCGGCGTCATCTGCCAATCCCAGGAGCTATAAGTGGACTACCGACAGTGGATTCCTTCAGCCAACTCTGCGTTCATTTACCTGCCTCCACCAACTGTGCCCTCCATGACCTCGGCTTCCCCATCCTGCTCTCTGTTCATCAGCCGTCATGACTAGCAGTGAACTGCATTTACCTACTCTTCCAAATGTGCAAGCCATCTCTTAATACAGATCTCGTTCCATCAGCAAGCATGCACTCATGCCACTGGTTTTGCTTCTCTAGAGAACCCAGCCTCACACGCAGGGTCTCTGAGGCTGCACGTCTTCATGGCAGTAGCTAGCCTAACCTTCCTCCCAGAGAGGGGCTGGTAGTTTCGAACAGCGAAACTCTCTGGGGGTCGTCAGAAGACTTCACCCACGGTGCTACCCAGGCTCTGCAATGCCTGCAGTCAGTGACACTAAGCTGGACGTGTGGGAATGATTGAATTGGTGCACTCATGCTTTCCAGTCAGACTCGTGAGAACAACAAAATCAATACACACACACACACACACACACTCAGAGAGCACAGGCACCACTACTATGTGCCACGTAGACGAGACAACAAAATCATCTTTCAGAAAGAAAACAAAACAAACTCTCCCTAAAGACACTGCAAAGGATATGCTTTATGAATAAGTAAACTGAAACCAAAATGTCTAAGAT